>NC_053389.1:555675013-556023763 GCF_905171765.1 Bufo bufo | reverse complement strand
TTGAACCCCCAGAATGTCCCCCCTACTATGGGTGCTGGCGGGAAACTTGTGTGGGACCTTATGCACCCACTGCTAGATAAGGGTTACCACCTGTACGTGAATAACTTTAATACTAGTATCCCCTTTTCCAGTCCCTCACCGCCAAATCCACGTCTGTTTGTGGGACCGTGCGGAAAAATCTACGCGGCCACCCTACCCACCCCCTCCAGGTACCTATCTCCCCAGGGGTGAGACCCGTGCCCTTACCAGTGGAAACCTGTTGCTGGTCAGATATAAGGACAAGAGGGATGTCCTTGTACTGTCCACAATTCACGGTAACGGCATCACCCCTGTCCCTGTGCGAGGTACCGCGGCAACGGTCCTCAAGCCCGATTGTATCGTCAACTACAAATCGGTATATGGGAGGAGTTGATCTCTCTGATAAAGTCTTCAAGCCATATAATGCCATGCGCAAAACCCGGGCATGGTACCAAAAAGTTGCGGTCTACTTGGTACAGGTTGCCTTGTACAACTCTTTTGTGCTGTCCCGGAGCGCTGGCAACACAGGGAAATTCCTCCAGTTCTATGAGGCAGTCCTCAAGGACCTGATCTTTTCTGACCGGGAAAAAGCAGGTCGGAGTACCTCGGGAACTGGAGGCGCCCGGATCGTCCCTGGCCAACACTGTCCAGGTGTGGTCCCCCATACTGGAAAGAAGGGACGGTCCCAAAAAAGGTGCAGAGTGTGTCACAGGAGGGGTATACGGAAGTACACCACCACTCAGTGTGACACGTGCCCCGATCATCCGTGCCTCAGCATTATTGGTTGCTTCAGGGAGTACCACACTTCCATGGAGTACTAAATTTATAATCCCCTTCCCCAATTTTAATTATATTTAGCCACTGACAATCGCCCAGAAAAAAATAAATAAAATATGGTTTGGTAAAACTAAAATAAATAATAAAGGAAACATATTAGGTATCGCCGCGTCCGTAAGAATCTGCTCTATAAAAATACCCCATGACCTAACCCCTCAGATGAAGACGGTCAAAATTTTTGAATAAAAACGGTGTAAAAAAAGCTATTTTTATGTCACCTTACATCACAAAAAGTGTAATAGCAAGCGATCAAAAAGTCATATGCCCCCCAAAATAGTGCCAATAAAACCGTCCACTCATCCCACAAAAAATTAGCCCCTACCTAAGACAATCAGCTAAAAAAACAACAAAAAAAACTGACTCTCAGACTATGGAGATACTAAAATGTTTTTTTTTTGTTTGTTTAAAAAAGGATATTATAGTGTAAAACCTAAATAAGTCATATTAGGTATCGCCGCGTCCGTAAGAATAGGATTTATAAAAATACCCCATGACCTAACCCCTCAGATGAACACAGTCAAAAAAATTAAATAAAAACGGTGCCAAAACAGCTATTTTTTTTGCAAATTTTCCATTTTAATCCATTTTTTCCAGTAACAAAGCAAGGGTTAACAGCCAAACAAAACATAATATTTATTGCTCTGATTCTGCAGTTTACAGAAACACCCCATATGTGGTCATAAACTGCTGTATGACCAAACGGCAGAGCGCAGAAGGAAAGGAACGCCATATGGTTTTTGGAAGGCAGATTTTGCTAGACTGGTTTATTTACACCATGTCACATTTGAAGAACCCTTGATGCACCCCTAGAATAGAAACTCCAAAAAAGTGACCCCATCTAAGAAACTACACCCCTCAAGGTATTCAAAACAGATTTTACAAACTTTGTTAACCCTTTAGGTGTTCCTCAAGAGTTTATGGCAAATAGAGATGAAATTTCAGAATTTCTATTTTTTGTAACCTTGCCTCACAAAAATGTAATATAGAGCAACCAAAAATCATATGTACCCTAAAAATAGTCCCAACAAAACTGCCACCTTATCCCGTAGTTTCCAGAATGGGGTCACTTTTATGGAGTTTCTACTCTAGGGGTGCATCAGGGGGGTTCAAATGGGACATGGTGTAAATAAACCAGTCCAGCAAAAGCTGCCTTCCAAAAACCACATGGCACTCCTTTCCTTCTACGCCCTGCTGTGTGCCCGTACAGTAGTTTACGACCACATATGGGGTGTTTCTATAAACTACAGAATCAAGGCAATAAATATTGAGTTTTGTTTGGATGTTGACCCTTGCTTTGTTACTTTAAAAAATGGATTAAAATGGAAAATTTGCCCAAAAATCTAAATTCAGAAATTTCATATGCTTTTGCCAATAACTCTTGTGGAACACCTAAAGGGTTAACAACGTTTGTAAAATCAGTTTTGAATACCTTGAGGGGTGTAGATTCTTAGATGGGGTCACTTTTATAGAGTTTCTACTCTAGGGGTGCATCAGGGGTGCTTCAAAATGAGACATGGTGTAAATAAACCAGTCCAGCAAAATCTGCCTACCAGAAACCATATGGTGTTCCTTTCCTTCTGCGCCCTGCCGTGTGCCCGTACAGTAGTTTACGACCACATATGGGGTGTTTCTATAAACTACAGAATCAGGGCAATAAATATTGACTTTTGTTTGGCTGTTAACCCTTGCTTTGTTACTTGAAAAAATGGATTAAAATGGAAAATCTGCCAAAAAATTGAAATTCTGAAATTTCATCTCCATTTGCCAATAACTCTGAATACCTTGAGGGCTGTAGTTTCTAAAATGGGGGCATTTTTGGGTGGTTTCTATTATGTAAGCCTCACAAGGTGACTTCAGACCTGAACTGGTCCTTAACCGCCTCACGTCCGCCCATAGGATATAAACGTCCTATGGGTGGACGTCTATTTCTGACAGCACGTTTTAAAACGTCCTGTCAGAAATAGCAGCTGCACGCTAATCGTGCAGCTGCTGATCGGGTTGCCCGCTGTCAGTGACAGCAGGGCAACCCTAAGACAAGGCAGGGACAGTGCCCAGGTGTCCCTGCCTTCACGATCGCTGCAGACACAGCGCTCACCGAGCGCTGTGTCTGCAGAGCAGGAAGCGCTGTGCGCTTCCTGTTCCGGCCCGGCGGTCATGTGACCGCCGTGACCGGAGAGTGCAGGGGCTGTGTGAGGTCTCTCAGAGACCTCGATCAGCCCTGCTGTGAGGCTGTACAGCGCAGGATTGCTGCTGTACAGCCTCTCTAGGGGTGCATTTGTCCTGTAACTGGGGCTACTATGTCAGCCCCAGTTACAGGAGAAATCAACTGTGAAAAAAAAAAGAAAAAGTGAAGTAAATGTCCCCCAGAGGTCTTGTATGACCTTATGGGGGACGAAAAGTGTAAAAAAAAATAAAAAAAATAAAGGGTTGAAAAAATAAAATAAAATAAAGTTTCACATGTAAAAAAAAAAAAAGTTCCCAAGTTAGGAATAAAAAAAAAAAAATTAAAATAGAAAAAATAAAGTAAAATAGACATATTTAGTATTGCCGCGTCCGTAAAAACCAGCTCTATAAAAATATCACATGACCTAACCCCTCGGATGAACACCGTAAAAAATAAATAAAAAAAACTGTGTCAAAACAAGCAATTTTTGTCACCTTGCATCACAAAAGGTGCAACACCAAGTGATCAAAAACGCGTATGTCCCACAAAATGGTACCAATAAAACCGTCACCTCATCCCGCAAAAAATGAGCCCCTACATAAGAAAATCTCTCAAAAAATAAAAAAACTATAGCTCTCAGAACATGGACACATTAAAACATAATTTTTTGGTTTCAAAAATGCTATTATTGTGTAAAACTTTAATAAATGAGAAAAAGTATACATATTAGGTATCGCTACGTCCGTAACAATCTGCTCTATAAAAATGTCACTTGACTGAACCCCTAAGGTGAACGCTGTAAAAATAAATAAATAGAAACTGTGCTAAAACAACCAATTTTTTGGTCACCTTGCCCCATAAAGTGTTATATTGAATGATCAAAAAATCATATGTACCCAAAAATAGTACTAATAAAACTGGCACCTTATCCCCTAGTTTCCAAAATGGGGTCACTTCTTGGGAGTTTCTACTGTAAGGGTGCATCAGGGGGCTTCAAATGGGACATGGCATCTAAAAACCATGTGGAGTTCCTTTCCTTCTGCGCCCTGCCGTGTGCCCATACAGCAGTTTACGACCACATGTGGGGTGTTTCTGTAAACCGCAGAATCTGGGTAATAAATATTGAGTTTTGTTTGGCTGTTAACCATCGATGTGTTAGAGAAAAAAATTGATTAAAATGAAAAATCTGCCAAAAAAGTGAAATTTAAAAATTTGATCTCCATTTTCCTTTAATTCTTGTGGAACGCCTAAAGGGTTAACAAAGTTTGTAAAATCGGTTTTGAATACCTTGAGGGGTGTAGTTTCTACAATGGGGTCATTTATGGGGGTATCCACTATGTAGGCCCCACAAAGTGACTTCAGACCTGAACTGGTCCTTATAAAGTGGGTTTTGGCAATTTTCTTAAAAATTTGAAGAATTGCTTCTAAACTTCTAAGCCGTCTAACGTCCTAAAAAAATAAAATGACATTTCCAAAATGATGCCAACATAAAGTAGACATATGGGGAATGTTAAATAATAAATATTTTATGAGGTATCACTTTCTGTTTTAAAAGCAGAGAAATTGAAATTTAGAAAATTGCGATTTTTTTTACATTTTTGGGTAAATTTGGGATTTTTTCATAAATAAAGGTGAAATATTTTGACTCAAATTTATGACTATCATGAAGTACAATGTGTCACGAGAAAACAATCTCTGAATGACTTGGATAAATAAAGGCGTTCCAAAGTTATTACCACATAAAGTGAGATATGTCCGTTTTGCAAAATTTGGCCTGGTCAGGAAGGGGGCAAAGGGCCCAGATGGGAAGTGGTTAAAAAGTGGGTTTTTGAAAATTTCTGAAAAATTTCAAGATTTGCTTCTAAACTTCTAAGCCTCGTAACATCCCCAAAAAATAAAATGGCATTCCCAAAATGATCCAAACATGAAGTAAACATATGGGGAATGAAATTTAATAACAATTTTTGGAGGTATTACTATGTATTATAGAAGTAGAGAAATTGAAACTTGGAAATTTGCTAATTTTTCAAAATTTTTGGTAAATTTGGTATTTTTTTTATAAATAAAAATGAATTTTTTTGACTCCATTTTACCAGTGTCATGAAGTACAATACGTGACAAAGAAACAATCTTAGAATGGCGTGGATAAGTAAAAGCATTTTAAAGTTATTCACACATAAAGTGACACTGGTCAGATTTGCAAAAAATGGCCTGGTCCTTAAGGTGAAAATAATTCCAGTCCATAAGGGGTTAAGGCTGGAGGTACAGTGGGGCTCTGACCAATCGGATTCAGTATAGTATGTCAGTTGACATTATCAACCAATCAGCTGCTTAAAGAAAGGGCTGAACCCCTCATAAAGCCTCCTTCACATTTTCATTTTTTACTGATGTGTGCTTTCCACACACGTACCCAAGTACCCAGGGGCGTTGCTATCTATCAAAAGATCCGTTGCCCAAGCCCCAATGCATATGGCCAAATTCTCTAAGTCGACCGATGACCCCCCCCCAAACACTAGCACTGAAGACATTTTACTGTACTCGCTATACAGCAGCACATACCTCTCACATCCAGTGCCTCCCAGGTGACGTCTCCTCCGATTTACATCTTCTCTGTCATAATCTTCTTCATTCGGTCCGGACAACTTCTTTCAGCCGCGTCTCGTCTCTGCAGAGTGTGACACACAGACATCTTAGCTTCCTCACATTTCTATCATCATCCCCGAACCTGGAGTCCCTACAGGGTTATCCTGCTGCTCGCTGTGCCCCCCAATACCACCAAATAATATCCTGAAGAAAAAGGAGTGTCCCCCATAGTAATAGTGCTCCTTATAGTCCCACCAATAGTAATTCCCTTCTAGAATTCCCTCATTAGTAATACTGCCCCCAACTATGATAACGCTCCACAAGAATGCCCCCATTAGTAGAAGAGCCCTCCAGTATTAATAATGCCCTCACAGAGCCCCCAGTATAACCCCCCCCTATTGTTCCCCAAGTGGTAATAAAGCTATCTACAGACCCCTCAGTAGTAATAAGGCCCCCATAGTGCTCTTAGTAGAAATAAGGCAGATCTATAAGTCCCTCCTATAGAGCCCCCAGTAGTAATAAGAACGCCTATAGAGTCCCTTGGATTTAAAATGCCCCTACAGTGCCCCCAGTATTTATAATGCCCCCTACTGTTATAATGCTCACCCTGAAGTGCCCCCAGTATTTATAATGTCCCCAGTAGTTATATTCCTCCATTTAGTGTCCTCAGAATTTATAATTCCTCAGCCCCTCCACCATATAGTCCCATGTAAATAATAAATACATTATTTCCCTCCCTCCGCCATAGATTCCCATATAAATACCATCACATCATCTCTCCTGCCCCCTCCAATATACAGTCCCACGTAAATAACATCACCACCTCACCTGCCGCCTTCAACATACAGTCCCATGTAAATAACATCACCCCTCAATACTCAGTCCCATGTAAATAACATCACTCCCTCCTCCAGACACCTTCAACATACAGTCCCATGTAAATAACATTACCCCTCAACATTTAGTCCCATATAAATACCATTACTCCCTCCCACAGCCGCCTTCAACATATAGGCCTATGTAAATAAGATAACCCTGCCCCAGCCACCTCTAACATGCATCCTCATGTAAATAACATCACTCCACCTCACTGTCCCATGTAAATAACTTTCCTCCCTTCAGCCCTAACATACAGTCCCAGTTAAATAACTACAACTCCCAGCATTGCTCTGCCTCTCCCTTCACTTACCTCGCCTCATGTAGCAGACTTCACCACAGCTTCTTACCAGGACTTCTCTTCACTGCTGACTGCTGTCCTCTCCTGCACTGGTCACATGATGGTGACATCATCGCAGGTCCTTTTCAGCTACTGCATTTAGAACTGATCACATGGGAGTGTGATGTCATCACCGGTCCTTCAGCTCTTGTAGGGCATTATATTCAATTGTATTGCCATCCTGAGGACGGCAATACAGTTCTATCTATCTGGCAAGCAAGACATTTGGGGCCTGGGACAAAACATCAGGGGCCCAGGCCCCCAAATGTTTTAATGATCCTGCATGTACCCATTGATTTAAATGTGTCTGTTCACATTTCAGTATTTTTTTTACTGACCATGGGTGAGTAAAAAAATGTATGGGACATGCACTACTTTGATCCGTGATGCGGACCAAGCATGCCCATTGAAGTCCATGGGTCTGTGAAAATCACTGACACAACACGGATGGCATCGATATTGTGTCTGTGTTGCATCCATTTTTCACTGAAGACTGATAGAATATTCTTTGGAAAATAATTTTCACTTGAGCAACTTCCGTGAATTAAGGATGACACACAGATGGTAAAAACAGACACACGGACCAACCACGGATCCTTCACGGACATCTTCATGGATTAAACAAGTATGCTTTTTTCACGAACATGAAACGGAAATGTAAACGAGGCCTAAATATGCATGAGCATTTTGTGAAGATACATAGATACCATGCTGGACAACCAAGTTGTGTAAGTTACAGGAAGAATATAGTACACACACATAGTAAAGAATATATTTATTATGTGACTTTATAATGATTGCCCCAAAAGACACAGAAACGGTGCCCTACAGTGATGTGAGGGATGAGAATCCATTTTGTATGAGTATTTCTTCCATCATGTGCATATGTGGAAAATGAATGAGCCAGCTGTCAGGATGTAGGGAGTCTTTGTGTATATATATCAAATGTTCCTAGCTGCAAGGCCAAGGTAGTTGCCCCCTCGCTCCCTTATCAGAGTTTGACATACAAGAGAGAGTTATGTTCCTTCTGAGTTTAGGGATGTACTGCTGGAGAATGTTAACTTTGAGATAAGATGCTGCAGAAACTTTTTAATTATTACAATTTTGTTAGTATAGTGCAGAAGTTTTGCCTTTAATGAATAACGAATCAAATCACTAGTTTCGATTTTCACCCCCTTGGCGGTCTGCCAGATTTGTCTATGATTATCTGTAGTGTTATAAAGATGTATACTTGTGTGGAATAAATTAGAGAGAATCTGATTCAGCAGTGTGTCTGTGTCAGCAGTCCGAGCGCTCATAAAGAAAACTTCAATTGGGACCCCGACAATTATACTGTAGAACAAGATCCTGCACACCCTTAGGTTGTCAAAGCTGGTCCCATAATTGCTCGATTAGCAATAAATCTGGAGTCCAGGCAGGCCAGAATTGTTGCAATTTGGAGAAAGTCTTGCTATGTGTGGGTGAGCATTATCCTGCCGAAAAATGCCAATCGGCAACCCTGCCATGAGAGGCAACACATGTGGCTGCAGGATGTCCTGCACATATCGTTGAGCATATGTGATGGCTTCCCAGATCATTGCACCAGCAGTTGGGGCAGTGTGTCGCTCAACTGAAAATGTAGGATTGAAGTGCTCACCACAAGGCCTCCATAACTCAAACCTGATCATCGTTAGATTTTAACCTGGATTTGACGCTAACGGGCACCATGATATCAAATTTCCTTCTGCTAAGCACCTGGAAATCGTCCGGGTAGAGACAGGGGTGAGTAATGAAAGTGTCACCGGTGTCTAGATATGGACAACGAAACTGTAGGAGCTGTTCCTGCTTGTCTGCAGATAAACTGATCTCTAATAGAGGTCTGTCTGGGCCATCCAAAGGCTGTTCACCATGATTATGTGAGGGCACACAACCACTTCTCCCAACACCTCTTTACAGCAAGGTCTGAATGGCCTAGTTATCGGGCAATTAATTGAAACAATCCTACGTCTCTCAGTCCAATGATTTGCCCTCTCTAAAATTTTGTCAACTGGGCAAAATGACTTCAAGTGCATTGTGGAAGCATGACTAGCAGTTAAAGTGACCTCTGAGAGCCTTTTTATAGGGCATCGGGGGAAACACTTTTATGCCCTCTTGTGGCACGACCCATTGTCTAATGAGACCACACCGGTAACCATTTACATATCTGCCTGAGACACAACTGCATGCCAAGTTTTGCAGCAATCCGACATTTCCATCTGGGTGCATTATATTTTTCATCGATGACTGTAGTTAAAAGGGTTGTGTCACTTCAGCAAGTGGCATTTATCATGTAGACAAAGTTAATACCAACCACTTACTAATGTATTGTTATTATCCATATTGCTTCCTTCGCTGGCTGGATTCATTTTTCCATCATATAATGTATTACATTATACACTGCTTGTTTCCATGGTTACGAAAACCCTGCAATCCATCAGCGGTGGCCGTGCTTGCACACTACTGGAAAAAGGGCTGGCCTCTGTGGTGGCCGGAATGGTGGAAGCTCACATAGGCTGGTCCTTTTTCCTATATTGTGCAAGGAAAGCCACCGCTTCTGGATTGCAGTGTGGTCGTAACCATGGAAACGAGTAGCGTATAATGTGATGGAAAAATGAATCCTGCCAGCAAAGGAAGCAATATGGACAATCATAATACATTAGTAAGTGCCTTGTAATAACTTTCTCTAGATGATAAATGCCATTTGCTGAAGTGAGACAACCCCTTTAAGTGTCAGCTACCAGCTAAAGGGGCTTAAGGGGTTAAATACATTACAAGAGGTGGAGACGTTACTTTCCCCTTCCAATCCAAGGATTATACTGAAACAGCACATAAGGTGTTAGCTAACTACAGGGTCAGAGATTCCTATCCATTAGACGCAATACTTCTACCATCTTGGATAAATTAAATCCAATCCACTGGTAACGCTGTGTGCTATTACAGCAGAAGGCCACGGTAAGGCTTCACATACTAATGTAGGTACAACCCTGACCTGTCAGCCCAAATGCATAGTGAGCAAGAAAAAACACCCTATAAAATGTACTTTGGCAATTCATTTCTGGCAAGAAAGTGGAGCTAGTGTATGTAGAACTGGCAGGAGTGAAGATGACATCAGAATAATTAAAGTGTGTCCAAAATAAATCACTTTGAACTGATTTCTACACCCACAAATATGGAGCAGATTTCACAGCACTGTCATAATACAAACCAAGCATAGTACTCACAGCTCACAGATGTATATGTGTGTGTTATGCTGGCCATACACCTTAGATTGCTGACAGCAGTCCCTTCTGATCCCCTCATGTACATGCACACTTGACTCGGCCGAGCATTCATGTGTACCGAATGGGTAGAGAAGAAAAAGATGCAGCCAGACACTGCTGGCAGCGGCATATCTCCACTGAGAACAAATTTATGAGGCATGTTGAAATCGAAAGAACCTGATCACCCCCCACCCCTTCTTTTATTTTTTTATTAAATTCCCCCGCCCCATTGCTCAACTCAAAAACCCCTTTATTGTGGTCAGATTTCACTGAATACCCCCATTTTATGAAGCATAAGCCACAAAAATGGAGTTGTATAAAATTAAAAAACATGGAAGGTTTCTTCCAGAAACAGTGCCCCTTCATTTTTAATAGGCTGTGTGTGGTACTGCAGCTCAGCCACATCAGTGACTGATGACTTCAAGCAAATATTTTGAGGAGAAATCAAATTAGATTAATCAGCATGAACTAATAAAATGCATGTCAATGTTAGTGTGTCTTTTTAACAGTTCTTACTTTTGCGCTATTCTCAGAAGCGATAAGTCACTGACACGTAGACAATTTGTTAAATTTAGTTCTCTTATTTTGTTTCCAGAAGAGCCTTCTACAACTTGTCGTACCCCTGGGTCACTGATCCTGGAGAAGAAAATGCATACAATTGTTACATTTACATTTGGAGAGAAATAACTTGAAAACGATCATGTACAAGTGATGATAATAAATGGCATGTATAAAGTCCCAGCATCTTTCTGAAAAGTGAGATCATTGATTATAGTTGTGACCTTGGATCTTACAATATACAACCAAGTAGAAGATACAAGACAAGGCTGATTAAAGAGATTTTCTCAGTTCGGAATACTGATGGCCTACAGCATGTATGTCAGGGAACTAGATATAGGACTACAAATTAATCTGTCAGCAGCTCTCTGACAGACTTCAAAGAAAAAGAGAAGCAACAGATTGAACCTGATGGCTGTGGCGAACAAACTGTTGAAAATGTTTAATAAATACAAATTGGAAAAAATGATTTTTAGTCCAAGATAAGTAAAATGCATTAATGAAAAATGCCCCCAATGTGTCCATAGTCCATGGAGAGGTAATTTTACAAGCAAAGAGTAGATAAGCTTTCTCAATCACGTATTGTGAATTGTGGATCCTGTTATCTACACACAGAGGTGATATCTGTCATTCTAAACATGCCTGTAATGATGAGGAGATAACTGTAGTAAAGTGATCTCTACAGCCCAAGAAGTGGCACCTATTATTATGCTTTGTGGCCAGTGTGAAAACTCCAGGATCTTATGTTTTTTGTTTAAATATAAATATTAACATGAAAAATTAAATATAACATCAAAAATTATTTTAAAATATGTTAAACCTAAACATGTGATTTAAACAAAAGATTATTTTCTGAGGACACATTGCATTTAAGTTTAGAATGAAAACGCAGATCTAGAGATGTATTTCTTTCTATTTTAACTTATGACCTCAGAGGAGGACCCGTTAGCGTCTTGGAGGCAGATCAGATGTTGGATTCCAGCCACCCAACATACAAAAGATTTGGAACTTAGTGAGGAATAGATGTAAGTACGAAGTGAACTCCAATTTGAATTAATTTAAAACCAATGTTTTAAGTTAAAATCAAAATTCCTTCTGTTTTTTTTCAGACACCCCCCAGCGTGGCCAGACCCGAGATGGTTAGCATACTTACCCGATCCCTGCTGCTGGGTTACGGCTCCATCACTCCCACTTGTGTGCCGCTGGTCCCAGGTGTTTGACACAGGTCACCTCATATCCAAAGCCAATGACTGGCCGTGGTGGTAACATGTATTACGTGTGTCATGTGACCCAGTGATGGACATGGAGACACATGACTGCCATGGCCAGTCAGTGGCTGCGGTGGTCATGTGACCCACGTCAAACAGGATGTTGACACAGGTACGATATAACGGGCGCATGAGGGGGAGAGATGGAGCCGAAACCCAGCGGCAGGGGTCCCCACTGTGGTCTTTCTGAGTGGTCTGAAAAAAAACCCACAAAACAGATGGACAACCCTTATAAGGACTGAAAAGAATCATAAGTTTGTACTAGTAAGGGCTCTGAACGTGGCAAGAAATATAGTATTGCAGTATTGCACCTTACATCAGTCCCCTGAGATACAAAATTGGAAAAAGGCTGTTCATCTAAGCAAAGTAATGTGTACAAATTGGGTGGGGTGGGGGGTTCTGGATCGGGAATATGCATTCTAGGAACAGAGGTTTGTTGGCTTTATAGGAAACTATATACTGTATAATTTTGTTTCCTTTTTGTTTTCCTCTTATAGGCTATTTTAACATCTTCATCTGTCCTTTGCGGCAGGCTGTTCTGGAGTAGAATGCTGGGAACTGGTCGGACAAAAACCCTTGTGTGCAGCAGTTTTTGTCTGTCCGATTCCCAGTATATTTGGATCTCTGCCAGAACCCAATATAGTCAATGGGGTCAGGCGACCAGGAGGCAATATCCGGCAATGCTGGATCCGGAGAGGACAGACGGAGATGTGAAAGTAGCCTAAATAGGTGTTGGGGTTAAGGTACGGTATATGTGTGAAACACAAGACAATAAAAAGGTGTGGCTGACAAGGAGTAGCTCTTAACCCTTTCAGGACCCTGCCATTTTTCACCTTAAGGACTAGGCCATTTTTAAAAAATCTGACGTGTCACTTTATGTGATGATAACTTTAAAACGCTTTTACTTATCCAAGCCATTCTTACTTATCCAAGCCATTCTGAGATTGTTTCCTCGTCACATATTGTACTTCATGACAGTGGTAAATTTGAGTCAAAATAATAAATTTTTATTTATAAAAAAATACCAAATTTACCAACAAATTTGGAATAATTTGCAATTTTTAATCTGCTTTTAAAACAGATAGTGATACCTCCTAAAATAGTTATTACTTTACATATCCCATATGTTTGGATCATTTTGTAAATGACATTTTCTTTTTTTGGGAAGTTAAAAGGATTAGAATTTTTGAAGCAAATCTTAAAATTTTTATAAGAATTTCCAAAACCCAATTTTTTAAGCACCAATTCAGTTATGAAGTCACTTTGTGGGGCTTACATATTAGAAACCATCCATAAATCACCCAATTTTAGAAACTACACCCCTCAAGCTATTCAAAACAGATTTTACAAACTTAGTTAACCCTTTAGGTTTAACCCTTTTTAGCAGATTTTCCATTTTAATAAATTTTTCAATTAAGGGTTAAAAGCCAAACAAAACTCAAAATCTATCACCCTGATTCTGGAGTTTACAGAAACACCCCAAATGCGCACAAAAACTGATGTATGGGTGCATAGCAGGCTTCAGAGTGGAAGGAGAACCATATGGCTTTTGGAGAGCGGATTTAGCTGCAATGGTAATAGGGAGCTATGTCACATATGAAGACACCCTGAGGTGGCCCTACAGTGGAAACACCCCAAAAGTGACCCCATTTTGGAAACTACACCCCTCAAGGAATCTTTCAAGGTGTGTAGTGAGCACTTTGACCTCAAAAAGGGTTTCCTAGAATTAGTAAGCACTTGGCAGTGAAAATGAAAAATTACACTTTTTTCACCAAAAGGTTGCTTTGTCCTGTTACCCAAAGGGTAACAGGACAAAGGGCACCCCACATGTTGTTCCCCATTTCCCCCCAAATAGGCCAACACCCCATATGTGCTCAAAAACTGATGAATGGGTGCATAGCAGGCTTCAGAGTGGAAGGAGCACCATATGGCTTTTGAAGAGCGGATTTAGCGGGAATGGTAATTGGGAGCCTGAGGAGGGCCTTACAATGGAAACCCCCAAGAAGTGACCCCATTTTGGAAACTACACTCCTCAAGGAATCTTTCAAGGTGTGAAGTGAGCACTTTGACTTCAAAGGTGCTTCCTAGAATTGGGAAACACTTGGCAGTAGAGATGGCCTTTCGGTTCGCCCGGCGAACTTTGCGTGTTCGCGATTCGCCGAACATGCGAACATTTGGCGATGTCCGCCAGTGCCATATTCTTTTGCATTGCGCTGAACTTTGACCCATGACACATCCATCAGGTGGGACAAGACAGCCAATTGACACGTTTCAGCACATGGACACAGCCCCACCCTATAACAGAACCCGATCTGGTAGCAATTTTACATTCTGTGTTTTGTCAGTGTAGGGAGAGGTTGCTTTGTGGAGAAGGGACAGGCTATTAGGGACTCCAAAAGCTAGCTAATAGGACCACAAAAGTCCTTTTAATGACTGGTATAGGTGTGCTATCAATAGGTGTGATATACTGAGGGGTCTGATATACTTATAATATACTTTCTAATATAGAAAGTATATTAGAGTGCATTTGAATTGTGCAGCAGTTGTGTGCGGTTCTGCTGGGTGTGATATGCCTGTTGCCCCAAAAAAAATGATTGAGGGGTGTGATATACCTGCTTCCAGAAAACACTGATTGACGGCTGTGATATACCTGTTGCCCCAAATAAACAGGGTGGTGTGATATAACTGTTGTGGAAAAAAAATTAATTGAGGGGTATGATATATCTGCTTCCAGAAAATACTGATTAAGGGGTTCGATATACCTGCTTCCACCAAATATTGATTGAGGCCTGCGATATACCTGCTTCCACAAAATACTGATTAAGGGGTTTGATATACTTTTTTCCACTAAATATTGATTGTGAGCTGCAATATACCTGCTTCCACAAAATACTGATTAAGGGGGTTTGATATACCTGCTTCCACCAAATATTGATTGAGGCCTGCAATATACCTGCTTCCACAAAATACTGATTAAGGGGTTTGATATACTTTTTTCCACTAAATATTGATTGATGCCTGCGATATACCTGCTTCTACAAAATACTGATTAAGGGGATTGATATATCTGCTTCCACCAAATATTGATTGAGGCCTGCAATATACCTGCTTCCACAAAAGCAGGTATATCGCAGCCCTCAATCAGTATTTTGTGGAAGCAGGTATCTCACAGGCCTCAATCAATATTTGGTGGAAGCAGGTATATCAATCCCCTTAATCAGTAATTTGTGGAAGCAGGTATATCGCAGGCATCAATCAATATTTGGTGGAAAAATATATATCAAACCTTTTAATCAGTATTTTGTGGAAGCAGGTATATCGCAGGCCTCAATCAGTATTTGGTGAAAGCAGGCATATCAAACCCCTTAAATCAGTATTTTGTGGAAGCAGGGATATCGCAGGCCTCAATCAATATAAATTGGAAACAGGTATATCAATCCCCTTAATCAGTTTTTGGTGGAAGCAGGTATATCGCAGGCCTCAATCAATATTTGGTGGAAACAGGTAAATTAAACCCCTTATTTAGTATTTTGTGGAAGCTGGTAAATCGCAGGCCTCAATCAATATTTGGTTGAAACAGGTATATCAAAGCCCTCAATCAGTATTTTGTGGAAGCAGGTATATCAAACCCCTTAATCAGTATTTTGTGGAAGCAGGTATCTCGTAGACCTCAATCAATATTTGGTGAAAGCAGGTATATCAATCCCCTTAATCAGTATTTTTTGGAAGCAGGTATATCGCAGGCCTCAATCAATATTTGTTGGAAACAGGTATATCAAACCCCTTAATCAGTATTTTGTGGAAACAGGTATATCGCACCTCTCAATCAATATTTTGTAGAAACAGGTATAAAGAACCCCTGAATCAATATTTTCTGGAAGCAGGTACATCGCACCCCTCAATCAGTATTTTGTGGAAGCAGGTATCTCGCAGGCCTCAATCAATATTTGGTGGAAGCAGGTATATCAAACCCCTTAATCAGTATTTTGTGGAAGCAGGGATCTCGCAGGCCTCCACAAAATACTGATTGAGGGCTGCGATATACCTGATTAAGGGGATTGATATATCTGCTTCCACCAAATATTGATTGAGGCCTGCAATATACCTGCTTCCACAAAATACTGATTAAGGGGATTGATATACCTGCTTCCACCAAATATTGATTGAGGCCTGCGATATACCAGCTTCCACAAAATACTGATTAAGGGGTTTGATATACCTGCTTCCACAAAATACTGATTGAGGGCTGCAATAAACCTGCGTCTACAAAATATTGAATGAGGCCTGCGATATACCTGCTTCCACAAAATACTGATTAAGGGGTTTAATATACCTGCTTCCACAAAAAACTGATTGAGGGCTGCGATATAAATGCATCCACAAAATACTGATAAAGGGGTGCGATATACCTGCTTCTACAAAATACTGATTAAGAAATTCTATATAGCTGCTTCCACAAAATACTGATTGAGGGGTGCAATATACCTGCTTCCACCAAATATTGATTGAGGCCTGTGATATACCTGCTTCCACAAAATACTTATTAAGGGCTTTGATATACCTTTTTCCACCAAATATTGATTGATGCCTGCGATATACCTGCTTTCACAAAATACTGACTAAGGGGATTGATATACCTGCTTCCACCGAAATTGATTGAGGCCTGCGAGATACCTACTTCCACAAAATACTGATTGAGGGGTGCGATATACCTGGTTCCAGCAAATATTGATTCAGGGGTTCTATATACCTGTTTCCAACAAATATTGATTGAGGCCTGCGATATACCCGCTTGCACAAAAAACAGATTAAGGGGATTGATATACCTGCTTCCACAAAATACTGATTAAGGGGTTTGATATACCTGCTTCCACCAAATATTGATTAAGGCCTGCGATATACCTGCTTTCACAAAATACTGATTAAGGGGTTTGATATACCTTTTTCCACCAAATACTGATTGAGGGCTGCGATATACCTGCTTCCACAAAATACTGATTAAGGGGTTTGATATACCTGCTTCCACCAAATATTGATTGAGGCCTGTGATATACCTGCTTCCACAAAATACTGATTAAGGGCTTTGATATACCTGCTTCCACCAAATATTGATTAAGGCCTGCGATATACCTGCTTTCACAAAATACTGATTAAGGGGTTCGATATACCTTTTTCCACCAAATACTGATTGAGGGCTGCGATATACCTGCTTCCACAAACTACTGATTAAGGGGATTGATATACCTGCTTCCACTAAATTTTAATGGAGGCCTGTGAGCTACCTGCTTCCACAAAATACTGATTGAGGGCTGCGATATACCTGCTTCCACAAAATACTGCTATTCTCTAGGGACTTATGCACTGATTCATTTTGAAAATGACAGGCAGAGGAAGAGGCAGGCCGTTCGTGGTCGGACAGGCGCACCAGGCCGTAGTCTAAGTGGGAAGTTAGAGAAGGCGCGTGCGATTAATTCAAAGGACGCACCTGAGTTGGTTGAGTGGCTCATTCAGCCTTCCGCTTCTGCACCCTCCTCTTCCTCTTTATCTGCACCCTCCTCACTCTCTGCTGTGTGCTCCCCCAATGACACCACCACCACCATAGCCCCTCCACTCGAGTCAGAGGAAGTATTTTCCCATCCATTCCCAGACCTTATCGATGCGCAGCCATTCTTGACATCGGATGAGGAAGAGGAGGTAGCAACGGCCGCCACCAAGCAGTCTGACGACAGTACCCATATGAGCCCAAGGAGGGAGGTCCCCACTGTTGCTGCCTACTCCGAGATCTCTAATGTAAGTGGTGGTGAATGTGCAGATGATGACGTGTCGATGAACATCACGTGGGTGCCCACAAGAGAGAAAGAGGAGGGGAGTTCAGAGTGAGAGACGGAGCAGCAGAGAGGGAGGAGAAGTAGGCAGAGCTCACAGGGCACAGGAGGCAAAAAGCTGACTGCAAATGTATCTGGTGAGAGCCATCTACCATGCACGGTCACTTCTGGCGCTCCCAGGACGCCGGCACATGGCTCTGCAGTGTGGGCTTTTTTTAACGTATCAGCTGCTGACAATAGTGTTGCCATCTGCAGCCTGTGCATAAGTCGCAGTAAGCCCAACACTCACCTAGGGACGACCGCCTTAAGAAGGCACCTGGCCTCTCATCACCGAGCTCAGTGGGAGCAGCATCGTCAGAACCCACAAAGCCACACACCTGGTGCTCCACGTCCTGCCTCTTCTCCTTCTCTCTCCTCCCATTTGTCCTCCACATTCCACCCTGCCGTAATCGCATTCATCTGGCAGAAGGCAGGCTTCCGTGGCCCAAATGTTCGAGCGTAAAAAGTTAATGACGCCGGATAACCCTCTTGCCCAATGACTGACCGCTGGCTTGTCGGAACTGCTAGCCCGCCAACTACTGCCATATAAACTGGTGGACTCGAAGGCCTTTAGAAAATGTATGGCCATTGGCACATCGCAATGGAAGGTCCCCGGAAGGAAATATTTCTCCCAGAATGGCATCCCAGAGCGATATGTCCACGTTCAGCGACAAGTGAATATATCTCTGGTACACAGTGCCGGTGCCAAGATACATCTGACCACAGACATGTGGTCCAGAAAACACGGGCATGGAAGGTACATAACTTTTACTGCCCTCTGGGTGAGCCTTCTGACGGCCGTCAAGCATGTAACCCGTGGCTCCCGTGTGGATTTGGTGTTACCTCCACAGATTGCATGCAGGCCTGCTTTTTCTTCTCCTCCTCCTACTCCATCCTCCGTCTCCTCCTCGGCTGACTCCTCCTTTTCCACTGCTACCGCCTCTTCCGCTGCGCCCCCCCAGCTCCTCACAACCTATTCGACGTGCCAGGTGAGACGTTGCCATGCTGTGCTGCGGCTGTTGTGCCTGGAAGCCAAGAGCCTGCACTGCTTTCAGCTCTGTGGTCACAGGCCGATCAGTGGCAAACCACGCTCAATTTGACAGTTGGCAAAGTGGTGTGCGACAACGGTGCCAATCTGCTGAGCGTGCTGAAACAAGGCAAAATGACACACGTGCCGTGCATGGCACACGTCCTGAACTTAGTCATGCAGCGATTCGTTCCCAAATACCCTGGGGTCCAGGAAGTCTTGCGCAGGTCAGGAAAATCTCTGGCCATTTTAGAAGATCTTACACGGCCATGTCTCCCCATGACATCCTGATGCAAACTGAACGGATTACTCTCCATTCAGAATGCATGGGGATAAAACTGATCAGCATGCTGCGGTTTTATCTCCGGCGAAAAAAACTGAAGACTTGCCTGAATGCCAGATCCGGCCTTTTTTTCCATAGGAATGTATTAGTGCCGGATCCGGCATTCAAAATACCGGAATGCCGGATCCGTCCTTCCGGTCTGCGCATGCGCAGACCTTTAAAAATGAGAAAATAAATAAATACCGGATCCGTTTTGTCTGATGACACCGGAAAAACGGATCCGGTATTGCAATGCATTTTTATGACTGATCAGGCATTTTTCAGACTGATCAGGATCCTGATCAGTCTGAAAAATGGCTGATCAGTCAGAAAAAATGACATGCGTTTGCATACAGTTTGCCTGATCAGGCAGGCAGTTCAGGCAACGGAACTGCCTGCCGGAATCAAACAACGCAAGTGTGAAAGTACCCTTATGCCTAATTTTTGGGGCCTGTACTGGCCTATAGTAACATTTTTATCCAGTGACCGCCTAATGTACCTCCAGCCACATAATCACAAGTTCTTTTCTGTCAGGTGAATGCCTAATTTTTGGGGCCTGTACTCGTGGCCTAAAATATTTTTTTTTAGGCTCCAGCAGGGCACATTTTTGAGAGTTTCCCTTTAAGATGCATAATAATGGCCCCTGATTAAAATACATATTTTTTGTGGGAATTTTTGCCAATGACCCCCCTCTGGTATGTCACTGTCCATGTTGTGGGACTATTTGTGCATTTCTAGTAAGTATTTGGTGGCTGCAAATATGACCTGAAGGTTTTTCAGGTTCGCCTGCCATTAAAGTCAATGGGATTCGCAAACCGTCCCCGCCGATATCCATCACTACTTGGCAGTGAAAATGAAAAATTGCTATTTTTTCCACCAAAAAGTTGCTTTACACCCACATTTTTTCACTTTCCAAAAGGGTAATAGGACTAAATGCACCCCACATTTTCTTCCCCATTCCCCCCGAATACGGCACACCCCATATGTGCTCAAAAAATCCTGATAAAATCCTGCCTCCATCCACCTCGACTAACCCAGCGGACTACCTAAACCACTGGGCAAAGAACCCCTGACATATGCCCCTCGCTCCAGCCCGACAGATTTCAGTGGCGGGTGGTGAGTCTGGCGACTTCCCACCTGTGCACAGAGGTAGGCCTGACGACGAATGCGGCAGTAGCGACACAAGCACATGGGAAAGAGGTCCCAGCGGCCATTATCTGGAAGAGGCGTTTGACTGGCTGGACACTCGCCGACCACAGGAGAGAAAATGATTAATCTCTATTTCTGACTTTCTTCTACATACTCTCTTATTCTGTCTGTAACTCTCTCTTTTACACATCCTATAAGGGGGGTTATAGATGGTACGACTCCTGTTGCTTGGGAGGGAGTAGAGGAGACCAGTATAGGAGAGGGGGGAGATCTATTCCACAGAATAGTTTTTTTTAACACTTTCTGTCTAGCTATAGATTCCTTTTTCCTCTCTTTTCTCTTCTTTTTCTTTCAGTGTAGAAGAGAAAAGTCCAAGTGTGGGGGTGTGCCCCCCTGTTGCTAAGTTTTGCTTTTTTTTAATTTCAGTTTCTGTTGAGACAGACCACTCCTCAGTAGCGAGAGGGGAAGGAGGTGAAATTAATAGTGGTCATATGCTGACAAGTAAGAGTCAGATTTAGGTTGAGGCTAAGGCTCTTTACCTACCTGTTCACTTTCATCTTTTAGTTCGGGATCCGAGGCTCAGACGAGTTGAGGATGTGTGGGCAGGGTGGGGTTTGGGAAGAGGTTAACTTAGGTTTTTGCTGGTATGAATGGAGGTATGTATGGTTTTGCGGCGCTGCGAGTGGACATCATGTGTTACATAACTTCCTGTCACCACTATGGTGACGGTTAAGATAATATCGTGGAATGTGAGGGGCCTGAATTGTAAAATCAAAAGATCTCTGGTCTTCAATTATCTCAAGACTTATACCCTGGATATACTTGTTTTACAGGGGACACATCTGAAGGAACGCAAGGTGCTCTCTCTTCGACAACCCTGGGTAGGACAGTCTTACCATACGACGTACACAAATAATGCATGTGGAGTGTCCATCTTAGGGCTCATTCAGACGGCCGTATGCTGTCCGCAAAAATGCGGCCGTCTGAATGAGCCCTTAGTAAGATGCTGCCTTTTCATTTGAATACAGTACAGGTAGATCAACACGGACAGTTTATACGTCTCTATTGTCTCATTCGAGGTAGCCCTGTGACGATGGTTGGGGTATATGCCCCTCCACCCTTTAGTAGGTCCCTATTAGATGAGATCATGGCTGGGGTGGTGCTTCTTCCCCGTCCCCCTTCATACTTCTAGGCGACTTTAATGCAGTGTTGGACGCTCAGCTGGATAGATTACGAAACTTCTCAGACATAAGCATTATCTAATTGGGCAACAGTCCATAACTTAATAGAACTCTGGAGGTCCCGTTTGCTAGGCAGGTACTGGCGGAATCTAATCCTCCCTTTGAAAAGTAATAGGGACTCAGCTACACAGACATTTTTATCTGGGGTGTACACCTCAGAACAATCTATCTGTATGCTCACAAAATCCAGAATTTAGGGCTGATAATCGTCAGGGGGTGGGGTCCATAAGGGTTCACTTGGGGGACTGCCTCCGCTGCTACCCTGGGGCGCCTTCTAGAGGGTCCCTCATCAGCAGAGGAATGTGGCATCCTCTTCTCCCTCACTGGCAGACTCAGTATCGGAGGCAAGCATGGCGTATGCCTCTTCAGCTGAGTATACTCGTTGGGATGGACGGGCCATTTTTATTTTATTTACGTGACGTGTGAAATGTGTAAACCTTTATTTAGTGTGAGGGGTGTGTAAATTTGAAATATAGAGAAAAGGAGTAGAAAAAATAAATAAAAATAAATAAATTGCAGGATGCAGGTACGCACAAAGATGTTGCGTGCGTGCAAAAATCTACATTAACACTACCTAATTAAAATAGATTTCTATAAATATGTATACGGAGATATATATATCTCTTATATATATAAAAATTAGTTTCGGTCTGTCTGTCTGTCTAGACGTCTGTTTGTCTGGACGTTCTTTATGCGCGACCAAACGACTGGACCGATCTTCACCAAATTTGGCACACAGGTACATCAGGTGTCCGGGAAGGTTTCAGACCGGGTCTCAGCTCTCTAGGATTTACCTTTCCTGAGATATTCCCCAAAAATGACCTGAATTAGCCAATAGAAGCCAGCAAGCCTTTCACTTAAATTCAAACTGCCATTTACACGGTCACATGTCCCTTATTAGCCAATAGAAGCTCATAGGTCCTACTCCAGGTTGATATAACAACTTATCACAGCAGGTTTTAGCAGCTTGCAGTTCCTTAAATATTCAGTCATATGACGTATGACGGCACAACTACACTGCTACATGCATGGGGGGCAGAGGTCACTATTAAAAGGACGGGTGCTGTGGAGTTCCCTCTTAAAGGGGCGGTCACTGTTCAAGGGGCGGCAACTATGAAGGTCACTGTTAAAGGGGTGGTTAATGTTAAAGGGACAGGCATGTGGAGGTCACTGTTAAAGGGGCGGACACTGTGGAGGTCACTATTAAAGGAGCGGGCACTGTGGAGGTCATTGTTAAAGGGGCAGGCACTGTGGAGATCACTGTTAAAGGGGCGGTCACTATTAAAGGGACGGGCAATGTGGAGGTCACTGTTAAAGGGGAAGGCAGTACGGAGGTCACTGTTAAAGGGGCGGGCACTGTGGAAGTCACTGTTAAAGGGGCGGCCACTATAAAGGTCACTGTTAAAGGGGTGGTCAATGTTAAAGGGGCGACACTGTGGAGGTCACTGTTAAAGAGACAGGCACTGTGGAGGTCACTGTTAAAGGGGCGTGCACTGTGGAGGTTACTGTTAAAGGGGTGGCCACTGTGGAGGCAACTGTTAAAGGAGTGGGTACTGTAGAGGTCACTGTTATGGGGAAAACTGTTGATATCTTTTTACGACACACGGAAACATAAAATGAAATAAAATAAATATACCCGTGCGAACCCGGGTCCTTCTGCTAGTATATATATATATATATATATATACACCCTGTACAGAATTATTAGGCAAATTAGTATTTTGACCACATCATCCTCTTTATGCATGTTGTCTTACTCCAAGCTGTATAGGCTCGAAAGCCTACTACCAATTAAGCATATTAGGTGATGTGCATCTCTGTAATGAGAAGGGGTGTGGTCTAGTGACATCAACACCCTATATCAGGTGTACATAATTATTAGGCAACTTCCTTTCCTTTGGCAAAATGGGTCAAAAGAAGGACTTGACAGGCTCAGAAAAGTCAAAAATAGTGAGATATCTTGCAGAGGGATGCAGCACTCTTAAAATTGCAAAGCTTCTGAAGCGTGATCATCGAACAATCAAGCGTTTCATTCGAAATAGTCAACAGGGTCGCAAGAAGCGTGTGGAAAAACCAAGGCGCAAAATAACTGCCCATGAACTGAGAAAAGTCAAGCGTGCAGCTGCCAAGATGCCACTTGCCACCAGTTTGGCCATATTTCAGAGCTGCAACATCACTGGAGTGCCCAAAAGCACAAGGTGTGCAATACTCAGAGACATGGCCAAGGTAAGAAAGGCTGAAAGATGACCACCACTGAACAAGACACACAAGCTGAAACGTCAAGACTGGGCCAAGAAATATCTCAAGACTGATTTTTCTAAGGTTTTATGGACTGATGAAATGAGAGTGAGTCTTGATGGGCCAGATGGATGGGCCCGTGGCTGGATTGGTAAAGGGCAGAGAGCTCCAGTCCGACTCAGACGCCAGCAAGGTGGAGGTGGAGTACTGGTTTGGGCTGGTATCATCAAAGATGAGCTTGTGGGGCCTTTTCGGGTTGAGGATGGAGTCAAGCTCAACTCCCAGTCCTACTGCCAGTTTCTGGAAGACACCTTCTTCAAGCAGTGGTACAGGAAGAAGTCTGGATCCTTCAAGAAAAACATGATTTTCATGCAGGACAATGCTCCATCACACGCGTCCAAGTACTCCACAGCGTGGCTGGCAAGAAAGGGTATAAAAGAAGAAAATCTAATGACATGGCCTCCTTGTTCACCTGATCTGAACCCCATTGAGAACCTGTGGTCCATCATCAAATGTGAGATTTACAAGGAGGGAAAACAGTACACCTCTCTGAACAGTGTCTGGGAGGCTGTGGTTGCTGCTGCACGCAACGTTGATGGTGAACAGATCAAAACACTGACAGAATCCATGGATGGCAGGCTTTTGAGTGTCCTTGCAAAGAAAGGTGGCTATATTGGTCACTGATTTGTTTTTGTTTTGTTTTTGAATGTCAGAAATGTATATTTGTGAATGTTGAGATGTTATATTGGTTTCACTGGTAAAAATAAATAATTGAAATGGGTATATATTTGTTTTTTGTTAAGTTGCGTAATAATTATGCACAGTAATAGTCACCTGCACACACAGATATCCCCCTAAAATAGCTAAAACTAAAAACAAACTAAAAACTACTTCCAAAAATATTCAGCTTTGATATTAATGAGTTTTTTGGGTTCATTTAGAACATGGTTGTTGTTCAATAATAAAATTAATCCTCAAAAATACAACTTTCCTAATAATTCTGCACTCCCTGTATATACACACTCACCTAAAGAATTATTAGGAACACCATACTAATACGGTGTTGGACCCACTTTTGCCTTCAGAACTGCCTTAATTCTACGTGGCATTGATTCAACAAGGTGCTGATAGCATTCTTTAGAAATGTTGGCCCATATTGATAGGATAGCATCTTGCAGTTGATGGAGATTTGAGGGATGCACATCCAGGGCACAAAGCTCCCGTTCCACCACATCCCAAAGATGCTCTATTGGGTTGAGATCTGGTGACTGTGGGGGCCATTTTAGTACAGTGAACTCATTGTCATGTTCAAGAAACCAATTTGAAATGATTCGAGTTTTGTGACATGGTGCATTATCCTGCTGGAAGTAGCCATCAGAGGATGGATACATGTTCTTATTCTGTTTACGCCAAATTCGGACTCTACCATTTGAATGTCTCAACAGAAATCGAGACTCATCAGACCAGGCAACATTTTTCCAGTCTTCAACAGTCCAATTTTGGTGACCTCGTGCAAATTGTAGCCTCTTTTTCCTATTTGTAGTGGAGATGAGTGGTACCCGGTGGGGTCTTCTGCTGTTGTAGCCCATCCGCCTCAAGGTTGTGCGTGTTGTGGCTTCACAAATGCTTTGCTGCATACCTCGGTTGTAACGAGTGGTTATTTCAGTCAACGTTGCTCTTCTATCAGCTTGAATCAGTCGGCCCATTCTCCTCTGACCTCTAGCATCCACAAGGCATTTTTGCCCACAGGACTGCTGCATACTGGATGTTTTTCCCTTTTCACACCATTCTTTGTAAACCCTAGAAATGGTTGTGCGTGAAAATCCAAATCACTGAGCAGATTGTGAAATACTGAGACCAGCCCGTCTGGCACCAACACCCATGGCACGCTAAAAATTACTTAAATCACCTTTCTTTCCCATTCTGACACACCCATAAATGCATTGAAGCAACTGCCATGTGATTGGTTGACTAGATAATTGCATTAATGAGAAATAGAACAGGTGTTCCTAATAATTCTTTAGGTGAGTGTATATATATATATATATATATATATATATATATATATACAGTACAGACCAAAAGTTTGGACACACCTTCTCATTCAAAGATTTTTCTTTATTTTTATGACTATGAAGGCATCAAAACTATGAATTAACACATGTAGAATTATATACATAACAAACAAGTGTGAAACAACTGAAAATATGTCATATTCTAGGTTCTTCAAAGTAGCCACCTTTTGCTTTGATTACTGCTTTGCACACTCTTGGCATTCTCTTGATGAGCTTCAAGAGGTAGTCCCCTGAAATGGTCTTCCAACAGTCTTGAAGGAGTTCCCAGAGATGCTTAGCACTTGTTGGCCCCTTTGCCTTCACTCTGCGGTCCAGCTCACCCCAAACCATCTCGATTGGGTTCAGGTCCGGTGACTGTGGAGGTCAGGTCATCTGGCGCAGCAGCCCATCACTCTCCTTCATGCTCAAACAGCCCTTACTTTCAAAGTTTTCCCAATTTTTAGGCTGACTGACTGACCTTCATTTCTTAAAGTAATGATGGCCACTCGTTTTTCTTTACTTAGCTGCTTTTTTCTTGCCATAATACAAATTCTAACAGTCTATTCAGTAGGACTATCAGCTGTGTATCCACCTGACTTCTCCTCAATGCAACTGATGGTCCCAACCCCATTTATAAGGCAAGAAATCCCACTTATTAAACCTGACAGGGCACACCTGTGAAGTGAAAACCATTTCAGGGGACTACCTCTTGAAGCTCATCAAGAGAATGCCAAGAGTGTGCAAAGCAGTAATGAAAGCAAAAGGTGGCTACTTTGAAGAACCTAGAATATGACATATTTTCAGTTGTTTCACACTTGTTTGTTATGTATATAATTCCACATGTGTTAATTCATAGTTTTGATGCCTTCAGTGTGAATCTACAATTTTCATAGTCATGAAAATAAAGAAAACTCTTTGAATGAGAAGGTGTGTCCAAACTTTTGGTCTGTACTGTATATATATCTAACTAACTACCCGGAAAAAAAAATTGCACAGTAAACTGAGCAGACCAGTCAGAAAAATGGATGTTTCTAATCAGCAGGTTCAGGACGCACGCATACAGATATTATGTGCGTGCAAAAATCTACACTAACACTACTTAAAATTGATTTCTATGTAACAGGGATTAGGGATCTGGAACTTCTGCTGCTGCTGCAAAAAAAAAAAGAATCACTGCAGCAGATGTTCCAGATGTTCTTCTTCTTTTCTTCTTTTCACAGGTACCAGTAAGCAGTGGTGGTGAATCACAAGTCCCAGCAGGGCAGATACAGCCAAGAGGGGCACAGGTCCACTCTGCATGCAGTCTCCAGCTATAAATGGCTGCATGCAGAGGGATTCCCTCTGCTGCTGTAGCGCTCTCATTGGCTGGAGCGTTGTTCCAGCCAATAGCAGCGCTGGCAGTGGATGCCAAACACTGGAGTCCCCTGCCTGACCTCGGAGGAGACAGGTGCTGACTAGTTCAGCACCGGTCACCTCCACATGACCCCCCCCCTTCCCCCGCAGCTCCATACCGCTTCCAGCGCTGCGATGTGCCGATCTTTATTGACCGGCCAATCGCAGCGCTTGTAGCTGCAGGGGAACGGAAAAACGTCATGCTGCCCTTACCCTGATTCCCCCGCGATCCCCTCCCAGAACCCAGCGGACCTTGTGCCGTATATGTACATGTAGTCCTTAAGTCACGTCCAGCTGCGCCGTAAATGTACGGTGCAGGTCCTTAATGATAACCAAATAATACATCACAGCTTTCATATGATTTTACCTGATGCAGTCTGCCATATTCAACACTGTTATATTCTTAAGAGATGCAAGAGCTTTAAGACTGATATCTGTAATTTTTTGGCAATCGGCTATATAAATGTGGTTCAGGTTAGGACTGGATCTGCTAATTGCTTTGATGCTGCCATCAGTAATCCGACTGTTTCCTGTTGGAAAATACAGTGATATTACTGAAAATATTAGGGTAAAATTAATTTGATCTAGAAAATAATTTTGGGTGTCCTACCTTCAATCCTGATCTTCACAAGTTTCCGCCCTTGTGCCAGAACCTTGAAAGCTGCGTCAGAAAGATGAGGAGATCCCAGCAGAGATATAGACACAATGTTCTGGCACTTCTCAAGCAACATCTACAAGAAGAAAATCAAATATGAAATGTGCTTAGTATCATAATGTGTTAAGAAGAATAAACTGAGGAGTCCTGATACGGCATTAATAACTGAATACTAAAACTCTATGGTTGATCTGCATATATACCGGTACCTAGATACAATTATCTATACAATAAAGCTGCATCGGTGAACATGTTTAATGCTAAATCAGGCTCCTCACACTCATACAGTGCGGGTCAAAGAGATGTCAACTCTGGACCAAGATTCCTTATGACTCATGACTGGGCAACAAACATGTAGTAACAGAACTAGGGCATACTGTATATCATCCCCCTTAACATGCAACTGAAAGCCCACTTATTTATCACAAAGTGCCAACACTGCAATTTAACCTGAATACTACAGTCTAATATAGTATATCTTCCATGTACTTTATCATTTAGCTATAATAGCCTGCCTACATTCAATGCGCTGCATGTGCTGATGATTGGCAGGAAAAGTCTAAGGCATATTGGTACACCATGGACTTTTTCCAGTGTGTGGGTGCCTACAGAGAGGGCTCTGAGTGCCACCACCACTGCCCTAGGGTCAAATGGGATAGCTATAGTGAATACGTTCTGAATAACTACCAGAACCTCTCTCCAGGGTATGCAGAAGGTTAGCTGGGGCAATTCTGCATCCAGGGCAAGAGGAATCGCTCTGTATCCCAATATTATGCATACACAAGGGAGTTTTATATACCTTACTAGACATTAAGCCTGTTACAATAACGGGCGCTAGAACAGTAGTGCATAAACATTAGTAGGAACAGTCTATATTAAATGGCAGAGGAACTTGACCACACTGACTGGTGGCTGTGGCTGGTGGCCGAGACTGGCCGCTGTGGCTGAGACTGCTGGCACTGACTGGTGGCTGTGACTAAAACTGCTGGCACTTACTGGTGGCTGAGACTGGTGGCTGTGGCTGGTGGCCAAGACTGGTGGCTGTGGCTGAGATTGCTGGCTGTGGCTTGTGGCTGAGACTGCTGGCTGCGGCTGACACTGACTGGTGGCTGTGGCTTGTGGCTGAGTGCTGGCTGTAGCTGAGAATGCTGGCACTGACTGGTGGCGTAGTCTGGTGGCACTGACTGGTGGCCGAGACTGGTGGCTGTGGCTGGTGGCCGAGACTGGCTACTGCGGCTGAGATTGCTGGCTGTGGCTGGTGGCTTAGACTGCTGGCACTGACTGGTGGCTGTGGCTGAGACTGCTGGCTGCGGCTGAGACTGCTGGCACTGACTGGTGGCTGTGGCTGAGACTGCTGAGTGCGGCTGGTGGCTGAGACTGCTGGCACTGACTGGTGTCTGTGGCTGAGACTGCTGGCTGCGGCTTGTGGCTGAGGATGCTGGCACTGAGTGCTGGCTGTAGCTGAGAATGCTGGCACTGACTGGTGGCTGAGACTGCTAGCACTTACTGGTTGCTGAGACTGGTGGCTGCGGCTGGTGGCCAAGACTGGTCACTGCGGCTGAGATTGCTGGCTGTGGCTTGTGGCTGAGACTACTGGCACTGAGCTCTGGCTGAGACTGCTGACTGCGGCTGGTGGCTGAGACTGCTGGCACTGACTGATGGCTGAGACTGCTGGCTGTGGCTGAGACTGTTGGCTGCGGCTTGTGGCTGAGACTACTGGCACTGAGTGCTGGCTGTAGCTGAGACTGCTGGCACTGACTGGTGTCTGTGGCTGGTGGCACTGACTAATGGTTGAGATGGCTGGCACTGCTGGCACTGTGACTGGTGGTTGTGGCTGTACGACTGGCACTGACTGCTGGTGCTGAGACTGCTGGTAGCGACTGGTGGGTCAGACTGCTGACAGGGGCTCCTCTCTATATGGCTGATAGTGCTGTGACTGACGAACAGAAATGATGGCTCGGACTGACGAACAGAAATGGCGGCTGGGACTGACGAACAGAAATGGTGGGGCTCCGACCTTCTTGCCGGATCGCAGGTGTGGGCGGTGTGGAGTGCCGTGTCCTGATTGGTCGTCGCGCTGGTGTGAGCGGTTCGAGGGGCGTGTTATTAGGGTTATTCCTGCAGTATTAGAAATCTTTTGCTAGAGGTAGTTGTGCATTGTGTGTGTGTGTATATATATATATTAGGGATCGACTGATATAGATTTTTTTAGAGCCAATACCGATACTGATAACCTGTGAACTTTTAGGCCGATAGCCGATAACTTATACCGATATTCTGTGCATTTTCATTTTTGAAAAAAAAAATGTTTTTCGGTTACGGCGTTCACCACATTCGGAGATTTTATTTTTTATATTTTAATAGTTTGGACTTTTCGGACATGGCAATATGTGATATGTTTATTTATTTTTTGTTTATATATTTTATATGTAAAATTGGGAAAGGGGGTGATTTATACTTAATATTTTATTTTATTTTTTCCTTTTTATTTAATAACTATTTCCCCCCTTAGAGGCTAGAACCTGGGGTCTTTTCATCCCTTGTCCTATTCACCCTGATGGATCTCTATTAGGGTGAATAGGACTTGACACTCTCCCTGCTGCCCTGTGCATAGTACACACAGCAGCAGGGAGCTGACCATGGCAGCCAGGGCTTCAGTAGCGTCCTGGCTGCCATGGTAACCGATCAGAGCCCCAGGATTACACTGCTGGGGCTCCGATCAGAAGCTGCCACTGCACCACCAATGAGGAGGTGAGGGGACCCTGTGGCCACTGCCACCAATGATTTTAATACTGGGGGGTGCGGGAGCGCACTGTGCCACCAATGTTTTTAATAATTAATGTTTAATACAGGAGGCGGGTGTGTCGGCGCAGAATCACATAGCCGGCACCCTGCTTCTGACAGGGAGCTGCGATCAGCTGCAGCAGTTAACCCCTCAGGTGCGGCATTTGAGGGATTAACTGCTACTGATCGCAGCTTCCTGTCATATAGGCTGGGTACCGCCTCCTGTATTTGTATTACACGTTAATTATCATTGGTGGCGCACTGCGCCCGGCCCTCCTCCTCCCGTCTCTCCTCATTGGCAGCACGGCACAGGGGGAGGGAGAGAGTGACTCCTTCTCCCCTGTGCTGCCGAGGGAACATGAGCGTGCTGACAGCAGCGCGCTCATGTTCTGTGATAGCGCGCTGGACGCATTATCGGCATGTTGGCAAGGTTAGATGCCGATAACTTAAAAAATCATGAATATCGTCGATAATATTTTTATTATTAGTTTTTTTACAATGTTCACCTGACAGAGTAGATAATGTGATATTTTTATAGAGCAGGTCAGGTCATAACAATGCGGCCATACCTAATAAGTCTATTTATTTTATTTTATTTTGGATTTACACAATAAAAAATGTATTTTATTTTTTTCTTAAATCATGTTTTTGTGTTTACATGTTCTGAAATCCATATTTTTAGATTTTTTGGGGCGTTTGTCTGGGAGAGATGATGGTTTGATTGGTACCATTTTGGGGCACATATGATTTTTTGATGGCTTGGTATTACACTTTTTGTGATGTAAGGTGATAAAAAATGGCTTTTTTTTTATGGTGTTCACCAGACGAGTTGGATCACATACCATTTTTTAAGAGCAGGTTGTTACGGACACAGCGATGCCTAATGTGTGCATTTTTTTATTTTATTCAATAAAAGCAAGTTTGAAAAAAAAATCATGTTTTTGTCTCCATTTTCTGAAAGCCATATTATTTTTATTTTTAACCAATTATGTGTGGATATAGGATTTTTTTTTTCTTTTTCTTTTTTACTTTTTTTTCTTTTAATTTTTTGGACCCGTACCCACTTAGTTCTTGAAGATCCAGTGGGTCTGATGGCTTACAATACACTGCAGTACACTGTATAGTGTACTGCAGTGTATTAAACGCACACTAAGCCTGATCAGGCTCCTGCCTTTAGAAGCAAGAGCCTGATCAGGCTTAGATATACCACGGCAAGCCGGATGCCTGTGAAGGCGTCCGTTGCCATGGTAACCATCGGGAGGCTGCCACAGTGCAGCGGCTCAATGGGGGAGGGAGGGAGCTCCGCCAGTTTACCCTTCAAGCAAAGGCCGCTGCCACAGCAAAGCAGCGGCCCGATGGTTAGCCCCTCCATACATCGGTCCCTAAGGACCACGGCATGGAAGGGGTTAAAACGGCTGTTTCAAGCAGAGTGTTAGCTGGACATTACAGCTAACACTCTACCCAGCTGCCGCTCTGCCATCCTGAAAGGGGGGGGGGGGCATCTCCTTCACAGCCGCTCATCAGGACTTCAATTCCCAGAGGTCTGTGCGGCGAATATGCACTGGCTGTTTGTGCGCTACACTGCTGGTGAGCCGAGAGAAGAGCGGATGGCGGCGTGGTAACTGTGGCAGGAGCGGACGGTGGCGGGGGACTAACAAAGGGATTTTATTATGTAGGATGCACCAGGAGTAACTGTGATATATGCTGAGTTTCACACAGCGACAACTGAGGGATAAAGTAAGTATTTCAGACTCAAATCTTCCTCCCATTTAACCTTAAAGGTAACCTGTGAGGTTGAGCATGGTGCATGAATTGCAGACATCATGGTATATAGGAGCTAAGCAGATTGATGTATAGTTTAATTGGGAAAAGATTCAGTAAAACTTGTAATTCATTCATTTTTTATCTCTGCTCATTCTCGGCTTTGAAGCCAGGGAGGAGGTCCTATCAGTGATTGACAGCCCTCAACCTATGACTGTGTATACAGAGATTGTTGTCAATCACTGATAGGACCGCCCCCTTGCCTTCAAAGCCCAGAACAAGTTATACTGAATCTTTCCCTACAAAACTATATATCAATCTGCTCAGCTCCTCCTGCGCTATAAAATGCTGCCTGCAGGTTATTTTGCATTTTCATGGTGACAGGTTCCCTCTAATGTTCACTGGGAAGAAAAGCAAAGAGTTAGTTAAATAAACCTTATGGTGCAATATTTTTCAAGCAGGCATGTCTTAATTAAATAAACTGGTAAAATGAGGCCTGTGGTAGACCAAATTCACTTTTAATTTGCTTGAAAAATTTAAACACACCATCCGTCGGCACCTGACTCAAGAACAATGTACCCTTATCCTCCCACTTGGATAACATGCTTGGCACAACCCCATCTGCCCCGGTCATGTGATGGCTACACAAGTGCGTGGCTCTTTAGATGTGGTGGGTGTGGATTACGCAAAAAAAATTGACAGTAAATTATAGCACTATCCATTTGAATGAGGTTTTGAAACCACCATCTACAGGTAACTTTCCACACTGAAAAGTGAGAATCCAGCAGATTTTCAAACTGAAATGCTCAGTATGTGGAAGAAATGTCACACATTCCATCCTTTCAATGCATAGCACTGAAATCCATTGTGAATCCACAGCAAGAAGGTGTAAAAATGTTGGCAGTTGTAGCCTTACCCCTAGAGTTACAATGCAGTAACTGAATGACATATAGTATCCTTAGAAAGAGCATTAATATGTTTTCAATTGAAGGTTAAAGTGGTTGTCCAGGCTGCAGACAGTGAAGGCCATCAATATCAGATCAGTGGGGTTCCACTTGAATGGGAGCTGAACTGCAGTACCCCAGCAAGGCCACTACACAGTGTATGGAGCTGTGGCTTCCAGCTTGGTACACTATATACAGTTGCAAGAAAAAGTATGTGAACCCTTTGGAATGATATAGATTTCTGCACAAATTAGTCATAAAATGTGATCTAATCTTCATCTAAGTCGCAACAATAGACAATCACAGTCTGCTTAAAATAATAACACACAAAGAATTAAATGTTACCATGTTTTTATTGAACACACCATGTAAACATTCACAGTGCAGGTGGAAAAAGTATGTGAACCCCTAGACTAATGACATCTCCAAGAGCTAATTGGAGTGAGGCGTCAGCCAACTGGAGTCCAGTCAATGAGATGAGATTGGAGGTGTTGGTTACAGCTGCCCTGCCCTATAAAAAAACAGTTCTGGGTTTGCTTTTCACAAGAAGCATTGCCTGATGTGAATGATGCCTCGCACAAAAGAGCTCTCAGAAGACCTACGATTAAGAAATGTTGACTTGCATAAAGCTGGAAAGGGTTATAAAAGTATCTCCAAAAGCCTTGCTGTTCATCAGTCCACGGTAAGACAAATTGTCTATAAATGGAGAAAGTTCAGGAATGCTGCTACTCTCCCTAGGAGTGGCCGTCCTGTAAAGATGACTGCAAGAGCACAGAGCAGACTGCTCAATAAGGTGAAGAAGAATCCTAGAGTGTCAGCTAAAGACTTACAAAAGACTCTGGCATGTGCTAACATCCCTGTTAGCGAGTCTACGATACGTAAAACACTAAACAAGAATGGATTTCATGGGAGGATATCACAAAGGAAGCCACTGCTGTCCAAAAAAAACATTTCTGCACGTTTACAGTTTGCACAAGAGCACCTGGATGTTCCACAGCAGTACTGGCAAAATATTCTGTGGACAGATGAAACCAAAGTTGAGTTGTTTGGAAGAAACACACAGCACTATGTGTGGAGAAAAGAGGCACAGCACACCAACATCAAAACCTCATCCCAACTGTGAAGTATGGTGGTGGGGGCATCATGGTTTGGGGCTGCTTTGCTGCGTCAGGGTCTGGACGGATTGCTATCATTGAAGGAAAAATTAATTCCCACAACAGAATGGCTTAAACAGAAGAAAATACGCCTTCTGGAGTGGCCCAGTCAAGTTCTGACCTCAACCCGATTGAGATGTTGTGGCATGAACTCAAGAAAGCGATTCACACTAGACATACTAAGAATATTGCTGAACGGAAACAGTTCTGTAAAGAGGAATGGTCAAGAATTACTCCTGACCGTTGTTCACGTCTGATCTGCAACTACAGTAAATGTTTGGTTGAAGTTATTGCTGCCAAAGGAGGTTCAACCAGTTATTAAATCCAAGGGTTCACATACTTTTTCCACCTGCACTGTGAATGTTTACGTGGTGTGTTCAATAAAAACATGGTAACATTTAATTCTTTGTGTGTTATTAGTGATTGTCTATTGTTGTGACTTAGATGAAGATCAGATCACATTTTAGGACCAATTTGTGCAGAAATCCATATCATTCCAAAGGGTTCACATACTTTTTCTTGCAACTGTAGTTTCTGGCACTGTGCCCGAAACAGATGACCAGAGGCTGTTGGACGCCCACTGATCTGATATTGATCTGATATTGATGACCTATCCTGAGAACAGGGCATCAATTTCTGTAGCCCAGACAAGGCCTTTAATTTAGTTCATACAGTTTGATGTTTTTTGCATGGTAAATATCAGCAAGTATTTTCAATCTAATATAGTTAGCAAATGTGTCTCTTTTTTGTGGATGTGGATTTGAATGCCTTCAAAAGAACATGTATCCACGCAAGATAAATCCATACACTCTAAACCAGTGTTTCCCAACCAGTGTGCCTCCAGCTGTTGCAAAACTACAACTCCCAGCATGCCCGCACAGCCAAAGGCTGTCCGGGCATGCTGGGAGTTTTAGTTTTGCAACAGCTGGAGGCACACTGGTTGGGAAACACTGCTCTAAACAATGTGGAACATATTTTAGCCCCATCACAAATAAAGCTCACATCTAAGGCTACATGCACATGACCGTGCCGTTTTTTGCGGTCCGCAAAAAAATGGAAGCCACCCGTGTGCCTTCCGCAATTTGCGGAACGCAACGGGCGGCCCATTGTAGACATGCCTATTTTTGTCCGCAAAACGGGGCCTCGGAACGGAGCAACGGATGCGGACAGAATAGGACAAGAATAGGACATGTTCTATTTTTTTTTTGCGGGGCCACGGAACGGAGCACTCCGTGTGCTGTCCGCATCTTTTGCGGCCCCATTGAAGTGAATGGGTCTGCACCCGAGCCGCAAAAAATGCGGCTCAGATGCGGACCCGAAAAACGGTCGTGTGCATGAGGCCTAAAGAGAACTGAGCTAAAAACAGAAAATTGGGAACATGGCTGTGATAACCTTTACTTACTGTAATACAGTTGTCTGTTAGAGTAAACATATCATTGATTCTTAGGTGTTGAAGAGAAGCACATCCATCAGCTATGTATTTGAAACCATCAACCGATATCTGAAGGGAAAGAGGATTAACATTGCTCATTTTTGAGTCTATGAGGACATGACTGCATGAGAATATTCAGAATACAAAAATACAGTAAAAAATTTGGAACTTAATTCTTGTTACTTTACACACAAAAAAAAACAAAGCAAAACAACGTGCTCATCACGTGTTCTTCTACCTACGGACAAAATTCATGTCCTAAAATATGGATCAACAAAGGCTCTTCACTTTCGTTAGGCTGGTTTCACACATGGCTTTTAGCTCTAGCTTTGGTTCAATAAAATTGTGTCTTTTTTTTTAAAGCCTTGTGTGAGACTACCCTGAGAATATCAATGCACCAGTTTTTAATTGTAAGGCTGGGTTCACATTAGCATTTAGCTTTCCGTTCTTCTGATCCATCAGACGAACAGGAAAAAAAAGAATCCTTTATTTTCAGTATCAGTTCTGGACAGTTAGCATCAGTATTGCATGCAGGACTTTTTTTTCCCCGTCAAAAATAATTGATGGAACTGACACAAACTGATGAGGATCAGTTTTTTTTTTCCCTGTTCTTCTGACCGATCAGTAGAAGGGATAACTAAACAGTGATGTGAACCCGGCCTAACATGGGTGTCCCTCTGTGCTACCTTGGGGAAAGCTGCAAAAATAACAGAGTGTGTCTCTGGACAAAGCAGTAGGAAGGCTAAGGCCCCTTTCACACAAGCGTGACGGATTAGGTCCAGATGCGTTCAGGGTGCGTTCAGTGAAAAGCGCACCATTTTGCTAGAAAGTTCAGTCTGTTACGTCTGCAATTGCGTTAATTTTTTTCTGTGCGAGTGCAATGCGTTTTTCACGCACGTGATAAGAAACTGAAGGTTTACAAACAACATCTCCTTGCAACTATCAGTGAAAAAACGCACTTGCTTCCGGATGCAATGTGTTTTTCACTACAGCCACATTCTCTTCTATGGCGCCAGGGCTGCGTGAAAAACGCAGAATATAGAACATGCTGCGTGAAAAAAATGCTGATGCGTGAAAAAAATGCTCATGTACACAGACCCATTGAAATGAATGGGTCAGGATTAAGTGCAGGTGCTATGCGTTCACGTCACATATTGCAGAAAACTTGCTCGCGTGAAAGGAGCCTAAGGGTACGGGTGCTATGCATTCAGGAAGCAGTTTTCAAATTAGCAGCCTCATTAAACCCTGGTGTTCTACATAGTGGAAATGATTTAGGTAATTTCAGCTACCTCCAATAATAAATTGCATCCTGAATGCATGTCAGAACTGCACTGTGTGCCAGCACCCTAAGGCCCCTTGCACACAAGCGACTTTTCCGCGCGGGTGTGATGCGTAATGTGAACGGATAAGCACCCGCACTGAATCCTGACCCATTTCAATGGGTCTGTGTACATGACCGTTTTTTCTCACACATCAGTTCTGCATTGCGTGAAAAATGCAGCATGCTCTATATTCCCCGTTTTTCACGCAGCCCTGGCCCCATAGAAGTGAATGGGGCTTCAGTGAAAAACCCAAGTGTGGATGCAATGCGTTTTTCACTGATGGTTGCTAGGAGATGTTGTTTGTAAACCTTCCGTTTTTTATCACACAAGTGAAAAACGCATCAAAACGCATTGCACCCGCGTGGAAAAAACTAACTGAACTTGCAAAATTGTGAGAGTTTCACTGAACGCACCCTGAACGCATCCGAATATAATCCGTCACGCTCGTGTGAAAGGGACTATGCTATCAGTAGGAATGTTCGAATGTAGCAGCTTTCCAAAAGGCAAAGTGTTTGGCAATAAGAATGCATTTAGGTGACATGCCTTATGGTTGTTTTTACTTGAGTGCTGATATACACCTATCATTCACATTCAGTGTCGGACTGGGGTGTGTAGGGCCCACCAGTAACATTTATTCTGGGGGTTCACTACACAGATACATGGAAATATTACCAGTTCACACAGCATCAGACAGCAGCAAGACGTTATAAGGTGATTGATAGGGGTCCCTGCAGCGACTTCAAGAAGGTGGATGCCTAGGAAATGAAGATACTGTCTGGCCTGCCTCGGTGTCTACAAGTCTTCTCAGCCACCCAATCCAACTATAATAATAAACGTTTAAATAATCTACCCAGTTTTTTTTATATGGATGTTTAGGCTGGTTGAGATGTTGAACTCTGCCTATCTATACCTGGTGCAGTCACTCTACTTTGCCATGTGCCAGGTGTGAAGAGGGTGGGGGACTAGTTGCCCAGCTTGATCAGGGCCCACCACGGGATTCACCTGTACCTCTGAGGACATTTTCGCATGTAACTGTGTAGTGGGCCCCAGGCCGATACTGGAGATGACTTCCCACTTCTACTTTTCACTGCTGATCTCCGGCCCCTCCTGCACTGATCACACAACGTGATATCTGGAGGAGGCTATGGCACTTGTGGGGCCGTCAATTACGGCACAACTATGGATATGGTGGAAACTTATAGAGGGCTTTGGCAGAGATTTATAGGACAGTTATCTGTTATGGGGCCACTGTCAATGGCATTTGTAGGGGCACCATGGTTGTCACCTTTGGCATCAGTGTGGATAGCTCCTATGTTAGCAATATTGCTGGGAGTGGGGCAGTGTGAATTTCACTTATGGAGACTCAGTGGCAGGCAGTTTGGGGGCACAGTGGCTTTCAATTATGGAGGTACAGTTGCTGGCAGTTATGGGGGCACATTGTCTAGCAGTTATGGGGGCGCTGGGGCTATCACCCCTGGCATCACTGTGGATAACACCTGTGGGGGTCAGTGTTGTTGGGATTTCTTAGGGAACAATGGCTGCCAGTTATGAAAACAGCAGATGAAACTTATAGGGGCATTGGTTGGCACTTATATGCCATTGTTGTTCACTATCTGTAATGGGCACATTGTAGATAGCACAAGGGGCCCACAATTGTAAGATCTGTAAGGCCCCTTTCACACGAGCGAGTTTTCCACGCGGGTGCAATGCGTGACGTGAACGCATTGCACCCGCACTGAATCCGGACCCATTCATTTCTATGGGGCTGTGCACACGAGCGGTGATTTTCATGCATCACTTGTGCGTTGCGTGAAAATCGCAGCATGTTCTATATTCTGCGTTTTTCACACAACGAAGGCCCCATAGAAGTGAATAGGGCTGCATGAAAATCGCAAGCATCCGCAAGCAAGTGCGGATGCGGTGCGATTTTCACGCACGGTTGCTAGGATACGATCGGGATGGGGACCCGATCATTATTATTTTTCCTTATAACATGGTTATAAGGGAAAATAATAGCATTCTTAATACAGAATGCATAGTACAATAGGGCTGGAGGGGTTAAAAAAAATAAAAAATAATATAACTCACCTTAATCCACTTGATCGCGCAGCCCGGATTCTCTTCTGTCTTCTTCTTTGCTGTGCACAGGAAAAGGACCTTTGATGACGTCACTGCGCTCATCACATGGTCCGTCACATGATCCACCACCATGGTAAAAGATCATGTGATGGACCATGTGATGAGCGCAGTGACGTCATCAAAGGTCCTATTCCTGTGCACAGCAAAGATGAAGACAGAAGAGAAGCCGGGCTGCGCGATCAAGTGGATTAAGGTGAGTTATATTATTTATTTATTTATTTTAACCCCTCCAGCCCTATTGTACTATGCATTCTGTATTAAGAATTCTATTTTCCCTTATAACCATGTTATAAGGGAAAATAATAAAATCGACACAACACCTAACCCAAACCCGAACTTCTGTGAAGAAGTCCGGGTTCGAGTCTGGGTTCCAAACATGCCAATTTTTCTCGCGCGCGTGCAAAACGCATTACAATGTTTTGCACCCGCGCGGAAAAAACGCAAACATGGAACGCAATCGCAGTGAAAACTGGCTTGTTTTAGTGTCAAAATCGCACCATTTTCCCTGAACGTATCCGGCCCCAATCCGCAACGCCCGTGTGAAAGGGCTCTAAGAGTGGTGTGGCTAGCACTAACTATGGTTGGCAGTTATTAGGGCAATCCCCGAAACTTGACTAAATGTATAATGGCTCTGCCTGGCACCTATGGTAAAGGGGCACAACGAGGGCACTGTGGCTGCGAGTTGTGGTGTTATTGATGTACTGTGATCATACAGACATGCAAAAAATCTGTTCCAGCATACATCTTTACCAAGGACTGTCTTTGTTGCCCCTAACAACTAATCAGAGCTCTGCTTTCATTTCTTTACCTGCTCTGGAAAAATGAAAGCTGCTTTCTGATTAGTTGCTATGGGTAATGAAGACAGTCTTACTGGTAGACAGCTTTGATGAATGAGAACCCATTCCTCAGGGGAAGGTGCACCTATGTTATTATTTATTGTATGTAATCCCCTAATATTACATACAGGTGAAACTCGAAAAATTAGAATATCGTGCAAAAGTTAATTTATTTCAGTAATGCAACTTAAAATTAGAATATTGTGAAAAGGTTCACTATTCTAGGCTCAAAGTGTCACACCATAGTCAGCTAATTAATCCATACCCCCTGAGCAAAGGGTACCTAAGATTGTGACTTTGGGGTTTCATAAGCTATAAGCCATAATCATCCAAATTATAACAAATAAAGGCTTGAAATATCTCTCTTTGCATGTAATGAGTCTATCTCATATGTTAGTTTCACCTTTTAAGTTGCATTACTGAAATAAATGAACTTTGCACGATATTCTAATTTTTCGAGTTTCACCTGTATATAATACGCATTTATATACACTGACAAAAAATATAAACACTTTCGGTTTTGCTCCCATTTTGCATGAGCTGAACTCAAAGATCTGAAACATTTTCTACATACACAAAAGACCCATTACTCTCAAATACTGTTCACAAATCTGTCTAAATCTGAGTTAGTGAGCACTTCTCCTTTGCCGAGATAATCCATCCCACCTCACAGGTGTGGCATATCAAGGTGCTGATTAGACAGCATGAATATTGCACAGGTGTACCTTAGACTGCCCACAATAAAAGGCCACTCAGAAATGTGCCGTTTGATCACACAGCACAATGCCACAGATGCCGGAATGTTTGAGGGACGTGCAATTGGCATGCTGACTGCAGGAATGTCTACCAGAGCTGTTTCCCGTGCAATGAATGTTCATTTCTCTACCATAAGCACAGATGCAGCAACAATCGGTTTGCATAACCAAAGTATTTCTGCTCAAACTGTGTGAAACCGTTTTAGGAAAGCTCATCTGCATGCTCGTCGTCCTCATTGGGGTCTGGACCTGACTGCAGTTCGTCGTCGTAACCGACTTGAGTGGGCAAATGCTCACATTCGATGGTGTCTGGCACGTTGGAGAGGGGTTCTGTTCATGGATGAATCCTGGTTTTCATGGCAGATAGCATGTGTGGCGTAGTGTGGGTGAGCGGTTTGCTGACGTCAACGTTGTGGATCGAGTGGCCCATGGTGGAGTTGGGGTTATGGTATGGGCAGGTGTACCATCCGCGTCACCATCGACTGTTCTCATTCAGTGCAAAGGTGCTTTGCTTGCTATATTTGTTATTTCATGATGAATTTCATTTTAAGGGGTATTTCCTTTAGGGACATTTATAACAAATCCATAGGATGATGCCCCCGAAGTGTAAAGTCACGCATGTGCGGCCACCTTTTATTCACTGCTATGGAACTTTAAAATATAGCTGAGCGGCAATTTTCAGGAGTCCCACAGTGGTGAATGGAGAGGTGGCCACGGTTTGTGCTGCTTGTTCTCCAATCGCTGCTATGGGACGTTTGAAAACAGACGAGCGGCTCTCTATTTTTGGAATTCCCATAGCAATGAATGGAGAGGACGCCACGCATGCGCAATGTGCTCTCCTTTTACTTCGGACCCCTGGACATATGAGCATGTCCCAAAGGTGGTACTCACACCTATCGGACATTTATGGTGCATCATATCAATATATACCATGTATATCCCAGATGGGAATACCCCTTTAACCTCCTCCCTGAGAAAATCATGAATACACTCCTGAAACCAAGGAACGCAAAATAAAGACACAGAACACATTAATTGGGGGATAAATGACCAAATTGTTTATTTAAAATATTAACAATGGCAAACCCCCGACTCACGAAGAGTCACCCTCCAGCACTCAGGAGAGGAAAACCCCCTGTGGAGGAAACCTCTAGGGAACCATGGCTGGAGGGCTGCCCTTCCCTTGGGCTTAGAGGGTAATGCCACTATGTGACTGCCACATAAATAGTAGGGGTGGGTGCAGCAGCCGGGCTGATCTGGTTGGCTAGGCGGATGTCCCTTTCCTCCCATTGGGTGATGGGCTTCCTGCTAGAACCTCCAAATTTCGTCAAGGTGCGGTGGGCGGGGGTAGTCAAGCTCAAGGTCCTCAGGCCATCAAGTACGGCACCAAATATGGCCGCTCGCCAGCTTTTTACAAGGATTCTTCCCTTATGACACACGTGCTTGTGATGTCACAGGTGTCTATGACTAATGCTGGTGGCAGTTTTCTGAAGGGTTAACCCTTTAGTGACTGTCAATGTGCCTTACTGCAGAGGCCCTTAACCACTTCCTGATCGTACTTTGTCAATATACTTCAATTTGGATAACCGCCATATATTTATGGTCCCCCAACGATCGCAGGGTTTCCTCCTTCGGGGGAGCATGTTTGTTCTGTTACTGACAGCCACTGGTCCAAGTCCCGACACAGAGTACCCGGACCATTGGCTCTTAGTTAACCCCTTACAGACTGCACCATGTAAATGAACAGACTAACAGCATGGTCTGGTCACTTTTAAATGTGACCCTCGATCCTATCCTGGGACCGGACCTGAGTATGATGCAGCCATGAAACAGACACTAGCATCCTGACTTTACCCAAGCAAAAGGCGCAGTGCTTTGCGGTTATAGTCACCATTGGGCACAAAGCTTGATGGTTACATTGTTATTATAAGCTTGGTGGTTGCTATGGGCAACTGAACAGTCTATCAGGTAAACAGCTGATGGTGTCAGTCTTTCACTGAGGCACACAGCCCTATAGTTACAAATCTCACCCTGAGAGCACTCGGTTGTAGTTTCTGACAACTCACACTAACAAGATGTGGCGGGGCATGTGGATCAGGGCTGTCTTGTCAGGGCTGCGCTATGGAGGCCATTAGACAATCTCTTCCCTCCTCCCAACTGTCATCTTCCCCTCATCTACCTTTTGCTGTCTTCTCTCCTTGACTAGACATCTGATGGTCATCAGCCACATCCCTGGTTGGTGCTGGGCTCCTTTACACATCAGACACAAGAAGACAGGTGACATACATCATATATGACTGCTGGGCTCCCTCTGGACTCTCAGGGACACCGGCTCTTATGTACACTGAAAGCATGGATGAAATTATTTAAAGGGGCAGCACCACCCCGTTACAAGCTGCAGTATGGTGGCAATGTCAAGGCCACTGCACAGTGGATGGAGCCTTTTGCTTTTGGCTCCATCGACTGTTTTGAATCCAGGCTGCTAAAAACAGCTAATCAGCGAGGTGCCGGGTCTCCACTAGGGTTGCCACCTGCCTGGTAAACCACTGGCCTAGCTGGTATTACTGGTAATCTGCTAGGAAAAGTGGCAACCCTACATGTAGTTCATCCATTATATAATAGCTTAGGGTAACCGCTTTAATAACCCCCAAAAGGAGAACACCATATCTGGGACAGTGGGTGACGATACAACACACAGAATGGAAAGCATAATCTACAGGTGAAACTCAAAAAATTTGAATATTGTGCAAAGTTCATTTATTTCAGTAATGCAACTAATATACGAGATAGACTCATTACATGCAAAGCAAGATATTTCAAGCCTTTATTTGTTATAATTTGGATGATTATGGCTTATAGCTTATGAAAACCCCAAAGTCACAATCTCAGGTACCCTTTGCTCAGGGGGTATGGATTAATTAGCTGACTAGAGTGTGACACTTTGAGCCTAGAATAGTGAACCTTTTCACAATATTCTAATTTTAAATTGCATTACTGAAATAAATTAACTTTTGCACGATATTCAAATTTTTTTGAGTTTCACCTGTATATACCAGCTTCAAGAGAGATTACAGGGAGGTATAAGAGGAGAGGACTACAACTCCCAGCATGCCCAGGTTATTATTATGGGATATCAGTGGATGTTTCAGGAAGGAGGGCTATAATGAGAGGACTACAACTCCCAGCATGTTGAGGCTGATATAATGTGATCTCAAAGGACATTACAGGGAGGAGGTACAATAGGAGAGGACTACAACTCCCAGCTGTTATTATGGTATATATTCGAGGAAGGGAGGGGGTATAAGAGGAGAGAACTACAGCTCCCAGTATGTTGAGGCTGATATAAGGTCAGAGGACATTACAGGGAGGGGGTACAAGAGGAGAAGAATATAACTCTCAAAATGTTCAGGCTGTTATATGATATCAGAGGATTTTACAAGAATGAGGCTTAGAAGAAGAGAACTACAAATCCCATAATGTCCAGGTATTTATTATAGGATATCAGATGGCATTTAGGGAGGGATTTAGGAGAGGATTATAACTCCCAGCATGTCCAGGCTGGTATCATGGGATATCAGAGGACTATGAGATATAAGAGGGCTACAATCAGTGTCGGACTGGGGTGTGTAGGGCCCACCAGTGAAATGTATTCTGGGCCTTCAGTACACAGATACATGGAAATATTAACCGATCACACAGTGGCAGACAGCAGCAAGACGTTACAAAGTAATTGATTATAGGGGTCCCTGCAGCGACTTCAAGAAGGCGGGTGCATAGGAAATGAAGATACTTGCTGGCCTGCCTCGGTGTCTAGAAGTTATCTCAGCCACCCAATCCATCTATAATAATAAACTGTTAAATAATCTACTCAGTCTTGATATGGACATAGGCTGGTTGAGATACTGTATGCTGTCTATCTATATGTAGTGAAGTCACTCTATTGTGCCATGAGTGCAGGGGATGGAGAACTAGGGGCCCAATTTGCTCGGGGCCCACCAGGGGATTTACCTGTACCCCTGTGGGCCAATCTGAGCCTGACAACTTTAAGGCCCCTTTCACACGAGCAAGTTTTCTGTGCGGGTGCAATGCGTGACGTGAATGCATAGCACCCGCACTGAATCCTGACCCATTCATTTCAATGTGCCTGAGTACATGAGTGTTTTTTTTCATGCATCAGTTCTGCGTTGTGTGAAAATCGCAGCATGTTCTATGTTCTGCATTTTTCACACAACTCTGGCCCCATAGAAGTGAATGGAGCTTCAGTGAAAAACACATTGCATCCGGAAGCAAGTGCGGATTCAACGTGTTTTTCACTGATGGTTGATAAGAGATGTTTTTTGTAAACCATCAGTTTTTTATCATGCACGTGAAAAACGCATTGCACTCACGCGGAAAAAACTGAACAACTGAGCGCAATCACAGACAAAACTGATTGAACTTGCTTGCAAAATGGTGTGAGTTTCACTGAACACAACCTGAACGCATCCGGACCTAATCTGTCACGCTCGTGTGAAAGAGGCCTAAGGATGGCTACACATGAGCGAGTTTTCCGTCTGGATGCGAATTATGTAGTGAACACATAACATCTGGACTGAATCCTGACCCATTCATTTTGTTTTTCACGCATCATCTCTTCATTCAGGAAAAATTACAGCATGTTTTATGTTGTACGTTTTTCACACAGCCCTGGCTCCATAGAAGTAAATGGAGCTTGTGTGAAAAACGGAAGATATCCAGATGCAATGTGTTTTTCACTGATGGTTCATCACGTGCATGAAAAATGCAATCTGGATACAATCCCGACGGAAAAAACACACACTGAATTTGCGTGCAGAACTGTAAGTTTTCCCCTGAACTGATCTTGACGCAATCCGCATCGCTTGAAGCCTAAGGGTGGCTACATATGGTGCAGATTGCGGTTTTGGTGCGTTTTTGTGTGGTTTTATGCGATTTTTGGTGTGGATTTTCTGTTTATGTTAACAGCCCCATTGAAGTCTATAGGGAAAAGCACTCTACATGAGTTTCATCAACATGCTCAAAATCCACATCTCAGGTCAATTTACGCACCTAAGAAAAAAGCAAAGTGTACATGATATTTGTCTAATCCCATACACTTTTTGGTACTGTAATACTCTGCATTTTTTCCTCATGAAATCCACATGGAAAAAACACTGGTAATCCGCATCGTGTGCAGGTAGTCTAAAACCATTTTAGGTGAAGTGCATAACGTTGATCATCTCCTTAGAAAGGCACCAGGGTGGGGATGGGACACATTACGCAGAAAGTTAAGGGTTCAGCTACACAGGGACATCTGTCGCGCGACAGCAAGACAAAGAAAAGACGCGCAACACAAAAATGCAAGTTGCATGGAACTTCAGCAGCATGAGGAGGCCACAGAGTGGAACAATGACAGTATGGAGGTGGCACAGCAGCATGAGGAGACCACAGAGTGTACTAGAGACAGAGTTAGTTGTGAGTTGGCAGCAGCATGAGAAGATCACAGAGTGACATAGTGTGGTGACATAGTGTGGAGGTGGCAGCAGCAGCAGAATGAGGAGACCACAGAATGGCGCAATAACATAGTGTGGAGGTGGCAATAGCATCATGAGGAGACCTGAGTGGTGAGGTGGCAGCAGCTTCAGGAGACCACAGAGTGATCTGGTGACAGAGTGGGGAGGTGGGTGGCAATAACAGTACCCGTTGAAGATGGTGGGTGTAAGAAGGAGCACTTGGCATCAGATGTGTGGCATCAGGCGGGTGGCAGCATCAGAATAGTAGCTGAGGCAGGTAGCCAGAAGAAACCGGTCTCTTTTGTCAAGGTTTTGGTGAGGCATCATGGATGATCTAATCTAATGCATCAGGCATTGGTGGGTGGAAATCCTGGCTGATCCACGCCTGATTCATCTGGACAAGAGTTGTAAGTTGGCAGCAGCATGAGAAGATCACAGAGTGGCAAGGTGACATAGTGTGGAGGTGGCAGCAGCAGCAGAATGAGGAGACCACAGAATGGCACAATGACATAGTGTGGAGGTGGCAATAGCATCATGAGGAGACCTGAGTGGTGAGGTGGCAGCAGCTTCAGGAGACCACAGAGTGATCTGGTGACAGAGTGGGGAGGTGGATGGAAATTACAGTACCCGTTGAAGATGGTGGGTGTAAGAAGGAGCACTTGGCATTAGATGTGTGGCATGAGGCGGGTGGCAGCATCAGAATAGTAGCTGAGGCAGGTAGCCAGAAGAAACCGGTCTCTTTTGTCAAGGTTTGGTGAGGTAGCATGGATGATCTAATCTGATGCATCAGGCATTGGTGGGTGGAAATCCTGGCTGATCCACGCCTGATTCATCTTGACAAAGGTCAGTCTCTCCACATTTTGGGTGGACAGGCGAGTTCTACTTGGGGTAACTATGGCCCACGCCACACTAAACACCTGCTCTGATGCCACACTACTGGCCAGGCAGGACAGCTTTTTCAGGGCAAACTCGGCCAGTTGCGGCCATAAATCCAGTTTGGCTGACCAGTAGTCCAGCAGATATTCAATGTGGGGTGGCAGGGTGCTGTCCAAGTATGCCACCACCTGCTGGTTGACGTTCTGACCCATATCTAGCTGCTGCTGGTGAGTAGTTTCTTCACTAGGCGGGTAAAGAAAGCTGCTCATCAGCAACACTCAAGTAGCTGCTGATGGAGCTGGTACTGCTCCTACCCCCCACCCCGCCACAGCAGCCATGGCAGTGGAACGTGAGCACAAAGGATGGACGATGGCGCAAATAGGCAGCGGCCAACTGACTACATAGGATGTCTCAATAGTAATTCAGTTTGTCCTCACTCTCAGTGGGTGTAAAAAAGGCTCCCATTTTGGACCGGTAGCGAGGGTCTAACATGTTGGAGAGCCAGTAGTCATCCCTCTGCCCAATGGTGACAATTCGGCTGTCACTACGCAAGCAACTGAGCATGCATCGGGCCATTTGCACAAGTGACTCGGAAGGACTCCCTGCCTCTATCTCCACTGCATACTGCCACGGTGTGTTTGGGTCCTCTGCCTCCTCTTCTTTATCTCCCTCTTGCTCCTCCGGCTGCTCCTGCTCCTCCTCTCCTGTCACCTGTGCAGAAAAACCACCCATTTTGTACACATTGCTTGTGCTCCAATGTTCTCCTTATCCTCCAGTTCAGTCCCCACAGGGCTCATGTGGCCGTGAGATGTAGGCGTCACCTCTCCAGTCCCCTGACCAGCCAGATTTACCAGCATCTTTTCTAGAACATGAATCAGTAGAATGACGTTGTTCATCCCGTAGTCCTGGAGACTGACAAATAAAGTGGCCTCCTCAAAGGGCACGAGCAAATGGCAGGTGTCACGCATGAGCTGCCACTGGCTAACATCGAAATTACACAGGGGAGTACCTCTGTCCTTCTGTATCATCCAGAAATCGTTTATGGCCTTTCTCTGTTCATATAGTTGGTGGAATTCCAACGGGTGGAAACGTCGCATATCAGCCTATGTTGGGGGAAGCTCAAGGAGGTTGGGCTTTGCAGTGTACGAGTGGCTGAAGTGCATACAAAGTTTCCTGGCCATTTTTAGGATGTCATGCAGATGGGTGGAAGACTTCAGGAAACGCTTGGCAACCAGATTGAACACGTGCGCCATGCAGGGTGCATGGCTCATCCCTCCTTGACGCATCTGTGGATGGCACTGTTATGGGAGGGGGATCTGTGGATGGCACTTTTATGGGAAGGGGGATCTGTGGAGGGCACTTTTATGGGGAGGGGCATCTGTGGATGGCACTTTTATGGGGAGGGGCATCTGTGGATGGCACTGTTATGGGGTGGAGGATCTGTGGATGACACTGTTATGGGGGAGATCTGTGGATGACACTGCTATATATGTGTCATCCACAGATCCCATCCCATAACAGTGTTCCCCAATACACCGGGCCCCGTCGCTCACAGCAGTATTTCTAAACAGTAATCCTTAACCTCTTATTAACTTTAACTAAAGTTGCGCTCTCCCCTGTATCAGCACTTACTTACAAACATCCGTAGCAGGCAGAGCGGCTGGTAGCGTAACGTTACTCACTGACGTTGCACGCCTGCTTTATTCATAAAGTAGGAGGAGCAGGCGCGCAACGTTAGTGAGTGACGTAACGCTGCCAGCCGCTCTGCCTGCTACGGATGCTTGTTAGTAAGTTCTGATACAGGGGAAAGCGCAACTTTAGGTAAAGTTATTAAGAAGTTAAGGATTACTGTAGATATAAATAATGCTGTGAGTGCACCGGGCCCTGCCGCAAGTTCCCGGACTCCAGCCCCTCCACGCTGATACATTGCAGGCTGCAGCATCACAGACTGCGATGTAAAATGGCAGCATTCGCCCCATAAGACGCAAGGGCCTTTTCCCTCCACTTTTTTTTTTTTTGCACTTATAGTTCCAAAAAAGCTTTAGAACAGGGGTACTCAATTAGTTTTATTAAAGGTCCACATTCCAGGGTCTGCAGTCAGGTGAAGGTCCGAGCTGAACGCTAACAGTAAAGATGCCATGCGATCATGTGATACATGCGCGTGGGGCGCTCTGACGTTATAGTGGAGCGCCCCGGGTAAGTCCCAGAATTAGTAATGGCCACATTAGTGCCCCAGTAAGAATAATGTCCCCATTAGTGCCCCCAGTAAGAGTATTGCCCCCCTTCTCTGCTTTTGCAAAAAAAAAAAAAAAATTTGCATTCACCTGGCTGCGGTGAACATTTGCTGCTGACTGCAAGCTCAGGACCGGTGCTCTAACGTGATGACGTCTTGTAGGTCCTGTCCTGAGCTTCTAGTCAGCAGGGAGTGTTCTCCACAGCGTGAGCAAATGGAGGTGGAGGTACCGTAATATATATTTTTTTTTTACTAGCACAAGTAGCGGTAGAGGTAAAGGCTGTACTAATGGTCGTTCCATGATGGAAGCGCTCATTAGTAAGGGTACTTTCACACTTGCAGCAGGATGGATCCGACAGGCTGCTCACCCTGTCAGATCCATCTTGCCACTACTTCGCCGTGCCGCTGCTCTGTGCCCATCGACTATAATGGGGATGGGGGCAGAGTTACGGCGCAGCACGGTGAGAGGCCGCCAGACTAAAAGTACTACATGTCCGACTTTTTCGTCTGGCGGCCCCCTCAATATAATAAACATTGGTGGCGCAGTGCGCCCCCCTCAAAATAATAAACATTGGTGGCGCAGTGCACCCCCCCATCACAATAAACATTGGTGGCGCAGTGCGCCCCCCTCAATATAATAAACATTGGTGGCGCAGTGCGCCCCCCCATCACCCCAGTATAATAAACATTGGTGGCGCAGTGTGCTCCCCCATCACCCCAGTATAATAAACATTGGTGGCGCAGTGCGCCCCCCCTCAATATAATAAACATTGGTGGCGCAGTGTGCCCCCCAATATAATAAACATTGGTGGCGCAGTGCGCCCCCCCTCAAAATAATAAACATTGGTGGCGCAGTGTGCCCCCCCATCACAATAAACATTGGTGGCACAGTGCGCCCCCCCTCAAAATAATAAACATTGGTGGCGCAGTGTGCCCCCCCCCATCACCCCAGTATAATAAACATTGGTGGCGCAGTGTGCCCCCCCATCACCCCAGTATAATAAACATTGGTGGCGCAGTGCGCCCCCCCCTCAATATAATAAACATTGGTGGCGCAGTGTGCCCCCCAATATAATAAACATTGGTGGCGCAGTGTGCCCCCCAATATAATAAACATTGGTGGCGCAGTGTGCCCCCCAATATAATAAACATTGGTGGCGCAGTGTGCCCCCCAATATAATAAACATTGGTGGCGCAGTGCGCCCCCCCTCAAAATAATAAACATTGGTGGCGCAGTGCGCCCCCCCATCACCCCAGTATAATAAACATTGGTGGCGCAGTGGGCAGTGCCAATGAGGGTTAAAAAATAATTTACTCACCTCCTCCAGTTGATCGCGTAACTGCCGGTCTCCAGTTCTTACTTCTTTCTTCAGGACCTGTGGTGACATCACTGAGCTCATCACATGATCCATCACCATGGTAATGGGCCATGTGATGAGCTCAGTGACGTCACCACAGGTCCTGAAGAAAGAAGTAAGAACTGGAGACCGGCAGTTACGCGATGAACTGGAGGAGGTGAGTTAATTTTCTTTTATTATTTTTAACCCTCATTGGCACTTCCCACTGAGCCACCAATGTTTATTATAATGGGGAAGGGGGGGGGGGGGGGGGCGCACTGCGCCACCAATGTTTCTTATACTAGGGGGGGCGGCGCACTGTGCCACCAACGTTTCTTATACAAATACAGGAGGCGGGTGCTGGAATCAAATAGCCGGCACCCGACCTTTGTGACAGGGGGCTGCGATCAGCTACAATTAACCCCTCAGGTACCGCACCTGAAGGGTTAACTCAACTGCAGCTGATCGCAGCTCCCTGTCACAGAGGTCGGGTGCCGGCTATTTGATTCCAGCACCCGCCTCCTGTATTTGTAATACAGGTCAGTTTTCTTCATTGGTGGCGCAGTGGCCACAGCCCCTCCCCTCCTCCTCCTGCCTCTTCTTATTGGCAGCGGCGGGGACAGCAGCAGCACAGGGGGGAGGGAGAGACTCCTCCTGCGCTGCTGAGAACTATCAGCTCCTGTGCCCCGCCGCTGTATTGAGCAGAGCTGCCAGAGTGTGCAGGAGGAGGAGCGCTACATGTGGAGGAAGCCCTGTCTCACTGCGCTGTGGGACAGGCGGAAGTGCGCCGGTAAGCTCCTCCTCCTGCACGGCACAGTGTGCAGGAGAGGAGCAGCGCTCTGAAGGATGGCCGGGGTCCGGACAACTGGCGGCCGCGGTCCGTATTTGGACCGCGGTCCGCCAGTTGAGTACCCCTGCTTTAGAACATATAACTGCACCGCTGAACGGCAAATAAGCCCTTTTCTTCCACTAATACACGCCAAAAAAGGCTGTAATTTTCTCACTTCACCACACAACAGCTAATAAACCCTTTTTATGCACTAATACACCCCAAAAAGGCTTTAGAACATATAACTGCACCGCTGAACGGTAAATAAGCCCTTTTTCTCCACTAATACACACCAAAAAATGCTTTTGAACATATAACTACACCGCACAAGGGCTAATAAGATGTACAAATATTTCCACGTAATACACCCTGTTAATGGCTGTATCACACTTGCACCCCAATAACAAGAACGGTTTGCTGGAATTACAGAGGTATCATCTATTGCAAACCTCAAAGCAGCAGTATATTGGCAATTTGGGTCCGCAGTCAGTGCAGCAAGGTGTAATAGGATTGTTCCTATTATCCAGGGTGTACACTCCCCTATTGGACCCTGTTCTGCTTTAATACTGTGGAATAATTCCTCCCTATCCTTTCCATACACTTCTGATGATCTTTCCCTGAACTTTTCAGCAAAATAAAAGTTTTCAAGTCTTTGCTAGCACTTTCCTTAGCGCCTGCTGACGTCTCTTTCTGCACTAAGTACACTGGAAAACGGCTGAATCCAAGATGGTTGAGGCAATTTAGAAGGCTGTGACATCACAGGGCTGGCTGACTGCTTAATGGCTGCATGCATGGCATTGTGGGTGATCCCTCATTCCCAGAGTTCTTTGCTCTATGTCCTAAGGGTACTTTCACACTAGCGTTTTCTTTTCCGGCACTGAGTTCCGTCCTAGGGGCTCTATACCGGAAAAGAACTGATCAGTTTTATCCCCATGCATTCTGAATGGAGAGTAATCCATTCAGGATGCATCAGGATGTCTTTAGTTCAGTCTTTATTACTTTTCAGGACGGAGATATTTTCTTTTCCGGCACTGAGTTCCGTCAAAAGGGCTCAGGGCTCTTTCACACTTGCGTTATTGTCTTCCGGCATAGAGTTCCGTCGTCGGGACTCTATGCCGGAAGAATACTGATCAGGATTATCCTAATGCATTCTGAATGGAGAGTAATCCGTTCAGGATGCATCAGGATGTCTTCAGTTCCGGTACGGAACGTTTTTTGGCCGGAGAAAATACCGCAGCATGCTGCGCTTTTTGCTCCGGCCAAAAATCCTGAAGACTTGCCGCAAGGCCGGATCCGGGATCAATGCCCATTGAAAGGCATTGATCCGGATCCGGCCTTAAGCTAAACGTCGTTTCGGCGCATTGCCGGACCCGACGTTTAGCTTTTTCTGAATAGTTACCATGGCTACCGGGACGCTAAAGTCCTGACAGCCATGGTAAGTGTAGCGGGGAGCAGTGTACTTACCGTCCGTGCGGCTCCCCGGGCGCTCCAGAGTGACGTCAGGGCGCCCCAAGCGCATGGATCACGTGATCACATGGATCACGTCATCCATGCGCATGGGGCGCTCTGACGTCATTCTGGAGCGCCCGGGGAGCCGCACGGACTGTAAGTATACCGCTCCCCCGCTCCCCTCTCCTACTATGGCAACCAGGACTTTAATAGCGTCCTGGGTGCCATAGTAACACTGAACGCATTTGGAAGACGGTTCCGTCTTCAAATGCTTTCAGTACACTTGCGTTGTTACGGATCCGGCAGGCACCTCCGGCAACGGAAGTGCATGCCGGATCCCAACAACGCAAGTGTGAAAGAGGCCTCAATGCCGGAAAATAACTGATCAGATATATACCCATGCATTCTGAATGGAGAGCAATCCGTTCAGAATGCATCAGGATGTCTTCCATTCAGTCATTTTGACTGATCAGGCAAAAGATAAAACCGCATCATGCTACGGTTTTATCTCCGGCCAAAAAAACTGAAGACTTGCCGGAATGCCAGAATGCCGGATCAGTCTTTCCGGTCTACGCATGCACAGACCGAAAAAAAGGTGAAAAAGATAAATGCTGGATCCGTTTTGCCAGATGACACCGGAAAGACGGATCCGGCATTTAAATGCATTTTTCTGACTGATCAGGCATTTTTAAGACTGATCAGGATCCTGATCAGTCTTACAAATGCAATCAGTTGGCATACGTTTTTCCGGATCCGGCAGGCAGTTCCGGCGACGGAACTGCTTGCCAGTTCACTCTGCCACAAGTGTGAAAGTAGCCCAATACCGCAGCATGCTGCGGTTTTATCACCGGCCAAAAAAACTAAACACTTGCCTGAATGCTGGATCCGGCATTTTTTTCCATAGGAATGTATTAGTGCCAAATCCGGCATTCAAATTGCCGCATTGACGGATCCGGTATTCCGGTCTGCGCATGCGCAGACTTTTAAAAATGGGAAAAAAATAAATACCGGATCCGTTTTGCCTGATGACACCGGAAAAACGGATCTGGTATTGCAATGCATTTTTCTGACTGATCAGGCATTTTTCAGACTGATCAGGATCATGATCAGTCTGAAAAATGCCTGATCAGTCACAAAAATTGACATGCGTTTGCATACAGTTTGCCTGATCAGGCAGGCAGTTCAGACAACGGAACTGCCTGCCGGAATCAAACAACGCAAGTGTGAAAGTACCCTAACATCTGCAGCAGCCATTTTAGGAAAAAATGCAATTCGTTACCATGGAGCATAAGGAAATTCGGATTAGGTGCGAATCGAATTTTTACTGAAATTTGGATTGAATTCCACTTCGTCAATTCCGATTCGCTCATCTCTAGCCATAATTACAACATAATAAGTCTTATTAAAACTTTCTCTGTCCCTGGGACTTGTGAGAATGAAGTGTTTCAAAATTCAATGATCCACCAAACTTCAGCCAGATGCAGGATTACATTTGTTACAATATAATTTAAAACAGATCCTTTGTCCTTGTGCTGTCCAGTAAACTGCAGGCAGGCGTGAACTTGGCAGCATGCATGCCTTGTACTAACGGAAAGAAATCCCTCAATTCCATTAAAGTTTTAGCTAATTGTTGGTTAAATAAACTGACAGACCCCATGCGCATGACTGCATTCAGGATCTGTGTGCAATATGGTTCTGGAAATGCTACTACTCAGCCAAACACAGACTGTGGCAGGTCCCCACTGCGGCCAGGGGTTTTCTGAGCATTCACATTTCTTTGTGTAGAGAGACCAGAAAGTAGGGACAGATCAGCAAGTCATACAAGCCCCCAAATTATACCAGCTGGATGGCCCTGGGAGGACCCCTTTATATTGCTGATCTCTCCAGGTCCTGACACCCCTGGCAAACAGATGATTTTGCCAAGGAAGGCTTTCTCTTGCCGGACATTTACCCGGCAATGACCGCTGCAGGGAAAATGTAGTATTACATATCGGCTGTTTGGATAAGCAAGCACATAGTGAGGGTCCCAAGTCCTACCCCTAATAGGGCATATGGAGGGGGGTTGTCTAATGAGACAAGCCCTTTAAATTTCCCTACAGATAGAGTATAAACCATTTGAATACACAGATCACTGTCATACTGGCTCTGCCATGTTCTTCATTGTTCAGATATTCTGGAATATGGCACAAAGTAGTTTGCTGAAAGTGCCCAAGTTCCCCCGCCTCACTCGCGCCTAAGCTCATGCCAGCCCTGTGGCTCTGTGACATCATATTTCCCTATAGGCCGTTCGTGCATCGCAGAGGGTCAGAGATATGCAGTGCGCATGCGCTGATTTTACACCAGTAGCTGGCGCATGCGCACTGCATATCTGTGCCTCTTCCCACTGTGGGCAGAACACTGCGCATGCCCGGGAGCGATGCGCGAACGGCCTATAGGGATATATGATGTCACAGAGCCACAGGGCTTGCTGGAGTTTACTGAGGGGCGGAGTTTATTCGCGAATGAGGCAGGGGAACTTGGGCACTTTCAGCAAACTCTCCGCCCCTGGGTACTTGCAACGGCTCATTAGCATATCATAAAAACGACTTTTTGGGTGATTTGGATGATCTGAAAAATGAAACAAAGGTACCATCTGTGTCATGTCTTTGTGTCCCACTGAACTATGTTAAACGGTCAGGTTGGTGACAGACTCCCTTTAACCATTAAGGCACCATTCATACGACCATATTTTTGCTCAGCATCCGATCTGCATTTCCCATTCATTTCAATGGGGCAGCAAAAAGTGCAGCAGCATTCCGTGTACTGTCCATATCCGTATGTCTGTTCTACAGCCACGCAAAACAGATAGAACATTCCATTTTTCGGACAAGGATAGGCATTGTTACAATGGGTGCGCAAAATAAATGAATACAACATGGGCGTCACATATATTTTTTGCGGATCTGTTTTTTGCGCCGCAAAATACATATGGTCATGTGAATGCACCCTTAGTGTTACTATTAGAAGCACTTTCATTCCAAGTTGAAGTTATCCCCTGATTACCGTCAAGGGCTATAGAGCTTTTTACTTTCCCAGTCATTGACTGTTATCGGCAGAAAGCAGGCACTGTTAACCCCTGTATTCAGTGCTAACCATGAGAGTCAAGAAGCCAAGAGCAGCGAATGACTGTATCACTAGCAACATAGATACTATTAATGATGTCAGGAAATGAGGCTGTTACTAGCCAAACAAAATATCACTATGTTATCGCCCTCGTTCCTGGCCTGAAACCCAATTCTAATTAAATGATCATTACATGAGAAGCAGGCTAAATAAATAGATGGCTTTGCTTGATGACATGTATCCAGTAAAAATACTAATTCACGTTTCAAGTGATAGCCATGGAAATATGCAGAGCTTTGCTTTACATCATATAGAGCTGTTGCTCCAGGCTTTCCTGTATTAGACATAATTGAGACTCATTAGACAAAATATAGCAAAGTGCTTACAAGGGTTGCACAAGATTTTTTTTTTTTAAAGTATGTTTTCCACCCTAGAAACGGCACCTCTTTGTTGTTGCTGATATTGCAGCTCAGTCTAAGTAAAATTTCCTTTTTTTTGTCCTTTTTATACATTCCTTTCTTACACTATGGTCTGAAGATGGTTCTCTGCTTAAAAAGTGAGGGGGACATTAACTATATGATTTACGTACACCGGTCTTGATAAATGTCCTCCTGAGTTCTTTTCATTGCACAACACAATAGTGGAATTAAACGCTCCTCTTTACGATGGACATGGTACCTAACACATTCTCATGCATTCTGACCTGTTCAGTGCCATTTACATGCATGTGGCCATATTTAATTTGTCTTCCCATCCATTGAGATATGACGCAACTATGGAGTGTTGTCCATCTACATAAACATTTATAACAGTCTCATATCTGCTTTCAGACAATGTAAGAGAATGGTCCAAAAAGTGGAACACCTTGGCACTGGTAGGCGGGCACAGATGTTTTTTGAGCAAAATATATTGTCTGAGAGTCTCAGATTTTATCTTATCAGAGTGAGGCCTCATGCACACGGCCGTGTTCCGCGGCCGAGAGCGGTCCGTGGTAACCCGGCCGGGATTCCTGCTGACAGCAGAAGCGCGCGGCGTCATTGGTTGCTATGACGCCGTGAGCTTCATGCCGCCGCTGCTGTACAGTGATACTCTGGTATAGATCATACCAGTGTATCACTGTACAGCAGCGGCGGCATGAAGCGCACGGCGTCATAGCAACCAATGACGCCGTGCGCTCCTGCTGTTAGCAGGAATCCCAGCCGGGTTACTACGGACCGCTCTCGGCCGCGGAACACGGCCGTGTGCATGAGGCCTGAGGGCTTAGTCCAGATATAATGTTTGCATCTATTGTATTAGTGCTTTATTTTCTGTGATTTTTTTTCTTTTACAAATGTAGCCATGTACATCCACATATTTAGTTATTATATCGGCAGGATGTTTTGTATCTTTTCCCCGTAATTTTTAACATGGGTTCAAATGTTGCATATTTGTAGCTGGAATCTGCACCAAACATTCACAACAAACTACAGTGAAATGTACAGGAAGTGAATAAAGTTTTAATAAAAATAAAAAAAACTCACATCAGCAGTAGATTCTTGACAGGGACGGTTTTAGACAAAGTGTGGCCCTGGGCAAAATTGAAAGTGGGGCCCCAAATCCTGAAATATTGGACCAGAAGTCTGACAGCACTTTGTAGGCACAGACAGAGGTTGCAACCACAGCAGCTGATTGTAGAATGCCACATTATCCTTCTTTAGCCTTTCCACTGTAAGCTGCTGATCCTGCAGCCTCTTTGGGTATGTTCAAAGCATTTTCTGTGCTTAAAAAAACCTAAAACCTAATTTTTTGGGATGTTTTTTTCTGATGCATTTTATAACTTTATATACTTTTCTATGCAGTTTTGCTGTAGATTTTCATTAATGCCCATTTTCAAAGGGAATTCTGGACATGGAACCCGCATGAAGAATGGCCAGGGCACTTGTTTTTTTTCATTGTACAGTTTATAAGCAGAAAAAAAAGGGGCTGTCCCATCCGGGCCCCTGAAGTGAAGTGAGAGCACAATGTGCATGCATGGTCACCCTCAATTATGCTAATAGTGTTCTGATAATAGCTGATCCATAGCAGTGAATGGAGATAATGCTGCGAATGCACACTGTTATGGGGGATTTGTGGTTGACACACTGTTATGGAGGATCTGCAGATGACACACTGTTATGGAGGATCTGCGGATGACACACTGTTATGGGGGATCTGAGGATGACACACTGTTATGGGGGATCTGCGGATGACACACTGTTATGGGGGATCTGCGGATGACACACTTATGGGGGATCTGCGGGTGACATACTGTTATGGGGGATCTGTGGATGACACACTGTTATGGGGGATCTGTGGATGACACACTGTTATGGGGGATCTGTGGATGACACACTGTTATGGGGGATCTGTGGATGACACACTGTTATGGGGGATCTGTGGATGACACACTGTTATGGGGGATCTGTGGATGACACACTGTTATGGGGGATCTGTGGATGACACACTGTTATGGGGGATCTGTGGATGACACACTGTTATGGGGGATCTGTGGATGACACACTGTTATGGGGGATCTGTGGATGACACACTGTTATGGGGGATCTGTGGATGACACACTGTTATGGGGATCTGTGGATGACACACTGTTATGGGGGATCTGTGGATGACACACTGCTATGGGGGATCTGTGGATGACACACTGCTATGGGGGATCTGTGGATGACACACTGCTATGGGGGATCTGTGGATGACACACTGCTATGGGGGATCTGTGGATGACACTGTTATGGGGGATCTGTGGATGACACACTGTTATGGGGGATCTGTGGATGACACACTGTTATGGGGGATCTGTGGATGACACTGTTATGGGGGATCTGTGGATGACACACTGTTATGGGGGATCTGTGGATGACACTGTTATGGGGGATCTGTGGATGACACTGTTATGGGGATCTGTGGATGACACTGTTATGGGGATCTGTGGATGACACTGTTATGGGGATCTGTGGATGACACACTGTTATGGAGGATATATGGATGGCACACTGTTATGGGGGATCTGTGGATGAAACACTGTTATGGGGGATCTGTGGATGAAACACTGTTATGGGGGATCTGTGGATGATACTTATCGGGGATCTATGGATGACACTGTTATAATGTGACATAGCTTTACAGATTCCTTTTTTAGCAACCCTGGTCTGCTCCCCCCAATTACTGGGGAAAAAAAAAAGACACTGCTAATTTGGACCTCAGATCTATACTCCAATGCCTCTGCTCTTCCCCCCCAATTAACAATGCAGACTACCTAAACAATGCCGTCTTCAATGGCCTCTATGGCCCAGACAGCTATGCAGTAATTGAACGCAGAACGGCCACGTCACAAGCACCACAAGCCATGTCACAAGTACGTTGTTTGGTGGTGTCCTAAAAGTGCTGCAGACCTAGCCCATACTGGAGTCAAGGGAGCACACCAGCTCAAACACAGCTCACAGAGGGGGCACACACCGGGATCAGAGGGGACACAGGGAGCACACATGGGGGACACAGGAGGCACAGGGAGCTCCCACTGTGAGCACAGAGGGCACAGGGAGCGTGCACAGGGGGCACAGGGAGCAGAGGGAGCGCGCACAGGGAGCGCACACAGGGGGGCACAGGGAGCGCACACAGGGAGTGCACACAAGGGCCACAGAGAGCGCACACAGGGGGCACAGAGAGCGCACACAGGGGGCACAGGGAGCGCACACAGGGGGCACAGGGAGCGCACACAGGGGGCACAGGGAGCGCACACAGGGGTCACACAGATCGGCAGAGGGATCACACGGAGCGCACGCAGGGAGTGCACACAGGGGTCGCAAGGAGTGCACACAGGGGGCACAGGGTTCTCACAGAGGGGGCACAGGGCTCTCCCAGATGGGGCACAGGGTGCTCACAGAGGGAACTCACAGATCAGTGACCATCAATACTTGAGGGCAGTGCAGGGCTGTTACAATGAGAGTGACCACCAGCAGCCCTGCACCCTCCTCCACAGACACTGCTGCATGCTTGGATGGACTTACCAGGTGCTTTCATAAGACAAAGTCCTGGGATCTCCTGCAGTCCAGCAGAAGGCCCAGTCATCCCAGTCTGATGTTTTGGGCCTTGCAGCCTGGAGCAAGTGCAGGCAATGGATGGGGCAGAGCTATGTTAGCTCCACCCACACAGAACGTCCGATGTGTGTGGCAGCAGGATTCTAATACTGTGCAGTCACGGAGGTCTGGTGAGACGGGGAGACTGTGCGGGGTGGACAGCACAGGGAGCATGTGGAGGAGAAAAGACTCCCACCATCGGCCCATTTAACTTTCAAACAGCAGGGGGCCCCTTTTGGAAAGGGGGGCCCTGGGCAATTGCCCTGTTTGCGCCCCCCCCCCCCCCCCCCTAACAACGGCCCTGATTCTAGATATTCTACAGCTTTGGGTTAATATGTCAAGTTCATTGGCTGCAAAAGTTGTGATATTTAAAAGGGAACCTTTTAAAATTGTTATCAAAAATAGTCTAATCGGTAGAAAAATTTGCCAGTAATAATAGCAGCTTTGTCACCGCAAAGTGCAATAACCTTGTGCTATAAAATAACTGAGAAAAATGAGAGGGAGATTCGAAGTTCATTACTAGAGAACTGCACAGCTACATTCCATCTAACTGCCAGATATATGGACACTGTATAAATATACAATTAGCATTTACCATTACATAATAACATGAGAACGTTTAAAATATAGGAAACAAACTGTAACTCTGCGGTCTGAGTTTCCTTTTTCCAAATATCCACAGTATAGGTAATAACTACCGGTGGGGGGGTTCCTACCGCTGGGACCCTCAAGATCACAAGAACCGCATCCCTTGTACCCTGCAGGGCCCCCGAAATGAATGAAGCAGCAGGACTGCTAAAGATAGCCGAGTACAGCACTTGGCTAATTCTGGCAGTCCTATAGAGATGAGTGGAGTAGCAGTGTGCATACTATTCATTGACAGCAGAGTACATGAAGGAAGCAGAGATGGCTTCACTATGGCAAAGATGGTGTTCCTATGCCTAATGGTGTCCACCTATGCTCCACCGGCTGTTCACAAAGAGAAATAAAACAGACAAGTGGTAGGCAATTAAGAGTGCCGTGTTTGTGTGAGGGGAGGCGGGGCTTTGATTATTTAAACCTGGCTCTCCTGCCCCCACTTGTCGGTTCGAATGCTTTTGAATCGGCTCGTGGGTTGGCTGTCCTTCCAGAGAGGTCGCGTGTCTCGTTGTTAGTTCGTGTGGTCGGCGGCGTCAGGCTCATCGCTGCGGAGAATAGGTAGGCCGGGTGGCTGCACACCCGTCTCGTTATTTATGTCATGTCATGCTGCCGGGCGTGCCCGCCGGTCCCCAGCCGCACCTGTGACTGCCCGCACTTCCGATCCGCTCCAGGCACCCCGCTCCCACATGCAGCGTCCCCCAGGCTAAACTGTACAACAGCCTCCTCACCTGTGGCTCCGTTGCGGCGAGTCACACTCCTGCTCTCATACCATCGCGCGCAGCGCATCGGTCACGCCGGCCATCGGCTCCACAGTGCGCCTCACTGCCCTTCGGCGCTCTAGCAGGTCCTGGTTTGAGAGAGGGCGACACCTACAGGCCATGCTGGTACTGCAGTCCAGGTACTGGGCTCCTTGCTCAGCACCAGTGGCTAGGCACTAAGGCAGGCGTCAGTTGAAAAAAAAAAATATATATATATATTTGAGTATTAAATAAAAGAGGGTTCAAGGAAGGGGGATGGCCACTACGCCTTGCGCACGCAGCCTGGCCGCCCATAGCCCATACGGTACGTCGGGTGTCAGTGGGTCGGTTTCGGGCGCAGCCGCGACAAGCCGGTGGTTAGCTAGAGAGCGGTTACGTGGGTGAAGGGTCACTCAGCCGGGGTTCGCTCACTCACATGTCTGTCCTTGTTTATTCAGGTCCACAGGTGGTTGGCTACTTTGCGATACTGTGGGGTTTGTGGCTGTTATGGCCGCCAGGTGAGTCAGGTGTGGTGCGCATGCGTGGGCCACCCCCCTTTTTACTCCTGCGTGGGCTTGGGGGACTGGGTATGGTGGCCTATCAATGCTCAGGCCACTGGCGCATGTCTTGCAGGGTGGCGCCTACAGTCGTGGCCTTTGGTGGGAAGTTGAAAAAATAAATAAAATAATAGATATAAATTTTGTTTTGCCAGGTCTGTCACGACTACAGACTCGTTATAAAGCCCTGCCACGACTGCAGGCATTTAGTCTGTCACGACTACAGACTCGTTATAAAGCCCTGCCACGACTGCAGGCATCAGTCTGTCACGACTACAGACTCGTTATAAAGTCCTGCCACGACTGCGGGCATCAGTCTGTCACGACTACAGACCCGCTCTAAAGCCCTGCCACGACGGCAGGCATCAGTCTGTCACGACTACAGACCCGTTATAAAGCCCTGCCACGACTGCAGGCATCAGTCTGTCACGACTACAGACTCCTTATAAAGTCCTGCCACGACTGCAGGCATCAGTCTGTCACGACTACAGACCCGCTCTAAAGCCCTGCCATGACTGCAGGCACAAATCTGTTACGACTACAGACTCATTATATAGGCCTGCCACGACTGCAGGCATTAGTCTCATGTCAACAGACTCGTGAGTTCATACTACCACGTCTACAGGCGATGGTCCGTTACCGCTACTCTCGATGTAGGGTCCCCTCACGACTACAGGGGCTAGTCGGTCACATCCACAGACTCGGTCACACTCCCGTTAACTACAGGCACTGGGTGGGCATCTACGGGTAGTTGCGTCACGACTATGCACGCGGGTCAGCCACGGCCTGGGAGGTCAGCCTTCACGGTCACAGGTAGGTCCGGTCAGGCTTCAGTCTCCCAGCCACAATAACCAGCCCCAAGGTGAGGGGGGGCACTCCCGCACCGGCGCACAATGCCAGGGAGCTGTGTGGCTCCTCACGCGGCACACGGTTCAAACCAGCGAGGGCAGGGGCCCACGGTAAAGGAAGGGCTCCCTCTGATCCGGTGCACATTGCCAGGGAGTGGCGCTGCTCCCCACGCGGTACGAGTGTCCAGCCGGCGGTGGGTCGGCCCTAGCTGAGGAGGGGGGCTCCCCCGCACTGGTGCATTCTGCCAGGGAGCAGCGTGAGCTCCCCACGCGGCTGGGGGGTAAAGGCTCCTCATCTCCAATAAAGTCTGGCACGGGCCGCCGTGCCGTTAGGTAGGCAGGGATCGGGGGAAGGAGTACTAGGCTCAGTCAGGGGGAGCAGATCATAGGCGGTGGCTGGCTTCCTGCTGCCGGCCGTACATAAGGTTCCAAGGGGGTTATTTAGGCACAGGATGTTATTTAGTCCATGCAGGTGATCTGCGTTATACCATGCTCTTCATGCTCGTACTCAGAGCTGTGCCCATACGGGAGCTGCTTAAGTGGTTTATAGTTTAAAAAAAATATATAATAATAATAATAATAATAATTTTTGAGTCTCTCACGCATGGCTTCTCCGTTTTAGGTTACACATATGACTCCTCCATTAGAGTCTCTCACGCATGGCTTCTCCGTTTTAGGTTTACACATATGACTCCTCCATTAGAGTCTCTCACGCATGGCTTCTCCGTTTTAGGTTACACATATGACTCCGCCATTAGAGTCTCTCATGCATGGCTTCTCCGTTTTAGGTTTACACATATGTCTCCGCCATTAGAGTCTCTCACGCATGGCTTCCCCGTTTTAGGTTACACATATGACTCCGCCATTAGAATCTCTCACGCATGGCTTCTCCGTTTTAGGTTACACATATGACTCCGCCATTAGAGTCTCTCACGCATGGCTTCTCCGTTTTAGGTTACACATATGACTCCGCCATTAGAGTCTCTCACGCATGGCTTCTCCGTTTTAGGTTACACATATGACTCCGCCATTAGAGGCCCTCACGCATGGCTTCTCCGTGTTAGTTTTACACATACGACTCCGCCATTAGAGTCTCTCACGCATGGCTTCTCCGTTTTAGGTTTACACATATGACTCCGCCATTAGAATCTCTCACGCATGGCTTTTCCATTTTAGGTTACACATACGACTCCGCCATTAGAGTCTCTCACGCAGAGCTTCTCCGTTTTAGTTTTACACATATGACTCCGCCATTAGTCTCTCACGCATGGCTCTGCCATTAGTCTCTCGTGCATGGCTTCTCCGCTTTAGGTTTACACACATGACTCCGCCATTAGAGTCTCTCACGCATGGGACTAGTTTCTCATCTCACCATAGCTAAGAGACTGATGGCCAATTCCTTGGCCAGTAATACTCCGAGGGCTTACAAGACAGCTTGGCGCCTGTTTCAGAGATATGAGAACACCTACCCGGCCGCTGGCCGGGGGCCTATCACTCACCTATTGGGCTTCGTCTGGGTTTTGCCACTCTCAATTAAACCTGTCCTATAGCATTGTTAACTATACATGGCAGGTATTCAGCACCATTGGTACATGCTACATCCGGACCTACCGTCACTCTTCTCCGCCCACCCGATCAAAGCGGCGTTGAAGGGTTTGCGCAAGATGTCTGTTGTGAAACGACATGTGCGTCAGCCATTTACCGGTAGCTTGTTCAGGCCGTGACAGACAAACTGCAGGGTAAACCGTTCGGGCCGCAGGTTAGCGCTCTGGTAGAAACAGCCTTGTACCTTGCCTTCCATGGATTCCTCAGGTCAGGCGAGCTAATGGGCACCAATACGCTGGCTGGGTGCTTGCGGAAAGGTCAGCTCATCCGGCGCGGGTCCATCTATGTCCTCACCTTGGCCTCGTCCTAGACGTCACGGCCGGGGGAATCGGTGGCGGTCAGATACTTTCCCACGGACAGCAGATGGTGTCCGGTGCAGGCCTTGGAGGCTTGGCTGCGTAGTATTTAGTCCAAGCGGTATGTTCTCCCGTACTCGAACTAGGCAATGCCCGGCTAACCACCGCGGCCTTTCTTACGTACATTCAGGTTTAGTTGACAGGTTCAGGGGTCGGTTCTCTCTGGATCACAGGACATTCCTTTTGCATGGGTGCGGCAGCTGCGGCGTCCATGCATAAGGTGCCAGTACATGTCATCAAACGGTTGGGTGGTCGCAGTTCCGTGTGTTCCATGCGTTATATCCCGGATCCTTATACGAAATATCACTGGCTTTCGAGTTTTGGTTTTGTAGTTTCTGTTATCAAGTTTTTTCAAACTCCTATGCATGGTTCTTTTGGCCCCTTTAGGCTACCCTTCGATAAGCAGTTCTGGCATAACTCTGCTGCTTCTAGGTAGGGGGGGGGGGAGTATAGGCTTAGGTAGGGGACCCGCTCATCATGAGCCGATCCGAGCACAAGTGGTAGGCAATTAAGAGTGCCGTGTTTGTGTGAGGGGAGGCGGGGCTTTAATTATTTAAACCTGGCTCTCCTGCCCCCACTTGTCGGTTCGAATGCTTTCGACCCACCCACAAGCCCTCCCTTCTTCTCAGGACTCATCATTGGTGTGGCTCCCTTTAGGCTACCCTTCGATAAGCAGTTCCGGCATAACTCTGCTGCTTCTAGGTGGGGGGGGGGGGGGAGTATAGGCTTAGGTAGGGGACCCTCTCATCATGAGCCGATCCGAGCACAAGCAATCTATATCTCACCATGATGAAAACTGCATCAGTCAATCAAAATGAATGAAAATATATAATCTGCATCAATTTTCATCTCAATTTCATCTCAACACAAGATCTCCTTGAGGTACCAGACCTAGAAGGATATCTTTCATATTTTATTGATTCAGTGGTTTCTAAAGGAGGATGTATTCTTTATTAAGTTCTTTATTGTGTTCTCTTCTCATTTTAGCTAAACAAAAATCAAAATCAGAAACAATACTGTGTAAAGCTGCCATAAGGCTTCAGGTATGTAAAGGATGAAGCTGGTACCCTCACCCACCTAGTAAATAATATGTCAAAATATTATATTTACTAAAACGTTAATTCAGCATGAATAACAGGATGAATTATAGAAAAAAAGAGTGATATTAGAGCAGTGATTGAATGTAATAACTATATCAATTGCGGAGCCCTGGCAGTGATGGTAGATACATGAGGGAATGGGAAATTTCTTTGTAAAAAAAGTGTGAACTGTATAAGGAAGTAAATAATATGAAAAATAAAAATGGTAAAAATCTGTATAAAAATCCAGTCCACTTAATTTAGAGGGATCCCTTCATATGGCAGTTTACGTCCTTGCTTAGTCACAAACTGGTTTCCATTACAGAAATAGACAGGTAGACTGTTATAACCAGCAGCCGGTTACTGGGGACATGGGATACACACGGACATATACTTGGCCCATTTGAACTTGTCAGCATCAACAAGACTGGAAGAACATGGCCCAGCAACTTCGGCCTATAATAACATCAGACCATGAGTATGCTGCGATACAGCCACAGATACAGGTGAAACTCGAAAAATTTGAATATCGTGCAAAAGTCCATTTATTTCAGTAATGCAAATTAAAAGGAATTGCTTTAATGCAGCTTAAAATTAGAATTTTGTGAAAAGGTTCAATATTCTAGGCTCAAAGTGTCACACTCTAGTCAGCTAATTAATCCATACCCCCTGAGCTAAGGGTACCTGAGATTGTGACTTTGGGGTTTCATAAGCTGTAAGCCATAATCATCCAAATTATAACAAATAAAGGCTTGAAATATCTCACTTTGCATGTAATGAGTCTATCTCATATATTAGTTTCACCTTTTAAGTTGCATTACTGAAATAAATGAACTTTGTACAATGTTCTAATTTTTCGAGTTCCACCTGTACTATTTAATGATACAGCAAGCAAAATAGAAGTTGTTTTTACAGTGCATCAAATAACACATACCGGCTTCTATTGATCATATATTAGGAATACTAACAGTACAGATACTTTGCATCTGAAAAGATAAGAACGATTAATTATATTGTAAGCCGAGCAGCACTATGTTCCACAGCCAAACAAATATCTGTCCATACTCACCTTATATTGAAGACAGTTTATTTGTTTTCTCAATATCTATTGGATAATTATCCCATCTAATTTAAAGACTGTGTTACTGCTACTATATAAATCAATGCATGTGGCATTGAATAGAAAAACACGTCTATAGATGGATATGAATATTAAAAACTATATCAATTGAGTGGACTGCTTTTTTATATTGATTTTTATCATTTTTTATATTTTTTACTTCTTTATACAGTTCCTGTTTACACTTTTTTACAAGGACTCCTCATATATCTATCATCACCGCGAGGGCCCTGTGGTTATTATTAGAGCAGTGATTGAATGTAATAACTATATTGCTCATTTGTTTCTGTCATTCATTCAGTTATTAATGCTGAATTAGCATTTTAATAAATATTATATTTTGATATAATAATTATAGGTGTGTCAGTAAGCCAGCTTTATCCTTTACATACTCCTTTTTAGCACTATTTGGCCGTTCAGACAGCCAATAAGCTAGAGCGCCCACATTTTCCATTTTGCAATACCAGTGAGCCACTCTCTAGTGTTAGTTATTCTTACTAAGGCTACAGGTCAAGTGTTTGGATAGATCCAGATAACAGCGGTTACCAGCAGTCAGTGCACTTATGTGTCTGTACTTGTTCAGGCTTCAGGAAAGTGTCTTCCTCCTCATACGTAGTTACCACGGCACTGTCTTGATGGAGTAAGTTGGGGTGCGCATGCACCGTGTGCACAGCCGATAAGAACCTATAACACACCTTTTGAGGGAGCGTCACATTGACCTTTGTGGCAGTTTATTCCATTTTTTGGTTTGTAAGTGATTTCCAAGTTCTGCTGTCTGTAACCTGTTTTGACCTGACCTACTTTGACCACAGTTTGCCTGACTATGCTTCAGAGTACTCTTTCTGTGTTTACTATACTCCAAGTTCACTGTCTTCCAATCACAATTATGTTTCTTAGACTTCCCATTGTCATTGCCCCTAGCAATTGGACCTCCAAACTATTTCCTTGTGTTCTGGTTCAACCTACACTAGATGTTATCCAGGGAATCAAACACTTACGGTAACTAGTTTAGGGCACCTAAGTCTTGAGGACAGCTGAATACCTTGAACCCTAGCTGTGGTCACGAGAAAAGGACGTCCTATAGGTAAGTTGTGCAATCCAAACTGGTTCTTTCCCTGGTTATTGGGGGAACCAAAACATGGCAGTCTTCAAGAACATAGTGTCCGTTTAAAAGCTAACACATTTTTTCATAGTTGCCATAAGACTAATTCTTATCACCTATCCACAGGATGTCTCTGATTGGTAGGGGTTCAACCACTGAGACCCCGACCAATTACAATAATGGGTGTCTCATCTGCAGCGCTTAAATGGAGATCAGGCTGAGCATGTGCAACACTGCTTAAAGGGGTTGTGTCATCTCAGATAATAGTGATATGCCCCTACCTCTGAGACCCGCACCTATCTCGTAAACGGAGCTGGAAAAGTCCTGGAGGGCGCATGCGCAGCCCCATAGAAATAGATGGGAGTGGTCAGCACGCAAGTCCGAAGCACTCCCATTTATTTCTATAGGTATTCTGAAAATAGCTGAGCACGTCACTCGGCTATTTTCGGCAGCCCAATAGTAAGGCTTTGTGGTGGCCGGACCCGGCACCGCCGGCCACCACTTTTCCGGCCTCGTGTTAGGCTTCGTTTTAGAGATAAGTGCAGGTTCCAGAGGTGGGACCGGCACCTTTCAGACAATGGGGGCATATCCTAGTGATATGCCCCCATTGTCTGAGATGGGTATACCACTCTACCAGTCTCTATGGCAATGTCAAAGATAGCAGAGTACAGTACTCAGCTATCTTTGTTATTCCCACAGACTTTGAGTGGAGCAGGGTAGTGTGCATTTGCTATCATCACTCTTTTCAAACACAGGAGAAGGGACCCCCATTCTCCTGATTGATGGGGATGCCAGCAGTTGTACCCACCTATCAGACATTTATGACCTATCCTGTGGACAGGTAATAGGCATCTATCTTGAAACAGCCCCTTCCACATATCTTTTTACAGTTCAAACATATTTTAAGAGTGCAGAAGATAATAATAGCAAGTTATTAGAATAATCTAATGACTGAACTGGCTAAGATCAGTCCACAGAAATCATGAGCAGCGAGTATCTTCTCCACTGCATTACATATAAGGTCCAATGTTAGTAATTGACAATGTTCTAAATGGCATATTAAAGCCAGTCTACTACATTATTTAGTTACCCTATGACATTAGATGCATAGCCACATGTATATGGAGCAGTTCAGCAATCACTCCCATTAGTTTATTAAAACCATGTGTCTATATCTAAAGAGCTAAATTGCTGGTACAGATTTACTTAATTTAGCATAATAAAACAAAAAGGGAACACAGATTAAAGCACCCTCAACATTTTTCTAGGAGCAGAAACCACAATAAAAATGAAGCCATGTCTGCTTTAAATTAATCATGAGATAACCCCATACCATAAGCAATTTGAAGCACACATGCAAAATCTGTAACACAGCCCCAGCTACCATGAATGATTATCTTCTTATGGAGCAGTGGTGCTTTGGACCACCTCAAGCACCAGGATCCAGGTGTGACTGCTTCCACCTCCATAGCTAAACAGCAGTGCTGATGCATTCGGTTCATGTATGGTCATATTTGGGGAGTTTTTCCCATATTCCAACAACATATTGAAATGTGCTCTAATATGTTTGATAGATAAGCAAATTAGATTGTGACCCCATTGGGGACCGAGACTGTGGGTGACTTTTTTAAATGAGAAAAAACATAATGCCCATATCATGTGGTAAATCACATGGACTATATTCAAGGCTCAATGAAGATGGTGGTCCTCAAGGTCTGGTATATGCCACAGTGTGTCTCACTCCGTTTAAGGCCCCCTTTCTCCTCTTTCTTGAAATTACTCATGGTTTTGGCTTCCAGAACTGCATCAAAAAATCTGAATGTGCGGCCATACCCTTACTATCTGCCAACCTCTTTCCACTCTACCTGATAAAACCTTGTGTTCACTATATGACACAAAATGTCCAATGGGTTTACAAATTGAAAGAATTCCCTTATAAATATTAGGTTCTATTAGAATGAACTACAGATTAGATGACAGAGAATCTCAGGGACAAACATAACTAGGACCAGCCCTGTACTTCACATGGGTCCAGAGATCTCCACATTCATTGCTCTGCTAGATTATCTTCAGCCTGGCAGCTCAGGGGGCATGTCCTTTCTGCTATAGCTCTCTCCCTGTAACTGCCACAGCCTCTGACAGAAGATATGGATGGTAGCAATTGAAGATTTAAACTGAGCGCATTCGACCAGCTCAGTGAGATGGCCAAAAAATAAGGAAAATAACAAACAGCAGGTGGCGCTGTTTTTTATTGTCATTTTACAGTTAGGTCAAAAGTATATAACATACAAAACAACAGCAACCCCCCCCCCCCCCCCCCCTCCCTTTCTCACCCTCCTCCGGGCTATACTAAATTTTTAATTACATGCAATTATACAAGTATTCAGATCCAGGTGCTGATCCTAAAAATTTTGAATCTGCTTCTTGACACAACCCCTTTCAATGGCACCTCTGCCTGTTTTTATGCTTTTAGATTAATAACCACACATATTTGTACTCTATGAAGTTAACTGTAGAATGTAAACTGGAAACAGTTATGTGAAAGTGTGCCAGGCACCCCTTAAGTTTATACCAATATTTATTAAATGTACCCATCTAAAATAAGCACTCGCAGGTCTAGCAAGAAACAATGGCAAGAGATATCTCAAGGCAAGATTTCCACAGAGGATTTGAAGTTGATTTCACAGCTAATTCATCAAACCTTCTAAACGACGTTAACTTTTTTATTTTACATGTTTGCAATGGAAACTGAAATGTTTATGTAACTAGAAATCATTTGCACTTTTATATGTGTTTTACTTTATAATATTTTTATGTGTGTTTTTCAGAAAGAAGTAAACGTCAATGCTTATTCATGACAAGGAGGAAAGATTTGGAGAAAAGATTAGATCTTTTTTTCATTACCCAGTAAATCTTCGCTGTTTATAAGCATGACACTGCCTTGGAGTTCAGCCAGTGCATATAGTGCTGTGCCTAAGGAGAGCCTAAGCAGCTGCAGCCTTGTAATTTAAAACCGCTCCAGTTTTCTGGAGGACCAGCACTAGTTAGATGCACAATGAAAGCAAGACACCGTTCCTCGCTCCAAGGATTCCCTCTCTGTGTACATGAAAAGAAAGCCAAGAGACCAACCTGAGTGCAGCCGGACACGTCTAAGTAGATGATCTTCTGACATCCCTTTCCAGATCTCAGGTACTGTAAGCCTTTATCTGTAAACTTTCGACTGTAAGCTAAACTGAGGAACTGCAGGTTCAGCAGGTATCTAATAGAAAGACAACACAACAGGGAAGAGGATGGGATGCAATTAGACATGGTCTACAGAAGGCAATGCAGAAAGAAGGAGAATCTACCAGCGTAGGAACCATTTCACTGCTGTGAACGCAGATCTCATTGCTACAACACAGTGGGAGTTCTTCTAGGTTTCCCAGTAAGAGTAGGACATGTATTTCAGGGCAGACGCACCAAACTCCAAGCCTCTTGTGTGCTACTGACAAATGCAATGCTTTGCAGAAATGAACTTCGGCTGCAGTTCCATGCAGTATGATGAATGGAGGAGAAGGTTTACTAGGAGAACTTTTCACAAATGTGGATATTAGGGCAAGCTGTACACAATCCCAAGATCTATGTGTTGTTTACAAGCTCCTTCTGTGCCAGGGGAGCCAGCCTTTCCTTGGGCTACAGATGTCTTCGTGTACACCTCAGTTCACTTCTTTATGACTCAACCTACACAGCAGTGGAAGCGATCTTTGAAAGTTGCAACTCACTGTCTTGTTTTGTGGAGAATGGGATGTTGAGCAGCCATAACATCACAATATAATTTAAATGTAGATTCATCTCTCAATGTTAAAAAAAATCTGTTAAAATGTGCACAGTCAAGTACTGATCTCGCCAACACATTGCTGTTCGAGATTCTACACTGCTACCTAAGATAGAGCTTGTAAAAATATTGTACACAAGAACTGGTATAAAGTAAATGGAAATATACATGATTGCAGTGTGTAATTAAAGGGGAATTCCAATCCTATAGATTGTGTTTATATTTATGATTGGTATGTATCTCAGAGGTGGGTCCCACATCTATCTCCAGAACAAGGGTCCCCTCACCCTGTCCTGCCTGGCAGGGTGGCTGCTGCCCAAAGTATCCAAGAGGAAAATGAATGAAGGGCTGGTCACATGTGTGCAGGGCTCTCTCCACTTATTTCTATAGGAAATATGGAAACAGCCAAGAATGACTGCTTGGATGTTCCTATAGAAGTCATAGTGAAAAGCCACAGACATGCATGGATGGCTCTCCATTCATTCTCCACCTTGATATGGCAGTTGATGGCAAGGGTACAAGATTTTCTGGGACCTGCATCTATCAGACATTTAAAGGGGTTATCCAGGATCTTTACAAGTGCTAGCCTATCCTCAGGGTAGGCCATCACTGTCTGATCATTGGGGGGTTCCAACACCCCGTGCTCTTGCCTTTCAGATGCTCTGAAGTAGCTCTCACTACACAATATCTGTGTCGTTGCTACCTCCGAGCAGCTGGTTAGCAGGGGTGCTTTATGTCACACCTCCTCCGATCAGAAGCAGATGGCCTATCCTGAGGCTATACCATCACTTGTGAATCTGGGACAACACCTTTGAGGTATATCCTGTGAATATGTCATAAATGTCTCAGGCGGGAGTCCCCCTTTAAGTTGGGAAAACGCCTTTAGAAAACAAACATTACAGGGCACATTTATTAAGACCGTAGTTTTAGACGCCAGTCTTAATAAGGCCGTGTGCTGAGGGTGGATCCGCCGAAGCTATGTAGAGGCACCGGCCTGCACATAGCTTCGGCGGATCCTCCGCCAGTTCTAAATGTAAGATAGCTTCCTTTCTGTCTTACATTTAGACCATTTTCCATGCCTAGACCAGGTGTAGAAAATGATGAATGAGGCAGGCCTGCTGGACCGCCCACTTCCCCGCCCACGCCACGCGCAGATTGCGGCGCAATATATATATGTATTAGGCATATTTCTGTTTAATAAATGACCCCCTATGTATTTTGTATTCATTATAATCTGTCTACTAAGTATTGGAAATGTGAAGGCTTTTTGACAGTGTTTTTCATTGAAATGACTTGCACGTTTAATTGCCATGAAATATATCCTGTTCGGTAGACATTAATGCTATTTTTGGCAAACTATACCTATAAAATATTACTGCAGGCTGCTGTGCATCTGGAACATTTGTAGGTTAATGTTTATTTTACGTCTGAATAGCCCGTAGTAAGGCCTTCAAAGGTGCTGTCATTACCAGTAATGTAGAGACAGGAAAGATTTGGTATTACTATAAGAACAAGGGTGTTTTGTGTATTTTTCATCCAGTTTGTTCTGAAATAAGTTTCCAGTTAAGTAAACCCCCTGTTAGGGGTGTCACAGGCACCAATTCACTAAACAGTTATACAGACTTCAAGATGGATGATGTCAATGCTGCATTCAGCACAGATTCTAATAGATATTGAATTGAATTACATATCTCATGCATAAAATCCTCTTTAGGCTAAAGGAAAAAATATATAGTGATTTTCATAGCTAATGTGGTATATATTTAAGTCATGTTTATAAGATATTTGGGACAGTGCCCAAAGACAAACACATCCATAGAGTACAATGGGTCGGAAAACGTACATTCATCATGGCTTACCTTGACATGTACTTTAGTGTTGTATTGGTTATATCAGTGTGAGATAAATTGAGATAAAGAAGTGCTGGGCACCCTTCACAAATTACTCTCACTGCTTCTTCCTGGAAAAACAAAATCCCAAAATTTTAAAAAATTCCACAACATAACACTGCTACTGAATATGTATATATGACACATTATTCATGGCCTTTCTACTCCACTTCAGCCAAACTATAATATAATTATTGCACTACGTTCTAATTGAATTAAAGGGGTTGTCCTAGAAAAGAAAAAGGATCTGCTTATTTCTGGAAACATGCCAAACTTGACCCTGGGTTGTGTCTGCTATTTCAACTCCTATTTCCTATGGACAGAAGTGGTGTTTTTTCTGGGAAAAAAGCAGATGTAATCCTGTAATCCGGATTACTGTCTTTGTTCTGTAACTAAATGACCACTTTCCCAAGTGCCCTGTCACTCTTCTGTAAAATGCAGTATCAATTTAGAAATGCGATTTAGGCCCCTTGCAGACGAGCGTTCCTCCCGCAGCGAGTCCGCGTGGCAGCACCCAGCCTGACCTCCCAGCACTGACGGAGGTCACATAGCATTATATTGATTTATGATGCTATGTAACCCTTACAGTTCTGAAATGTATTGGATAACACTGGCATAATGCATTCCAGAACTGTAAGGGTTACATAGCATCATAAATCAATAAAATGCTATGTGACTCCTGGCAGCGATGGGAGGTCAGGCCGGGAGCAGCGATGCAGACTCGCTGGGGGAGGAACGCTCGTCTGCAAGGGGCCTTTAGTCCTTACATATAAATGCATTTCGGTCTAGACATTTCAAGTTCATTTTTCACACTGTGAAATATCAGATCCTTCTGTAGAATTTGGGATGTGCTCCTCCTCAGCTCTGCATTTTTATTGTGTCGATCTGTGGGCGGAACAATGAGGTGGAATGTGTCCTCCCACGTGGGCTTCCATCTGCACTCTACAATTTTACAAATGCTTGGTGGTTTTAATTAAATATGGCTCAACAACAGAGGATGATTTCTCATCACATATGTGTTGGCACTTTCTCCACATGACAGGATGTCCAATAAATTACTTGAATGTGAATGTCATGTTAATATGTGACCATATAGTTCCCTCACGCACTTTGGGGAAGATTTATCAAAACTGGTGTAAAGGAAAACTGGCTTAGTTTCCCATAGCAACCAATCGGATTCCACCTTTCACTTTTCAGAGCTCCTTTGGAAAAGGAAAGGTGGACTCCGGCTGCTATGGGAAACTAAGCCAGTTTTCCTTTACACCAGTCTTGATAAGTCTCCCCCTTTGAATAAAAAACTAAGTGTGGCATAAGAGGTGGTTGTGCATCCTTGTTTCCCTGTCAGCAGACAACATAGTTTAGGCCAAGGTTAGGTTGTGAGCCAAAATCCTTGGTGAAGCCTATTCAGAGATCAGGTGTAATGTAGAGATTTCCTCCTGTTCTGTGTTTTTAAACCGCACCTGGTTTTGGCTCACAATAACTGATCGAAATAACTGACCAAATAACAGAAGTGTGAACTGGGCCTTAGCTGCTGTTTCTGTAACTCCCACAGAGTTCTTATGGATCGCGCATGATCAACTGGCAATCAATACTGAGGTCACGTGAGTGAGGAGGCATGGCAGATTCAGGATCCCAGTACTAGCAATCAGTGGAGGTGATAATGATATCTTGTGGGTAGGTGAAGACTGTTTATTACCCTTTTAAGGACTCAATTACCCTTTTAAGGACTCATACCCAGGGGCAGACTGGCCATAGACCCTACAGGGAAAATTCCCAGGGGTCCAATGCTCAGGGGACCGCCCAAGCCCTCCTCGCGGCCACCACTCGGGTATATAGGGATCTGATGCTCTCAGCCTAAATTAAAGCTAGGAGCACCTGGTACTTATGCACTTGGCTGGCATAAGAAAGTGCACTTCAGCATTCAACTGTATTTGGTTCTGCTGGGGCAGTATTTTATACTGCACTACAGTATTTCTAGCCCCCTACTGATATTGGCCTTGTTTCTGTCAGTTTGGACCCACCTACAACATGGGCCACTTTTAGTTTTTTTCCAAGGCCACTGTAAGTTCCCAGTCCATCCCTGCTCATACCTCACAGGAGCTCCGTACACTATTAGAATGCATTGGCTCCGATGAGCCAAAGTTATTGCTTTGCGAAGTCTCGCGAGACTTTGCGCAATAACTTCATACATTAACTTGTACTGTAAAAAATAATTTCCCAAACTCAGGTTTGGTTCCAAGGTACCACTTGGAACCGAACCCAAGTTCAGGAAATGTTTTTTTACAGTACAAATTAATTTTTGAAGTCATTGCACGAAGTCTTGCGAGACTTCGCAAAGCAATAACTTCGGCTCATCAGAACCAATACATTCTAATACTGTATAGAGCTCCTGCTCCGTACAGTGTTAGAACAAAGTTTTATGTGAATCGACTTCGGATGTTTCATCCGAAGTCGATTCGCTCATCACTACTTAGAACCATAGAAACATAAAGTGATGACTGTACATGTATTTGTATGAAAATAGCCGTGGCATCTGAACATAGTAGTTGAATCTCCAATTACATGAGATTTTTAATGCACTTACATTTAAGTTTCGGCACTCTGATAAATTTAGATCCTGCAGATTTCTACATTCACCTGGAAGATAAAATATTAATTTACGGTAATAAGAGAGTCCTTCTAGAAATAAAACGCATAAGCTAAAATTAAGAAAAAAAATGATTAGGTAAATTAACAGTTAACTTAGCAGAGTGTACAGCAGATATTGTATGCAGTACACAGCACCATAGGATCCATAGCTTAGGTTCACAGAAGGTTGTGCATTTTGTAAGTTCGTTTTTGATTTGTAAAAGGAAATGCAGCGGTCAGATGTGGCAGGTGAATGGATGTGAACTTCTGAATCCTCATTCACACATCAGGGATGCAATCTGCAGAAACCGTCATTTTAAACCAAAGGGAAGACTGCAAGTGTACAAATGACACATGTAGTTCCCAAAATGCAACAGTTCTAGAATCATTTCCTACATACAGTCAGTGGCATACCTTCCATGTGCACAGACCAGGCGACTGCTGTGGTGCGTGGGGGAGGGGGGCTAGTGCTAACTTCCTTCTTCTGTATTTCCATGCAGCTGCTACTAGAAGGAGATCAACACAAAGAGCTTTTCACAGCTTCTACTGCAGTCAATGGTTAATGTATAAATCAATATGCACTGAGCTCCCTCTAGTGGTGGCTTCAGACAGACAGTTTTATAATACACAGTGAGAAGCCGCAGACATAGAGCTGTTTGGAGGGGGGAGATTTATCAGTGTATTTATGCCACTTATCTGGTGTACATGGATGGAGAAATATGATGTTGAGAATAAGCGCTGTATTTATGAAGCACCTGTTCCACTTCAACATAGAGGTCGGATAAAGTAGGCGAGATGAAGGGTGACTTTTTGTTTTATTAGAATTTTTTTAATCAAAATTTCTTCCGCTTAATAAAAAAAAAAAATAGACTAAATTCATCATAATCTGGGCAGGCTTTGCTTTCGACCTTGCCAAGGATTTTTTGACACACGTGTACTGGGAAACTTCATAGGGCAAGGGGAGCCCATACTAAGTTTTGCTATGGGGCCCGTGAGATCGCTTCTGCGTACATATATAGGATTAATGGCCTAACCACAGGCTGTGGGACTACCAACAGGATGAATGTACCTTGGTGATCTCTGATCTATCCTGTGCATAAGAAAATATCAGAAAACTCTCCTAACAATAACAGGTCTGATTATTGTAGCAAAATCCATGCTCAAAGTAGTCCTGGTGTAACGGTGATGTAGTTAGGCTACTTTCACACTAGCGTTTTTGCTGGATCCGTCAAGGTTCAGCAAAAACGCTTCCGTTACTGATAATACAACCATCTGCATCAGTTATGAACGGATCCGGCTGTATTATCTGTAACATATCTTTAACATAGCCAAGACGGATCCGTCATGAACTCCATTGAAAGTCAATAGGGGACGGATCCGTTTTCGATTGTGTCAGATTGTGTCAGAGAAAACGGATCCGTCCCTATTGACTTGCATTGTGGGTCATGACGGATCCGTCTTGCTCAGCATCCCAGGATGGAAAGCAAACCGCAGCATGCTGTGGTTTGCTCTCCGGCATGAGAACGCAAAGCATTTTGGAGCACTCCGTTCTGTTACATTTTGTCCCCATTGACAATGAATGGGGACAAAACGGAAGCATTTTTTCCCCGGTATTTAGACCCTATGACGGATCTCAATACCGGAAAATATTAACGCTAGTGTGACAGTAGCCTTATGCTCCTTTAGGCCAGCCATACACATCAGATAACTGTTGGAGGAACACTCATTCAGTTGACAGCGGTCTCTCCCAAACCCTTCATTCATATAAGCTCTAAGCCAATTATGTAAGTGTTGTAAATGATGAGAGGGGAGAAATCCGCTGCAGATTACTCTGCCATTGAGGAAGAACAACAGACCCCATTACACATTAAACTATCGCCCAATCCAGGAAAAAAATAATAAAATGCAGATTCAGCTGACATTTGTCTAAGGCCTCATGCACACAACCGTTTTTCGGGTCCGCATCCGAGCCTCCGTTTTTGCGGCTCGGATGCGGACCTATTCACTTCAATGGGGCCGCAAAAGATGCGGACAGCACTCCGTGTGCTGTCCGCATCTGTTGCTCCGTTCCGTGGCCCCGCAAAAAAAAAATAGAACATGTCCTATTCTTGTCCGTTTTTTGGACAAGAATAGGCATTTCTACAGTGGGTGGCATTTCTATTGCAGAAGGCACGTGGGTGGCTTCCGTTTTTTGCAGATCCGCGGTTTGCGGACCGCAAAAAACAGAACGGTCGTGTGCATGAGGCCTAATGCATATATAGCTAGCTATAGTCATAAACATGTTTTCCACTAGTTTACATGATCAGATATTTAAAGAGGACCTGTCATCAGAAAATGCAATGCAGTCTGACAGCACCATGTTATAAGGCAGGAGGAGCTGAGCAGGTTGATGTATAGCTTTATGGGGAAAGATTCAGGAAAACCTGCAATTTATACATTTAACTCTTTGCTTTTTTCACCTCCTGTGAACACCAATCAGTACAGGAGGGAGAAGTTACAAGTGATTGACAGCATTGTGTATATAAGTGTGTATACAGAGATAGTTGTCAGTCACTGATAACACCTCCTCCTATAGTGGGCTGCAGATATAAATGTAAAAATTACAAGTTTTACTGAATCTTTACCCACAAATCTATAAATCATTCAGCTCAGCTCCTCCTGCTCTATAACATGCTGCCTGCAGATTGCACTGCATTGTGTGGTGACAGGTCCTCTTTAAAAATGTGAATTACAACATTATGGAGGCTTATCAATTTATTTCTTGATTTTGAATTTCTATTAAACACATAGGTTTAAAGGGGTTTTCCAGGATTTTTTAACTGATGGCCTATCCGATGGGTAGGTCATCAGTATATCAGTATCGGATTGTGTGGGTCCGACACCTGGGACACCCGCCGATCAGCTGTTTTGAGAAAGCAGCGGTGCTACTGTGAGCGCCGGTCTTCTCTCGGCTCACCAAGCACAGCCCGAACATTGTATAACGGCTGTGCTTGGTATCACAGCTCAGCCCTATTTACTGGAATGGGGCTGAGCTGCTCCTAGGCCACGTGACACATGAACGTGTCGTCACTTTGCCAAGGACAAGCAGAGAGAAGGCCGCGGCACTCACAGGAGCACCGCTATTCTCTCAAACAGCTGATCGGCGGAGGTCCCGGGTATTCTGAGGATAGGTCATCAGTATAAAAATCTCATAAAACCCATTTAATATACTTTGTGAAGGAGAAATGTTTCACATATCAGAAATGTAAAAAAACTATTTGCCATCAAACCAGATCAGATATACAGATCTGGTTAAAATTGATGAAGGCATATGAATAAAACAAAAGTTTTAACAAAAAACTAACATTTTATAAATTCTTCTAAGGCTCCTACACACGCGTCGTGGCTTTTTTTTTTTTACAGTTTTCTCATAACACATTTTTTATTTGCTTTTTTTTTTCCAGATGTTTTTTTTCCCTAAAGGTAATGGGATGGAAAAACTACCATTGCTAGAAAAGTGCTGTGCTTCAAAAAACACATCCAACCCTGCAAAAACCTGTGTGTGAGCCCACTCTAAGGCCTCAGTCACACATCCAGTATTTTGCATCAGTATTTATAAACCAAAACAGGAGTGGAACCTATGGGGAAAAAAAGCATAATGGAAAAAAATGTGTCTCTTCTGTATTTTGGGATCCACTCCTGGTTTTGGTTTACAAAAACTGATGAAAAATATGGACAGTATTTGCAAGCCAAATCCATGAGTGCAACCTGCAGAGAAAAAAAGTATAATGTAATGATTTGTGCCTCTTCTCCTGGTATTTATCTTACACACACTGACCAAATACTGACCGTGTGAAAGAGGCATTAGGATGTTTTTAGAATGTGGAAGAAAAGTTGTGTTCCTCTGTTTATTATACTGTCAGAGAGATTAGAGAACATGTTAAATTGTTTACAATCGGTTTAAGCAGTTTTACAGTCTTTCTGCTAATACTTATGTGCTTAACTTTCATTCACAAAGATTTGAGAATATACTGTATATTTAGAACTATTAATTATAGAAAAAGCATTTTCACAAAGTTCAGAAGGCACTGTTTCATAGTTAATTGGTTGAAAAAAGAAAGACCTAAGACCATCAAATTCAACCACTCAATACTGTCAAACCCTAGTTGAACCAGAGTACAGCAAAAACACTCATTTAATGGCAGGAACCCAATTTGCCATAAAATAGAGAAAAAAAATCCTTCCTGACCCCTACTGACAACTGGACAGATCCCTGGAGACAAATATACACTCATTGCGATGGAGAGGGTGAAATCCGTTGGCATTTCGTAATACAAGCCGTATTTGCTGCAGAAGTGCTGGTGGATTTTCAGTCACTTGTGAACCCAGCCTTGTACGTCCATTTGGGCTATAATTTTTAGTGCCAAAATCCTCGTTACTTTCACCGTGCACTACAGAGCCTGTAATCTGTGGCATAAATAGCATGCAGCGTATTTTTTTTCAGGAGTGTGCGGATGAGAGCGCTAACATTTCTCCCACCTTGCTGGTACAGTAATTCTCTTTATATTTACTGCACGCAAATCTGCAACATATGCAACCCACGTGAATGCAACCTAAAAAGGTTGTCCTGCAAATATGTTACTTTTAAATCAGCCCACAATGAGGTGTAAAAATATTAATAATAAAACGACAGCCCCCATGGTCCCCCACTGCTCTCTGCCTGGTTCTTCTTAAACCACAGCAACTGCAGTGATGACTGCCCTTAGCCAGTGTTTGGACTAGTGAGCAATTCCCGCATGTCAGGAGGCACCAAACATCAAAGAGCAGCAGGACCATGAGAGATTAGTGAGGTCAGTATGTTGTTGTTTTTTTCCCATCTAAAATAACTGATCTCTGATGGAAGTGACACAAACTGATGCTGATCAGAACTGATGCTCAAAATAGCAGATCAGTCATTTTCTAGTGCAAACTGAGCACAACTGATGCTTAAAATAATGGATGAGTTGTTTTTTATTTTGACGGATAAGGCTACTTTCACACTAGCGTTTTTACTGGATCAGTTCAGCAAAAACGCTTCCGTTAGTGATGATACAACTATCTGCATCAGTTATGAACGGATCCGGTTGTATTATCTGTAACATTGCAATGACAGATCTGTCATGAGCTCCATTGAAAGTCAATGGAGGACGGATCTGTTTTCTATTGTGTCAGAGAAGACTGATCCGTCCCCATTGACTTACATTGTGGGTCATGCCAGATCCGTCTTGCTCCGCATCCCAGGACGGAAAGCAAACTACAACATGTTGCGGTTTTCTCTCCGCTATGGGAACGCAACTAAACGGAATGCATTTTGGAGCATTCCGTTCTGTTCAGTTCAGTTTTGTCCCCATTGATAATGAATGGGGACAAAACTGAAGCTTTTTTTTTTCCAGTATTAAGCCCTTATGACGGATCTCAATACCAGAAAACTAAAACGCTAGTATGAAAGTAGCCTAAGAAGAACAGAAAGCTAAACAGTGATTTAAACCTGGCCTTATAGATTATCTTGTTACAATGGCAGCTGTCAAGGGGTGGGATATATTTGGCAGCAAGTCAGCAGTTCTTGAAGCTGATGGACAAGCGTAAGTATCTGAATTACATAGGTACGTTGTTAATACGGTTGAAAAAAGACAAAAGTCCATCAAGTTCAACCAAGGGATAGGTGGGGATGTGAATCCCAGAAGGAAGTGAGACTCAGATTTCTACACATTTTTACAAGCATTAATGTTGTTTACTTTTAAGAATTCATCTAAACCCTTTTTAAAACTATCCATTGTCCCTGAACTTTTTCTTCTGCAGTTGGCGGCGGTGCTCCCATGTCTTTTGCGGCCCATTTATATATTTGTATAGGTTAATCATCTCCCCCCCTTAGACGTTTAAATTATTTTAATCTTTCTTCATAACTAGGACCCTCCATGCCCCTTATCAGTTTAGTCGCTCTTCTTTGTACTTTTCCAGTTCCAAAGCATCCTTTCTATGGACTGGTGCCCAGAACTGAACTGCATATTCCAGATGAGGACGCACCAACGCTTTGTAAAGTGGTAGTATTACATCCCTGCCCCGCGAGTCCATGCCTCGTTTAATGTATGACAATATCCTGGTTGCCTTAGAAGCAGCTGATCGACATTGTTTGATGTTATTTAATCTACGATCTACAAAGACACCCAAATCCTTCTCTACAAGTGACTCTCCCAGTATTACATCACCTAGGACATATGAAGCACAGAGATTATTACTACATAGATGCATAACTTTACATTTATCCACATTTAACCTCATTTGCCAAGTTGATGAGTGAAACTGACTAGAGCCAAAATTGTGATTTGAGGACATCACCAAAACGTTAGGTTTTGTGGGGTGTTGTGTGCCGTAGTTAGTACCTAACAAAAGTTGTCCAAGGATAGAAGTACTGGCAAACCTGTGACAGGGTCATGGGCATTTAAGGAAAACTGATGAGCATCGGAAATGAAGGCTAGCCCATGTAGTTCAATCCCACAGAAGAGCTACTGTACCACAAATTGGTACAGGTAATGCTGGTTATGGAAAGGTATCAGAACACAGAATGCCTTGCAGCTTGCTGTGTATGGTGGTACATAGTCATAGGCAAATCACAGTGACCATGCTGACCCCTATCCACCACTGAAAGCACCTACTATGGCCACGTGAGCATCATTAATGGACCATGAAGAAATGGAAGAAGGTGGTCTCGTCTGATGAATCATGTATTACTTTATATCAGTTGGGTGCATGTGCATTCCTTACAGTACCTGGGGAGATGTCAGCAGGATGTATTGTTAGAAGGCAAGCCAGCAGAGTTAGTGTGATGCTCTGGGCAATATTTTGCTGGAAAGCCTTGACTCCTGGCATTCATGTGGATCCACTTTCACAGGTACCACCTTCCTGAACATTTTTGTAGACTAAGTACACCCCTTCATGGCAATGCTATGATAGGAAAATGTGCCCTGTCAGACCAGACCGCAAACATCTTTTAGATTGGTTTGAGGAACAAGACAAACAGTCCAGGTTGTGGACTACTGTGCTGTGCTGAAAAAAAGTGCATGAAGGTTCCACCTCGAAGTTTACAGGACTTAAAGGATCTAATGCTAACTTCTTGCTGCGAGATAATATAACATAGTAAGGCTCATGCACACGACCGTTTTTTTTTTTTTGCGGTCCGCAAAAACGGGTTCCGTAGTTCCGTGATCCGTGTCCGTTTTTTATTCCGTGTGTCTTCCTTTTTGGAGGGTCCACGGACATGAAGGAAAAAGTTGTTTTGGTGTCCGCCTAGGCCGTGCGGAGCCAAACGGATCTGTCCTGACTTACAATGCAAGTCAATGGGGACGGATCCATTTGACGTTGACACAATATGGTGCAATTGCAAACGGATCTGTCCCCCATTGACTTTCAATGTAAAGTCAGGAGTCCCAATCATACCATCGGATCGGAGTTTTCTCCAATTCGATGATATATTTTAACTTGAAGCATCCCCGTCACCATGGGAACGAGTCTATGTTAAAATATACCATCGGAATTTAGTTATATCGTGAAAACTCAGATCCGACAGTATATTCTAACACAGAGGTGTTCCCATAGTGATGGGGACGCTTCAAGTTAGAATATACTAAGAACTGTGTACATGACTGCCCCCTGCTGCCTGGCAGCACCCGATCTCTTACAGGGGGCTGTGATCCGCACAATTAACCCCTCAGGTGCCGCACCTGAGGGGTTAATTGTGCGTATCATAGCCCCCTGTAAGAGATCAGGTGCTGCCAGGCAGGAGGGGGCAGACCCCCCTCTCTCCCCAGTTTTAAATTCATTGGTGGTCAGTGCGGCCCCCCCTCCCCTGTATTACATTCATTGGTGGCCAGTGCGGCCCCCCTCCCTCCCTCCCCAGTATTATATTCATTGGTGGCCAGTGCGGCCCCCCCTCCCTCCCTCCCCTGTATTACATTCATTGGTGGCCAGTGCAGCCCCCCCTCTCCCACCCTCCTAATTAAAATCCCCCCCCCCATCATTGGTGGCAGCGGAGAGTTCCGATCGGAGTCCCAGTTTAATCGCTGGGACTCCGATCGGTAACCATGGCAACCAGGACGCTACTGCAGTCCTGGCTGCCATGGTTACTTAGCAATTTTAGAAGCATTATACTTACCTGTGCTGTCTGTGACCGGCCGGGCGCTCCTCCTACTGGTAAGTGACAGGTCTGTGCGGCGCATTGCTTATGCTGTCCGCATCTTTTGCAGCCCCATTGAAGTGAATGGGTCTGCATCCGAGCCGCAAAAACTGCGGCTCGGATGCGGACCAGAACTACGGTCGTGTGCATGAGGCCTAAAATAGGGCAGCCAAATTAGCAAATACAAAAGAAAAAGATGGCAGCTGTAGTTACTGAATATTAAACACAATGGGGCATATTTAGTAAATGATTTACAACACTTTTAGGGTGTAAAAAAGTCTGCAATTATGGTGTGTGCCATATTTCTGCTATAGTTTGCAATTTTTAACACTTATTGCCACTTTTTAGAAGTATGGAGGAAAGGTGTGGGATTTAGAGGGAGGGTGGGGCCCACTGCTCATATGCCTGCAAATATTACCCGTTCACAAAATGGCAAACAGCAGCAAGACGTTACAAGGTAATTGATTATAGGGGTCCCTGGAGTGACTTGCACCAGTGTCTAGAAGTCATCTCAGCCACCCAATCCATCTAAAATAATAAACTGTTAAATAATCTATCCAGTTTTTTTTATATGGACGTTTAGGTTGGTTGAGATGTTGTACTCTGCCTATCTCTACCTGATGCAGTCACTCTACTTTGCCATGTGGCAGGTGTGCCAAAGGTGGGGGACTAGTTGCTCACCTTGCTCGGCCCCAGGGGATTCACCTGTACCCATGAAGGCATGTATCTGAGTAGTGGGCCCTGTGGGGTTTCGCTCTGGTAGATAGGTTAAGCGGGCGCAGTACAAAGGCAAAATACAAGTTCTTAACTCAAAACGTCAGTGTTTATTCACACGAGGCAATTGCACAAAATAGCACGTAACTTTGCAGTCTTGGTGTTAATTCACACACAATGGAAAGTTCATATAACACAAGTCACCTTGCTGGCAGATCTGCCTCCAGTAGTCCACAGCAGGCTTTAGGGGGCCTGTTTCCCCAGCATGCGGCTCTTAGCCCTCCAGCACGGCACAAAGCCTCAGATCCCCAAAACAGCGACAACTCTGCTGAGCTCAGCTGCCTATTTAAGGACAGCCAGGTGCTGCCAAAACTCGGACCGGCACTTAAACTCTGGTCTGGTATTTGACCTCACCTGGCTGGAAACCAGCCCAGCCGCACATGCTGGGAGGAAAATACCCACCTTGCCAGACACAACCCCTCACTGTGTCACAGCCCCCAGTCCGATACTGAAGATGACTTCCCACTTCTCCCCTCCACTGCAGAGCTCCGGCCCCTCCTGCACTGATCACATGAAGGTGAGGTCATCAGTCGATTATAGTGCCCGTCCTGCTGTGCTCCCCACTCCCATCCCCTTTCTCTTTGAGAATCCCAGGCATTTCCGGTAATTTATAGATTGCGGCTGAGCAATTTTTTAAGGTCTTAGTAAGAGTACATGTCTGGGAAAAAAAAGAGGACAAATAGTCATCCGAAAGTTAAAAACTGTTCTGGAGGAGGATATGGCACTTGTGGGGAACTATGGCTGTCAATTATGGAACAACTATGGATATGGTGGAAACTTAGAGGGTTTTGCCAGAGATTTATAGCACATTTATCTGTTATGGGGGAACTGTGACTGGCATTTGTAGTGAGTGGTGGCTAGCACTTGTGGAGGAACAAAGAAACTATGGCAAGCAGTTATGGAGGCAATGGATGAAAGGTTTTGGGTCATTGACTGGCACTAATATGGCACTGTCAATGGCTGTCTCTTATGGTAGCACTGTGGTTGCTCTGTTAGACAGGCATAGTGGCTAGTAGGGGCCAGTATTTGTAGGGGCACTATGGTTGTAACCTTTTGGATCAGTCTGGATAGCTCCTATGTTAGCAATATTGCTGGGAGTGGTAGGGGCATTGAGGATTTCACTTATGGAGACTCAGTGGCAGGCTGTTTGGGGGCACAGTGGCTTTCAATTATGGAGGTACAGTGGCTGGCAGTTATAGGGGCACTGGGGATATCACCCCTGGCATCACTGTGGATAACACCTGTGGGGGTCAGTGTTGCTGGGATTTCTTGGGGAACTATGGCTACCAGTTACAGAGACAGCAGATTAAACTTATGGGGGCATTGGTCGGTACTTATATGGCGTTGTCACTCACTATCTCTAATGGGGACACTGTGGATAGCACAAGGGGCCCACAATTGTAAGATCTGTAGGAGTGGTGTGGCTGGCACTATATATGGTTGGCAGTTAAGAGGGCAATCCCAGACACTTGACTAAATGTATGAGGGCTCAGTCTAGTACTTATGGTAAAGGGGCACAACGAGGGCACTGGGAGTGGGATTTGTGGTGTTATTGCTGTACTGTGATGATACAGACATGCAAAAAATCTGTTCCGTACATCTTAGGCCTCATTTACCAAGGACTGTCTTTGTTACCCCTAGCAACCAATCAGAGCTTGGCTTTCATTTCTTTACCTGCTCTGGAAAAATGAAAGCTGATTTCTGATTGGTTGCTATGAGCAATGAAGACAGTCTTACCGGTAGATAGTTTTGATGAATGAGAAACCATTCCTCAAGGAAGGGGGGAGGGGTGTTATTATTTATTTTATGTAATCCCCTAATATTACATATATAATAGGCATTTATATATTTAGGCGAGGCATTGTTCCAATGTAGGTACAAAATGGGACATGCAGCTAAATTTACAACTTTTCAACACCATAATACTGCTGTAGAAGATTGATCCATTCACCCCACAGCGTTCACCTGAAGAGTCATTGACCCTCTGCGTCACCAGCGACTGCTCTCATTCAGTGCAAAGGTGCTCTGCTTTTCTATCTTTGTTATTTCATGATGAATTTCTAAGGGGTATTTCCATTTGGGACATGTATTACATATCCATAGGATGATGCCCCCGAGGTGTACAGACAGCAAGTCACGCATGTGCGGCCACCCTTCATTCACTGCTATGGAACTTCAGAATATAGCTGAGCACTGGTTTGATTTTAAGAAGTCCCATAGTGATGAATGGAGAGGTGGCCGCGGCTTGTCCTGCATGTTCTCCAATCGCTGCTATGGGACATCCACAAACATTGTTATGGAACTCCAATAGCAATAAATGGAGAGGACACACAATGTGCTCTCCTTTTACTTCGGACCCCTGTTCTGGACATATGAGCAGTTCCCAAAGGTGGAACTCACACCTATCGGACACTTATGGCACATCCTAACAATATATACCTTACATGTCCCAGATGGGAATACCCCTTTAACCTCCTCCCTGAGCAAATCATGCATGCACCCCTGAAACCAAAGAAAGCAAAAAAAAAAAAAGACACAGAATAAAGACACAGAACACATTAATTGGGGGATGAATGGCCAAATAATTTATTTAAAATAAAAAAAATGGCAAACCCCCGACTCACGGAGAGTCACCCTCCAGCACTCAGGAGAGGAAAACCCCCTGTGGAGGAAACCTCTAGGGAACCATGGCTGGAGGGCTGCCCTTCCCTTGGGCTTAGAGGGTAATGCCACTATGTGACTGCCACATAAATAGTAAGGGTGGGTGCAGCAGCCGGGCTGATCTGGTTCGCTAGGCGGATGTCCCTTTCCTCCCATTGGGCGATGGGCTTCCTGCTAGAACCTCCAAATTTCGTCAAGGTGCGGTGGGCAGGGGTAGTCAAGCTCAAGGTCCTCAGGCCATCAAGTACGGCACCAAATATGGCCGCTCGCCAGCTTTTTACAAGGATTCTTCCCTTATGACACACGTGCTTGTGATGTCACAGGTGTCTATGACTAATGTTGGTGGCAGGGTGCAGAAGGGTTAACCCTTTAGTGACTGTCAAAGTACCTTACTGCAGAGGCCCTTAACCACTTCCTGACCACACTTTGTCAATATACATCAGTTTGGTTAACCGCCATATATTTGGGGCCCACTTACGATCGCAGGGTTTCCTCCTTCTGGGGGGCATGTTTGTTCTGTTACTTACAGCCACTGGTCCAGGTGCCGACACAGAGTACCCAGACCATTGGCTCTTACTTAACCTCTTCCAGACTGCACCATGTAAATGAACAGACTAACAGCATGGTCCGGTCACTTTTATATGTGACCCTCAATCCTATCCTGGGACCGCACTTAAGTATAGCATAGCCATGAAACAGACACTTGCATCCTGACTTTACCCAAGCAAGAAGCGCAGTGCTTCACTGTTATAGTCACCATTGGGCACAAATATGATATTATATTATAATATTCGGGGTTGTGTAGATTGTATTATTTGCCCTTATAACATGGTTATAAGGAAAAATAATAGCATTCTTAATACAGAATGCATAGTACAATAGGGCTGGAGGGGTTAAAAAAAAATAAAAAATTTTTTAACTCACCTTAATCCACTTGTTCATGCAGCCCGGGTTCTCTTCTGTCTTCTTTCTTCAGGACCTGGGTAAAGGACCTGCGGTGACGTCACTGCGCTCACCACATGGTCCATCACATGATCCATCACCATGGATAAAATAATTTAAAGGGGCAGCACCACCCCGTTATAAGCTGCAGTATGGTGGCAACGTCAAGACCACTGCACAGTGGATTTTGCCTTTTGCTTTTGGCTCCATCCACTGTTTTGAATCCAGGCTGCTGAAAACAGCTAATCAGCGAGGTGCCGGGTCTCCACTAGGGTTGCCACCTGTCTGGTAAACCACTTGCCAAAAGTGGCAACCCTACATGTAGTTCATCCATTATATAACAGCTTAGGGTAACCGCTTTCATAACCCCCAAAAGAAGGACACCATACCCGGGACAGTGGGTGACGATACAACACACAGAATGGAAAGCATAATCTATATACCAGCGTCAAGAGAGATTACAGGGAGGTATAAGAGGAGAGGACTACAACTCCCAGCATGCCCAGGTTATCATTATGGGATATCAGTGGATGTTTCAGGAAGGAGGGCTATAATGAGAAGACTACAACTCCCAGCATGTTGAGGCTGATATAATATGATATAGCAGAGCACATTATAGGGAGGAAGTATAAGAGGAGAGGGCTACAACGCCCAGCATGTTCAGACTGTTATTATGAGAAATCCAAGCAAGAGGGGGTATAAGAAGAGAGAACTACAGCTCCCAGCATGTTGAGGCTGATATAATGTGATATATGTGGAGAAGTGAACTACAAATCCCATCATGTCCAGGTCTTTATTATAGGATATCAGAGAGCATTTCAGCTAGGGGTATAAGAAGAGAGGATTATCACTAGGGATGAGTGAATCGACTTCGGATGAAACAACTCCAAGGTACCACTTGGAACCAAACCCGAGTTCGGGAAATGTTTTTTTTTACAGTAGAAATCAATTTATGAAGCTATTACGCAAAGTCTCACGAAGTAATAACTTCGGCTCATTGGAGCCAATACATTCTACATACTTGCTCCGTACAATATTGAAACAAAGTTTTATGAGAATCGACTTTAGATGTTTTATCTGAAGTCAATTCGCTCATCTCTAATTATCACCCCCAGCATGTCCAGGCATCATGAGGATATTTCAGGGAGGAAGTATGAGAGGACTACAAGGCCGCATCTATCTCACTTTGATGGCATATCCAAGTGATATGCTATTAAAGTCTGAGATGACACAACCCCTTTAATGTGCTTGGAATGAAATGATGATGTTTATGTTACTGTACCCACCGAGTCTGGGGACCCCTGTTGTGTAGTAGTAGAAGCTGGCAAGCAACCTTTTCAGCGGTGTTACCATTCCTTTATAAGTTGATTCAATCAGAAACAATATTCCTAGATGCCATCCTGCAGGAGGAGGAGTTGTCAATCAGAAGAAGTCATTTTCCAGGTGCACTGCATTATGATTTGATGGGAGACTTTGTGGTTCTAGAAGCATTTGTAGGTGGAGTTGAGCTTCATCCATATAACTGAGTATTTGTTGCCTCTGTAATGAGTGTGTACATTGTAAGTGCAGGAGTGTCAATGATACCTATTGTGAGACTGCACTGAAGTCTGGGCCTAGACAACCTTTGAGGAGCATGCTAGTGAGCTCTGAGAGAAACATAGGCCTGAAAGTGACTGGAAACCATGTAGAGCCTGTGGAACCGCTATGCAACATGGTGTCAGAGAGAGGGAAAGACAGGTCTCTGATCTGGAAGCCCTTACAGAAATTACTTAGAGATTGTGATTGAGCTACAGAGACTAGTGAGTGAGATTATGGCGAGAAAGCCACAAAAATTGCTCCTGGTTGCACCAAAAAGCATCAGCGACATTTCAGAAGGATACAGCACCCCTTTCATCTGTATGGAACCATGCTGATAGGTCATCAATATCATATTAGAATATCACTAATCAATTTAGACTCAGAGAGCCAGTAATGAATGCAGTACTCTTACATGTTTATCTCATCCCATCAAGAGAACAGCCAAGCGTTAATGCTGTTATCCCAATTCTACAACTACTGTTATAAAGAGGATTACCAAAATGAATGAAGTTTCAAGTCAAGCATGTGTGCTTTCACTCCTTTGATTTCTATGGGACTGCCAGAAATAGCTGAGTGCTTGTACACAGCTTTCTCCAGCTTTCCCATAGAGATAAATGCAGCAGCAGTGCATCTTCTCGACAATCCCTGTGGATAGGGCATAACTTGAAATAACATACTCCTTTAATGAGGAATACAGCTCTGGAGAGCTAATGGGTCCTCTTTAAAGGGGTTTCTCATGATTTTGATATTGATGGCCTATCCTCAGCATAGGTCTGCAGTATCTGATCTGTGAGGTCTGACTACTGGATACACCACTGATCATGTTTGAAGAGGCTGCGGTGCTCAAGGTAAGCTGTGCTTGGTACTGCAACCCAAGACTATTCACTTGAATGGGATTGAGCTACACCTAGGCCATGTGACCAATAAACATGATTTGACCAGCCTAGGAAGAGGTCGCAGTGCTCAATGGACCGTCGTAGCCTCAGCTGATTGTTGGAGGTGCCAGGAGTCAGAAAACCGCCAATCAGACATGGATGACCTTACCTGAGGATAGGCCAGCAATATCACAATCCTCGGCAACCCCTTTCACTAGGATCAATTGTGTCTGATTTCAACAAGTTTTGTTCTGCTGAGAGAAAAGCTTCTCAGAGAGGTGTCTGGCAGTGGCTTGTCTCCAGCCAAGTGTGCAGACTGAGCATGTATGTTCACAGGGAGGTTGGCAAAGCCAACAGCTATCTTTTGAGTAAGGGTTTAATGCAACATTTTGGCCTAAATCATGAACCTTACATCAGGTTTCATGGCAAAATGTGCAGTATCTAATGATTATAAAGAGAACAACCAAAATAAATACTGCTGTCTTGCTGTCCAGGGCCATTTTTCTATCACACATCCTCTGTTTCCTCCCCTGTATTGTGAAAGAAAACAGACAGAGAAGAAGGTTTAATGTCTTGGTTGACAGTAATTTTAAGTATGTAAGGAGTCAATTTACAAACCTGCATTACAAACAAGAAACATTGCTCACTGTTTATCACTAAATATACACTCACCTAAAGAATTATTAGGAACACCATACTAATACGGTGTTGGACCCCCTTTTGCCTTCAGAACTGCCTTAATTCTACGTGGCATTGATTCAACAAGGTGCTGATAGTATTCTTTAGAAATGTTGGCCCATATTGATAGGATAGCATCTTGCAGTTGATGGAGATTTGAGGGATGCACATCCAGGGCACGAAGCTCCCGTTCCACCACATCCCAAAGATGCTCTATTGGGTTGAGATCTGGTGACTGTGGGTGCCATTTTAGTACAGTGAACTCATTGTCATGTTCAAGAAACCAATTTGAAATGATTCGAGCTTTGTGACATGGTGCATTATCCTGCTGGAAGTAGCCATCAAATGATGGATACATGTTCTCATTCTGTTTACGCCAAATTCGGACTCTACCATTTGAATGTCTCAACAGAAATCGAGACTCATCAGACCAGGCAACATTTTTCCAGTCTTCAACAGTCCAATTTTGGTGAGCTCGTGCAAATTGTAGCCTCTTTTTCCTATTTGTAGTGGAGATGAGTGGTACCCGATGGGGTCTTCTGCTGTTGTAGCCCATCCGCCTCAAGGTTGTGCGTGTTGTGGCTTCACAAATGCTTTGCTGCATACCTCGGTTGTAACGAGTGGTTATTTCAGTCAACGTTGCTCTTCTATCAGCTTGAATCAGTCGGCCCATTCTCCTCTGACCTCTAGCATCCACAAGGCATTTTTGCCCACAAGACTGCCGCATACTGGATGTTTTTCCCTTTTCACACCATTCTTTGTAAACCCTAGAAATGGTTGTGCGTGAAAATCCCAGTAACTGAGCAGATTGTGAAATACTCAGACCGGCCCGTCTGGCACCAACAACCATGCCACGCTCAAAATTGCTTAAATCACGTTTCTTTCCCATTCTGACATTCAGTTTGGAGTTCAGGAGATTGTCTTGACCAGGACCACACCCCTAAATGCATTGAAGCAACTGCCATGTGATTGGTTGACTAGATAACTGCATTAATGAGAAATAGAACAGGTGTTCCTAATAATTCTTTAGGTGAGTGTATATACAGTATATACATATACGCACACATTGACATTTATTCTACAATTTGTGTCTGATTACTCCAAAGACATGGACTACCCATGTGCTTACTATGTTGTTATAATATATATATAGATTAATCAAATAGAAAATTGCTTAGGGATTAAATAAAGATACATTTAATGGTACACTGTAACTGAGAAACCCTATTACAGATGTTAGTTTAAGGTCCACAGGTTCAAGAACTCCTAAAGTTGCATTCACCCTAAAGTCTTTCAGAACTTGTTGTGCTGTGTTCAGGTTCCAGTCCCAACTGCCAGAGGATCCACAATAATACAGTCCTGATCAAAAGTTTAAGACCACTTGAAAAATGGCAAAAAAATCATATTTAGCATGGCTGGATCTTAACAAGGTTCCAAGTAGAGCTTCAACATGCAACAAGAAGAAATGGGAGTGAGACAAAAAAATATTTGAGTATTCAATTTAATGAAAACAACAAATAAACTGAAACAGGCTGTTTTTCAGCTGATCAAAAGTTTAGAACCACACCTCCAAAAAAAAACTAAACCCCCCCAAAACAGAAATCCAACTTCCAAACATGAACTCAGTAATGAGTAGCTCCGCCGTTATTGTTTATCACTTCAAAAATTCGTTTCGGCATGCTTGCTGTAAGCGTTTCCATGAGGTGAGTGGGAACACTTCTCCAAGTGGTGAAGACCGCCGCACGAAGGCCATCTACTGTCTCGAACTGTTATCCATTTTTGTAAACTTCCCTTGCCATCCATCCCCAAAGGTTCTCAATTGGATTTAGATCAAGGGAACACGCAGGATGGGCCAAAAGAGTGATGTTATTCTCCTGGAAGAAGTCCCTTGTCCTGCGAGCATTGTGTACTGTAGCATTGTCCTGTTGAAAAGCCCAGTCGTTACCACACAGACGAGGGCCCTCAGTCATGAGGAATGCTCTCTGCAACATCTGGACATAGCCAGCGGCCGTTTGACGCCCCTGCACTTCCTGAAGCTCCATTGTTCCACTGAAGGAAAAAGCACCCCAGACCATTATGGCGCCCCCTCCACTGTGGCACATAGAAAACATCTCAGGTGGGATCTGCTTGTCATGCCAGTAACGTTGGAAACCATCAGGACCATCAAGGTTAAATTTTTTCTCATCAGAGAATAAAACTTTCTTCCACCTTTGAATGTCCTATGTTTGGTGCTCTCTTGCAAAGTCCAAACGAGCAGTTCTGTGACGTTCAAGGAGACGAGGTCTTTGAAGACGTTTTTTGTTTTTGAAGCCCTTCAGTCTCAGATGCAGTCTGATGGTTATGGAGCTGCAGTCAGCACCAGTAAGGGCCTTAATTTGGGTCGAGGATCGTCCAGTGTCTTGACGGACAGCCAATTCGATCCTCCGGCTCAGTGCTGATGACATTTTTTTGGGTCTTCCACTTGACTTTTTTGTTCCATAACCCTCAGGATCATTTAAGAAATTCCAAATGACTGTCTTACCATGGTGCGCTGTGAGAGACCCTGCTTATGCAGTTCAACAACCTGACCACGTTCAAAAAGGGAGAGTTTTTTTGCCTTTGCCATCACAACGTGTGACTACCTGACAGAAAATGACAATGAATCCACACCTTTGCACAGATTTGGCCTTTTAAAGGCATGGTCCTAAAATTTTGATCAGCTGAAAAACAGCCTGTTTCAGTTTATTCGTTGTTTTCATTAAATTGAATGCTCAAAAAATGTTTTGTCTCACTCCCATTTCTTCTTGTTGCATGTTGAAGCTCTACTTGGAACCTTGTTAAGATCCAGCCATGCTAAATATGATTTTTTGCCATTTTTCAAGTGGTCTTAAACTTTTGATCAGGACTGTACAAAACAATGAGAAGGATCAGTTCTCATTCTTAGGGCTCATGCACACGACCGTATGCCCTCCAAGACATACGGTCTGTGAACGAGCCATATGTCCTAGAGCAGCATACATCGTGCGCACGGGAGCGCACAGCATCATAGGTTACCATGATGCTGTGCGCGTCGGGCCGCCCTTGGGGCTATTGTCCCGCACTCATAATATCATATGAGTGTAATATATCTCATCAGAAAAAAAAGTCTTGTTCTGGAGTTATCAGCTACCCCCCACCATTTTCTTTCCTAAACTAGATTTCTTTCTAACATTTGTGATAAACCATAACTCCTTGTTGAAACCAAGCTCACTGGAGGATCATTTAACATCATCGCATAGAGGATTATACGCAGGGGCGTGGCAGAACTGACTGGGCCCCACAGCAAATTTTTGTGCAAGGCCCCTCACCAAATTAATGGGCACACTCATACACGCACTCACCACATATATGGACGCACTCATACAGGCACTCACTACATACATAGACACACTCATCCAGGCACTCACCACATGCATGGACGCACTCATACAGGCACTCACCACAAACATGGACGCACTCATACACGCACTCACCATATACATGGACACACTCATACACGCACTCACCACATACATGGATGCACTCATACAAGCACTCACCACATACATGGACGCACTCATACACAAACTCACCACATACATGGATGCACTCATACAAGTACTCACCACATACATGGATGCACTTATACAGGCATTCACCACATACATGGATGCACTTATACAGGCACTCACCACATACATGGATGCACTTATACAGGCACTCACCACATACATGGACTCCCTCATACAGGCACTCACTACATACACACACTCATACAGGCACTCACCACAAACATGGACGCACTAATACACGCACTCACCACATACATGGACGCACTCATTCACGCACTCACCACATACATGGACGCCCTCATAAACGCACTCACCACATGCATGGACGCACACACACGCACTCACCACATACATGGACGTACTAATACATGCACTCACCACATACATTGGACACACTCATACATGCACTCACCACATACATGGACGCACTCATACACGCACTCACCACATACATGGACGCACTCATACACGCACTCACCACATACATGGACGCACTCACAACATACATGGACAGACTCACATACGCACTCACCACATATATGGACATATATACTGTATTGTGGGGATTCGCTCTGGTAGTTAGGATTAGCGGATGCAGCACAGAGCCAAAGTACAAGTTCTTGGTTCAAAACATCAGTGTTTATTCACACGTGAAAGCAAAACAAAAACGCAAGTTGCTTGGTGATCATTCACACAAATGAAAAGTTCATATACAAAACAGTCACCTTTTCTCCTGGGTGTTACTTCACACCTTGTTGGAAGTTCTGCTCTTTCAAGTCTACAGGCAGGCGTTAGGCGGCCTGTTCGCCCTCACAGGGGTCTGAGCCCTCACAGCCCGGCTCAAGCCGCGGATTCCAACACAGCCCTCAGGTCACAGCACACAGACTTCCTGAGCTCCACTGTCAGACAGAGGTAATCCTCTCCACCTGGCAGTGCTGGTTGTTTTTTTTATGCCTGGCAAAACCCAGCCTGGAACATGGGGAGTAGTCACCCACCCAGCACTTTGACTGCTCCCAGTAAGAGTCGTCCCGGATCAGCTATTATAGCCATACTAAGTATCAAGGTGTCAAACAGCAACTGTTGCTGACACAAAAAAAAATGGCTCTCTGGTTATATCCAACAGACCACGTGGATGTCTGCCATATAGAAGTTCGAAGGGCGAGAACCTAGTAGAGGCCTGGGGCACTTCTCGCATTGCAAACATAAGATAGGGCAGAAGGAGGTCCCAGTCCTTCCCATCCTTAGACACTACTCGTTTTAACATGGTTTTTAACGTTTAATTAAGCCTTTTTACTAGGCCGTCAGTTTGCGGTTGATAGACGGACGTCCGTATCTGCTTGATGTTCAGCAACTTACAGAGTTCCCGCAGGACCTTGGACATAAAAGAGGTCCCCTGGTCAGTCAGAACCTCTTTAGGTAGCCCCACTCTGGAGAACATCTCTATTAACTCCTTTGCTATGAGTTTAGCCGATGTACAGTACAGACCAAAAGTTTGGACACACCTTCTCATTCAAAGAGTTTTCTTTATTTTCATGACTATGAAGGCATCAAAACTATGAATTAACACATGTGGAATTATATACATAACAAACAAGTGTGAAACAACTGAAAATATGTAATATTCTAGGTTCTTCAAAGTAGCCACCTTTTGCTTTGATTACTGCTTTGCACACTCTTGGCATTCTCTTGATGAGCTTCAAGAGGTAGTCCCCTGAAATGGTCTTCCAACAGTCTTGAAGGAGTTCCCAGAGATGCTTAGCACTTGTTGGCCCTTTTGCCTTCACTCTGCGGTCCAGCTCACCCCAAACCATCTTGATTGGGTTCAGGTCCGGTGACTGTGGAGGCCAGGTCATCTGGCGCAGCACCCCATCACTCTCCTTCATGGTCAAATAGCCCTCACTTTCAAAGTCTTCCCAATTTTTCGGCTGACTGACTGACCTTCATTTCTTAAAGTCATGATGGCCACTCGTTTTTCTTTACTTAGCTGCTTTTTTCTTGCCATAATACAAATTCTAACAGTCTATTCAGTAGGACTATCAGCTGTGTATCCACCTGACTTCTCCTCAACGCAACTGATGGTCCCAACCCCATTTATAAGGCAAGAAATCCCACTTATTAAACCTGACAGGGCACACCTGTGAAGTGAAAACCATTTCAGGGGACTACCTCTTGAAGCTCATCAAGAGAATGCCAAGAGTGTGCAAAGCAGTAATCAAAGCAAAAGGTGGTTGAAGAACCTAGAATATGACATATTTTCAGTTGTTTCACACTTGTTTGTTATGTATATAATTCCACATGTGTTAATTCATAGTTTTGATGCCTTCAGTGTGAATCTACAATTTTCATAGTCATGAAAATAAAGAAAACTCTTTGAATGAGAAGGTGTGTCCAAACTTTTGGTCTGTACTGTATGTCGCAGTGGCTCCGCCTCCGGGTACAGAGTGGCATAGTCTAGGACTACCAAGATATGTTGGTACCTACAAGATCCATAGCGATTCTTTCAAATGGAGTCTTGATAATCGGGAAAGGCACTAAGGGACTGTGGAACAGGTGTTAGGGGCTAGTTGTTTGGCAGGTCAGGCAAGGCTTACAAAAGTCATCCACCTCTCTAAACACACTGGGCCAGTAAAACCGTTGTAGTATCTGCTCCTTTGTCTTTTGCAGTCCCAGATGACCCCTGAGAACATGTTGGTGGGCTAACTCTAACATGAGTTTTCGATAAGCCCGAGGCACCACCAACTGTTCAATGGGTTCACCCGATATAGCATATTCTGGTCGACCACAAAATGGGGAAACATCGACTCGGCCCCAGGTTGTTGGGGTACCCCATCAACTATTACCACATTCTCCCAAGCCTGGGATAGGGTTGGGTCTCGGCTTTGGGCTGTACTGAAATTCTCCCCGGAGACGTTGAGGTCTGCCAACTCAGGTCCCAGTGGCAATTCCCCCACATCTCCAACCATTACCCTACGCAGGGTTGTCTCCCTCTCTTCTAACAAGGTGGCGGTCACCCCTACCGCTGGCCCTTCGGCCTCAGGCTCCCAGCGTTCTGGCCGTCCTCCTGAAGAAGGCCAATCTCCTGGGCTCACCCCTGACTCAGGGGTACCAGTCACTCTCACAACCGGCCATAGGGCCGGAAAACTCGGAAAGTCTCTCCCTACTATGAGTTCGTAGTGCAAATTTGCGGCGACCGCCACTTCGTGGGTCTACCTGCCGGCTACCGTGGTTAGAGACACCAGCACTGTGGGGTAGTCTTTTAAGTTTCCATGAATGCACATCACCTCAACTTTCCCGCCAGTATACTCGGCGGACCGCACTAAGGTAGCCCTTACTAAGGGTCACCAAGCTCCCTGAGTCCAGCAGCGCCTCAGTTTGAGTGTCTCCCACTTCCACCTGGCACAAGTGGTCTAGAGCCTCCGGGGTACCACAATTAGTGTCCATGGGTTCAACCCGATGGGGACACTCAGCCCTTACATGGCCAGGTTCCTGTCTCCGCCAGCAGATTACCTGGGTCCGGCCCATAGTGGGAACCTCCCAGGTGGGTTTCACCGGCTCATACCATTGGACCTGGGGTGGGAAGTTCTGGGGTTTACCTGTCCCCCTCCTGAAAGAACACCCCTTAAGATTCTTAGTGGCCTCATAGCGTTCCACCAGGTCCATCATTTCCAGGAGACACCTGGCCAATCCAGAGCTGGAGAGGGGGTGGCATCGCCCTCCAGAATATGTCAGCCAATAGTCTATCCAGCATAGCCGTGGGACTCAGCACATCAGGCTGTAGCCACTTTTGCAAAAGGTGGAGTAAGTCATAATACTGGGGTCTCGTGGGCTCAGCAGGCTTAAACCCCCACTGATGTACCTGCTGGACCTGAACCAACACATTTACCCCCAGTCTTGCCAAAATCTCAGCCTTTACCTTCGGGTAGTTGGTCACTTGATCATCCGGCAATTCGAAATATACGCGTTGGGACTGGAAAGGAGCGATGACCTCAGCCCACTGGTCTTGGGGCAGCTTTTCCCTGGTGGCCACTTTCTCGTACATCGCCAGGTAGGTTTTGATGTCGTCTGCGGGTGTCATCTTAGGGATTGCTGCACGGAATGCTTTCCTGGCATCGTGGACGCTTGGGGTTGCTTCTGCTGTCTGCAAAGCCATCACATGTTGTAGCAGCAACTGGTTGGTCTATTGCTGTTGCTTATTAGCCTCCCGTTGGTGCAGGTTGGTCTCTCACTGCTGTAGATTAGCTTCCATGAGGGCCTTCACAACAGCCTCCATTTTGTCGTGGGGTACGGGTTGTAATACCGCTGGTTTGATGTACGACATACAACCGTGCCCAAAAATGCAAATCAAAACAAATACATCGACGTTCACGCCAGACTCACTGCAACTGCACGCATCCTCCACCAAATGTGGGGATTTGCTCTGGTAGTTAGGATTAGCGGGTGTAGCACAGAGGCAAAGTACAAGTTCTTGGTTCAAAACATCAGTGTCAGTACCTATCATCCACGAAGATTCCTTTTACCTTCTTACAGTATATATATATATATATATATATATATACACATACACACACATGAACATACAAGTAGTTATACACCTATTTCTACACACAGACACTTACCTTTCCTGTAGACAGCTGATGTCTGGTCCTCACAGGCAGCCTGGAGAAGTAGGTGCCATCACCCCTCTGTACCATCCAGTGACAGCAGTGGAGGGGTTAATCAGTAACCTGCTATGGGGGGTCAGAGAACAAGACACATGGGGGGGGGGGGGGGGGGGCAGGCATTCTAGAGCTCTGAGTGCTGGAGCAGCCAGCCTGCTCTACAGTAGCTTGATCCCATAAAGTTCTGCTATTGGCTGGCAGCTGATCTCATAGTAAGCTGCCAGCCAATAAAAAACTGAAATCAGTACTGGCAAGTGGTGTGCCAGTACTGAGGATCCCAGCCTGAGAACGGCCATAGGAGGAGGAGAAGACGCCAATTATACTGTATCTGCTTCTCACTTAGTAAGGACCTTCAGTGGGAGGAGCTCCATCACTGCTGCTGTAAGTGGCATCTGCTTCTATAAAGTGCAGCAGTTGTGAGTAGGGGCAGCCCTAGATCTAATGAAAACATTAGTACTGCTCTGGGGCCCCTTCTGAGCTCGAGCCCCGAAGCAGTCGCTTCCCCTGCTTCCCTGATAGCTACGCCACTGTTTATACGGAGAGGAGGGGGAAGGAGAAGGGAGGATGTGAAGAGAGAAGTAGAGAGACCAGACACCACATGCATGACTAGGAACACTTTTTACCAATAGGTACCCTGTGTAAAGGTGGTTTAGATTACCCGATGAACGAGCCCGTGTCCATCGGGTGTAGGTATCATTGATGTGGACACCAATACCTGTTTTTTGGGCAGTAGATTATTCTGTGTAAACTGACCTGCTGCCCAGAAACAATGATTCTTTGTAGGGATGAGAGATTACAGCAGCGATTGCTTGTCCTCATATCCTCTGATGAACAGGCAATTATCGGGTACAAACACTTTATTCCCAATATTTGCCTGCTGAGTCGTGTAAAGGGACGTTTAGTCTACTTAATACAATAGTATCATAAATGGTACACTGTAAGTCAGAAGCCCTGTTACAGATTTTAGATTATGGTCCACAAGGTTCAAGAACTCCTAAAGTTTCACTCACCCTAAAGTCTTTCTGAACTTGTTGTGCTGTGTTCAGGTTCCAGTCCCAACTGCCAGAGGATCCACAATAATGCAAAACAATGAGAAGGATCAGTCCTCAGAGTTAAATGGGATGTCTCACTTCAGCAAGTGGCATTTATCATGTCAAGAAAGTTAACACAAGCTACTTACTAATGTATTGTTATTATCCATATTGTCTCCTTTGCTGGGAGGATTCATTTTTCCATCACATTATACGCTGCTCGTTTCCATGGTTATGACCACCATGCAATCCATCGGTGGTGGTCATGCTTGCACACTATAGGAAAAAGTGCCGGTCTCTCTGGTGACGCTTTTATCTATAGTGTGCAAGCACGGCCACTGCTGCTGGTTTGCAGGGTGGTCATAACCATGGAAATGAGTAATGTATAATATGATGGAAAAATGAATCCAGCCAGCACCAAAGGAGGCAATATGGACAATCACAATACATTAGTAAGTGCTTTGTATTAACTTTCTTTATGTGATAAATGCCATTTGCTAAAGTGAGACAACCCCTTTAAGGTAAACTTGCACGGCCTTCCATAGCTGACAAATACCTCTCCAACTAAAGAAAACATTCAACTTGCTCTACTGAATACTGGTCTTGAAGGGGTTAAAAGGGAACAGGTCACATCAGATGTGCAGTAGAAATTGTGTTCCGCACAGGATAGTGCAGGTAGGGTTGACCAGACTGATATATAGTTTATAGGAAAAGATTCAGTAGAACCTGTGTTTAATTAGTTTAAATCTTTGCTTATTCTGGGATTAGTAGTCATAGATAGTGTGAAGGCTGTCAATCACTGAGTAGGGCCACCCACTGGACTCCTAAGTATAGAAAGAGCAGGAATCTAAATGAATAAAATACAGATTGTATAAGTGCATTGACTCTTTTTGCCACAAGATTATAGATCAATCTGTTTAGCTTTTCATGCTCCACTAGGCCACTGTCACTCAGTGTTTGGTCAGTATTTGATCTGTAAATTCCATGAGCGATTGTGAGCCAAACCCAGAAGCGGAGCCTACACCGAGATAAGGTACAATAAAAAGATTTCTGTTTTTGACACGCACCTAGTTTTGGTTCACAATCGCTGATGGAAAACATTGACCAGATAACTGTAGTGTGAACTAGGCCTTGCATGCTGCCCATAGATTGCCCATTGGGGGAGATTTATCAAAACAGTGTAAATGTAGGCTGGCTTAGTTGCCCATAGCAACCAATCAGATTCCACCTTACATTTTTCAGAGCTTCTAAACCAGTTTCCCTTTACACTAGTTTGATAAATGTACCCGATTGTTTTCAAGATGGCAGGTTCCCTTTAATACCTATGGTAATGTTCGTACGTAGATCCCATTGTAGAGTTTTTTTTTTACAGCAATGAATAGCACAAATTGAGCTTTTCACAAATCCACTTATTCCAAACTGCAAATCCCAGTTTTTCATCTTGCACAAATTCTCAAAAATGTTCGTGGTAAAGAGAGTTCAAAAGGTGAGCACTAGCAAACTAATTAGAACCATCATGTACTGTGTAACTTTGTGTATGAATGTTAGATTGTTTCCAGAACTCGTTTTTTCTTTTCTTTTGCTTTTAAAGTATGCATTGTAATGTTCTATTGAAATGTCTAATCAAAGTTTACATTTCCATTCTCTTGTTTTTCAGTAGAGGGCTTCCAACTCTCCCAGCTGTGATCTCTGCTTGAAGAAAGATATTTCACTGCAGCACTTGGAAATCTGAGCCAGCTGGATGTCAGGATGCAAGTGGTCACCCTAATAATATTGCTTTTCTTTTGTAAAGCATCCGAGTTTAGGAAGGTAAGAAGAAACAACCGGGCAAACAATGACAAATCCCACAACTCCCAAAAAAACTCTAGTACTGTTAAGCGCTATGCTCCAGGAATACCGTGTGATATATACACATATATCAATGAGAAATATTTGGACTGTCAGGAGAAGAAACAAACAACTGTCCAAGATGATTGGCCAGAAGATCTAATACACATTCTGCTGGCGAGAAACAGAATTCGTATAATAAAAGATAACGCATTTTCGAAGTTTCAGATTCTAAAGAGTTTGGATTTGCAACAAAATGAAATTCGAAAAATTGAGCCGCAGGCTTTCTTCGGGTTAAAAAGTCTGACAACTCTTCTGCTGCAACATAACCGGATCAAAATCTTGTCGGAGGAGGTATTTATCCAAATGCCACGGCTTAATTACCTTCGGCTTTATGACAATCCGTGGGACTGTAACTGTGAGCTGGAGTCTCTTGTAACATTACTACAGATTCCACGAAACAGGAATTTTGGAAATTATGCCAAGTGTGAGAACCCAGCAGAATTGAAAGGTCAAAAGTTGAAACAGGTTACACCTCAAATAATATGCCAAGAAGAAAATGGAGGACCTAAACCATTAGAAGGATCCAAGGTCACCAAACCTTCTGTGGATTCAACACTTTGTCATACGTATCTATATCCAACTGCAACACTAGACTGCAGAAGGAAAGGTATGTAATATGGCTAATTATTATAATTCCTAAAATACGTTTAGCACCAAGAACTGGATCTAATTAGTTCATATATCTTTGGGGAAATGTTTTCTTGCCCAATTTTGGCAAAAATCTGTTTAATTATATTCATTATGATATATTCATTATGATCTATATAAGGGGTACTCAAGTACTTTTTGTCAAAGTCCACATACCTGGGTCTGCTGTAGTGTGAAGGTCCGAACCACAAAAAATGGCCTGTTGCCCTGCAGTTAATTTTATAATTTTTTTTACAAAAAGCTTCTTTCTGCTAACCACATAGTTATAGTGCCTCCCTAGTGCTTCCCGACACGATATGAATGTCCCTTTAGGGCTAACAATATTAATACCCCTTAGTGTCCATCAGACAGTATACCCCTTTAGTGTCCCCCACAGAGTATGATTATGATACCCTCTTAGTGCCGTACTCACAGCAGGATGATCACTTGGTGCCCCCCACACAGTATCATGCTCCTTCAGTGCCCCTGAAACCAAGCAGATTGATATATATTTGTGTGGCAAAAGATTCAGTAAAACCTATATTTTATACATTTACTGTATATCTTTGCTTTCTAACATTTTTCGATAAGGGAGGTGTTATCAGTGACTGACAGCTATCTCTCCATTTACATTTATACACACAATGCAATAAATCACTGATAACATCTCCTCCCACTATAGCTCTTCTTATAGTGAATTGGGCACGGGCCGGACTTCCGGCAGCACATGTGAGCAAGCGTTAGTACGGATCCGGCAGGCTGTTCCTCTGCCGGACAAGCCTAACGCTAGTGTGAAAGAAGCCTAATCTGTTATTTTGGCGCTTCACCTCTGCCCAAAAACTGAACAAAAAATAACCAAAAAAGACACACCCCAAAATGGTATAAATGAAATGTACAGATTATCCCACAAATGAGCCCTCACACAGCTTTGTAGACATAAAATTAAAAAAATTGTGGGGGTCAGAATATAGGGATGAAAAAATTTAATTTTTCCAAAGTTTTTTTTTTTTAAGTATTAAAACACCAAAAAATTATACAAATCTGGTATCACTGTAATTGTACTGGCCCAGAGAATGAAGGGCATGGGTCAATTTTACAACACAGGGAACACCGTAATAGCAAAACTCATAAACTGTGGCGAAATTGTGTGTTTTTTTCCAATTCCACCCTATGTAGATTTTTTTTCCAACTTGCCACTACATTGATGTGCAACAGCAAATGCCGAGTACCCCACCGAGGGGACAAGATTAGTGCCTTGCATAGCAACACATTTTTTGTTACAATAAGCCATACTTCTATCTCCCCCCAATTCCCTCATAGTGCCCCCTTCACAATAGAATGCTCCCTTAGTGCCCCCATGCAGTACGTATGCCCCTTTTGGGGCATAACTACTGTCTGGGGGCACTTAGTGCCAACTCAAAGTTATAATGCTCTGTAAGTGCCCCACACAATAGTTATCCCCCTTAGAGTCCCCACACAGTAGTTATGCCCACTTCATACCCCCCTTAGTGCCCTCTCAAGATAAGAATGTCCTGTCAGTGCCCCCACACAATATTATCCCTCCTTAGTGCCCCACAATTAGTTATGGCTTAGTGCCCCCATTCACAGTAGTTATTCCCCCATAGTTCCCCACACAGTTGTTATGCTCCCTTAGTGCCCCCTTCAAAGTAGAATGTCCCTTTGGTGCCCCTCACAGTAAGAATGCCCCGTTAGAGCCCCCAGAGTTATGCCCCATTGGTGCTCCCACACAGTAGCATGGCTGGGAATGGTAGAGCTGGATGCTAATGGCTGCCTGCTTCATCATTGCATTCAACAGTATCTGCATCCTCAGGATGCATATAAAGTTAAAAATGAGACATGATGCAGCCCTCCAGGGACCATAGGACAGCTGCCAAAATCCAGGACCATCCCTCTGGATCCAGGATAGTTGGGAGGTATGTTTAATCTGAACATACCCGGTCTACAAAATGCAAAACGAAAAGAATGTTACCACTACTTGCTTGAGAAAGCTGAAACACTGAATGGGTGAACACGGATACCGGCCACGTGCGTTCCGTAGAACTGCTGGCCCCTAATAGAACTGTCTCATCCTTGTCCATAATTCGGACAATAATATTGTCATTTTCATTCTTTCAGAATTACAGCAGGTTCCAACTGACATTTCTCCAGATATTATAAAACTGGACCTCTCAAGCAACAAAATCAAGCGACTGCAAGCAAAACAGTTTAAAGATGTTCCAAATCTTGAGATTTTAAACCTGAACAACAATGGGATAGAATTTATAGATCCAGGTATGTGTAAATTTTTTTAAAAATTAAGGGGTTAGTTGCACCGCAATCTGTTACTTCTCCGCAATTACGCCACGTCTAAAAAAGTGGGCGGAGCGGGCCAGTGCCTCTAGATAACTTTGGTGGATCCACCGCCAGCTTAGGGCTCGTTCACACGAACGTGTGATGCCCGTTGCCGTATTGCGGTACGCATTTGCGGATCCGCAATACACGGGCACGTTCCGTGTGCATTCCGCATCACGGATGCGGACCCATTCATTTCAATGGGTCTGCAAATCTGGAGATGCGGAACGGTACGGAACGGAAGAAAGGAACACTACGGAAGCACTACGGAGTGCTTTCTGGGGTTCCGTTCCGTTCTCCCGCACCTCAAAAAGATAGAACTTGCCTATCTTTTTGCGGAACTTTAGGATCGCGGAACCATTCAAGTGAATAGGTCTGCGATCCCCATGCGCCTGCCCCACAGACGGTGCCTGTGCATTGCGGACTGCAATTTGCGGTCCACAGCACGGGCACAGGCTTCACACGTTCGGGGTTTATTAAGATCAGGGTCTAAAACCCTGGTCTTAATAAATGTGACCCTAAGATTTTAATGTAGTCTGCAGAAAGGAACATATCTTTTTCAAAGAACTCAGGGTAACATTTCACTAGTAATTAGTGCCAAAGATGAGGGATAGAATAATTTTTAAAGGGTTTTCCATTCCTTTTATATTGATCACCTGTCCTCAGGATAGGCCATCAGTAATCAGTTGTTCTTCAGGCCCTTTACCGCTGTGTTCATTGTGTGTAGTGGACAGAGCTGGTGACTGCAGGACTGTGAGCAATGCTGCAATAACCAGCTTCATCCACTACACACAATAAACAAAGCTATGTAGTCCCGATGCTAACTTCTAACAGTGGGGCTACTGCAGAACAACTGATCAGCGGGGGTGCAGGGTGCTGGGCCACCACTTATTATCAGATATTGATGGACTATTCTGAGGACAGGTGATCAATATAAAAGGCTCATAAAACCTCTATAATCTTCCTTAGGGTTCATGCACACGGCCATTGTGCGGCCGTTCCATGCATTGGGGACAGCAATTTGTGGTCCCCAATGCACAGGCAACATCCATGCGGCGGCCGGGACAGATCGAGACCCATTCAACTTGAATGGGTCTGTGATCCGTCCGCACCGTAAAAAATAGAACATGTTCTATTTTTTTGCGGTGTGGAGGCACAGACAGAAACACCACGGAAGCACTCCATAGTGCTTCCGTGGGCTTCCGATCCGTGTTTCCGTTCCGCAATACGGCCAAGCAAAGGCCGTGTGCATGAGCCCTTAAAGGAATTTTCTGGGACTTCATAACCCCCATACAAGCGTGTATGAACCTGTCAAACAAAACAACTTGCCAATATAAAAATAATTTCAAAGCACTGTGGAACTGCTGCTTTTTAAACCTCTCTGGAAAATCTTCACTTCTGCCAATACCACGTCCATCTTCTTACTTTTGAAACTTCCTGTCCATGTAGTGGACCAACAGGTCACTTCCAGGTGCAGTAGATGGGGCTGTAATCCTCCCTCATCTATCGGAGCATGCACACAGCAGATTCACTGTATAAGTGCATGCACTGATAGATGAGGGAGGATTCTGTACGCAGGACTACGGACCCGTCAATTGCACAGGACTGGTGCAAGGATTTTTGCCACCCTAGGCAAAAGCTAATTTTGCTGCCCCCCTTGACTCTGCCTATTGACCACGCCCTTTGAACCGCCCCTTTTTGTCGCCCACCTATTTATACAGACTGTACCCTTCATTGTGGTAAGGCCACGTTTTCTCCCTCCAGCTACATACCAGGTCATCCACAGATCCACACATAAGTGTAAGTGTCACCCACAGATCCACACAAATGTCACCCACAGATCCCCACAAGTGTCACCCACAGATCCCCACAAGTGTCACCCACAGATCCCCAGAAGTGTCACCCACAGATCCCCAAAAGTGTCACCCACAGATCCCCACAAGTGTCACCCACAGATCACCAAAAGTGTCACCCACAGATCCCCAAAAGTGTCACGCACAGATCCCCTCCCTGCCCAGCGCCGCCTCCTAGCTAATTTATTCACTTCACTTGCCGCTGAGGTAAATGCAGAGAAGCGCCGTAATCTCGCACAGGCGCACTGGATACAGTAGTCTGCGCCCGTGCTGACTATTGGCAGAGGCATCGTCGAGCGAGGTGTGCTGGAAGACGGCACATGCGCACTTCGCTCGACGATGCCTCTGCCAGTAGTCCACGCGGCCCGGGCGCAGACTACTGTATCCAGTGCGCCTGTGCGAGATTATGGCGCTTCTCTGCATTTACCTCAGCGGCAAGTGAAGTGAATAAATTAGCTAGGAGGCGGCGCTGCGGGACGGATAAAAAGGTCCTAATGCTAAGCCTGGCCAGAGCGGCGCCCCCAGCAAGAGTGCGTTCTACGCGGTGGCGTACTTTGCTTATGGGTGGCGCCAGCCCTGCCATTGCACCGCCGTTGTCATGGACTTGGAAACAACATGATCATCCATTCCAAGGACAGAAAGCTTCAGCAGTAACAAGATGGATCTGACATTGGCAGAAGTGAAGATTTACCAGAGAGGCACGTCACGTGACATGTTCATAAAGCAGTGGAACAACGGGGCTTTGAAACTGTGGTTTTGTTTTACAGGTTCACACACATAAGCAAGGGTTATGTATTCCTGGATGTGACTATTTTTCAGTTTTTCTCCTTCCCACCTTCCAAGAGCCTTAACATTTTTATTTTTTCCATTGAAATAGCCATGAGGCTTGCTTGTCTTTGCAGCACAAGTTGCACTTTTATATGTAATCTGTTTTTATTGATTTTCAAAGAAGAACAATAAAAAAGTCCAAATACACACAAAGTGCAAAGCCAGGATGGTGCAGTTTCACAGTTATCATTAAACTGATCAAAACAAAACTGAGAGTGCAAAAGTACTCAGTGGATAAACAGCGCATGGAAAAAACACTGGATAAATGGACTGGAGTCAAAATGAGCTCGTTCACAGTCACACCTTATCCTTCCACTCCTAAGCTGACATAAAACAGAGACAGACCATTAGAGCAACGAGAGAAATAACACAAATAGAACAAAAGAAATAGCGGAAAGTAAGAGAGGAGGTGAAAAAAAGGGGCAGAGTGAAGAAGGGAATAAGGTAATAATCGATCATGTAGCCATGAGAAAGTGCCTTAATAGACCTTTTTATGGTGGAAATGGGACCTGGGATACAATATGAGGAATCGCAACAATATCCCAACCACAATCTGTTTGTAAGTTGAAAAATTGCATTACAAAAAGGTTTCCGCTTAGAACTCTTTCACCATACTTGCAGAATGGTCAACTCCTGCACCTCACATTTCCAACAGTCCGCAAGAACGGAGGGAACATTTTTGTGAATCAGTACTGGACGTCTGTACCAACAACTCAGCAGTTTGTAATTCTTTTCTTGGGCAGAGTATGAATGCCTTAGTCCAATCTGCATCAGAGATAGAAACAGCCATATAAAAGATGGCCTACCAACTGAGTCAGCTTCTACTGTAAAAGCATGGTATAAAGTCTAGAAAGAATGTGTGCCAGGGTGAATGCTGTAAGAAAAGGTCATCCAAATTTGTGGCAAAGTGTGGAAGTTAATTTGTAAAAAGGTATTATTAGCCTAAAGAAGGTAAGACGGATCCTTTGGGAATATCATACATAAGTAGATGTAAAGATTTCACTGGCAAAAGACATGGTTAAATATCATAATATATTACCACCAGCACACAACAATGTTCAATGGGGCGTATATCTATAGAACAATACAACTCCTACAATAGCTGCTCTATATATACTTATGCCCTACCACTAAGACTTAGACCATTATTTCAGAGTCTGTCACACATCTAAAATTCATCTGTATTACTCGCCTCCAGAATTTACTGGAGATAAAGCAGAGCACGGATCTGTGAGCTGCAATGATTAATAGAAGTAAATGGCTGGGTTCATATCAGGGGCGTATATAGAAGTCACTGGGCCCCATAGCAAGAATCTAAATTGGGCCCCCATGCCCCATTCATAGCCCCTCCTACTACTAGTTTCTAGCCAGCAGTGTACTGATAGGTATGAGGCATAAATTACAGCTCGTACCTCACATATCAGTCCACTGCTGTATATACTATATATCCAAACATACTGCATCTATTATACCTCGTACCTCACATATCAGTCCACTGCTGTATATACTATATATCCAAACATACTGCATCTATTATACCTCATACCTCACATATCAGTCCACTGCTGTATATACTATATATCCAAACATACTGCATCTATTATACCTCGTACCTCACATATCAGTACACTGCTATATATACTATATATCTGTACACACTGCATGTATTATATCTCGTACCTCATATATCAGAACACTGCTGTATATACTACATATCTGTACACACTGCATCTATTATACCTTGTACCTCACATATCAGAACACTGCTGGGTACACTACATACCTGTGTCCACTGCATCTAAGAGAGAGAGAGAGCAGTGTACTGATGTGAGAAGTACGGGTATTAGTGCAGTGTGTACAGATATATGTGGTCAGTTATATATTATGGTCACTATGTGAGGTACCGTACATAAGGTAATAGTGGTTGTAACTGTCTGAGTACTAATATACACTCACCTAAAGAATTATTAGGAACACCTGTTCTATTTCTCATTAATGCAATTATCTAGTCAGCCAATCACATGGCAGTTGCTTCAATGCATTTAGGGGTGTGGTCCTGGTCAAGACAATCTCCTGAACTCCAAACTGAATGTCAGAATGGGAAAGAAAGGTGATTTAAGCAATTTTGAGCGTGGCATGGTTGTTGGTGCCAGACGGGCCGGTCTGAGTATTTCACAATCTGCTCAGTTACTGGGATTTTCACGCACAACCATTTCTATGGTTTACAAAGAATGGGGTGAAAAGGGAAAAACATCCAGTATGCGGCAGTCCTGTGGGCAAAAATGCCTTGTGGATGCTAGAGGTCAGAGGAGAATAGGCCGACTGATTCAAGCTGATAGAAGAGCAACGTTGACTGAAATAACCACTCGTTACAACCGAGGTATGCAGCAAAGCATTTGTGAAGCCACAACACGCACAACCTTGAGGCGGATGGGCTACAACAGCAGAAGACCCCACCGGGTACCACTCATCTCCACCACAAATAGGAAAAAGAGGCTACAATTTGCACGAGCTCACCAAAATTAGACTGTTGAAGACTGGAAAAATGTTGCCTGGTCTGATGAGTCTCGATTTCTTTTGAGACATTCAAATGGTAGAGTCCGAATTTGGCGTAAACAGAATGAGAACATGTATCCATCCTCTGATGCCTACTTCCAGCAGGATAATGCACCATGTCACAAAGCTCGAATCATTTCAAATTGGTTTCTTGAACATGACAATGAGTTCACTGTACTAAAATGGCCCCCACAGTCACCAGATCTCAACCCAATAGAGTATCTTTGGGATGTGGTGGAACGGGAGCTTCGTGCCCTGGATGTGCATCCCTCAAATCTCCATCAACTGCAAGATGCTATCCTATCAATATGGGCCAACATTTCTAAAGAATGCCATCAGCACCTTGTTGAATCAATGCCACGTAGAATTAAGGCAGTTCTGAAGGCAAAAGGGGGTCCAACACTGTATTAGTATGGTGTTCCTAATAATTCTTTAGGTGAGTGTATATACTATATATATATATATATATATATATATTTATATTTATGAGATATGAGTAATAATAGGGAATGGGGGCAAATGAAGAGAAAGGAGAAGGACCTCCTCTTACCACTCCATACTAGTCTCAGCGAAGAGCTCATCTTCCTTGCTGTTGGAAATTGAAGGACCTGTGGTGACTCTCTGCTGTGCAGTTCTTTTACTAGATATACAGGACCTGTGGTGATGATGATGATGTCATCACAGGTCCTGGCAGATGCTTCTATACAACCAGGGAACTACACCATGCTCTGTGCAGTTCCATTACTAGATGTACAGGACCTGTGACGCTGAAGATGATGTAATCACAGGTCCTGGCAGATACTCTTATTTAACCTAGGAACTACACCATTCTTTGTGAAGTTCCTTTACTAGATGTAAAGGACCTGTGATGACATCATCACAGGTCTTTCAGCTTTCTCCACTTATGGTATGGATACTATACTGGGGCTTGACGTGAGGAGTGTAATTAGGGGTGGGGCCTATCCTCCACTGCAGGCCTCTTTTCCCTACGAACCCCATAGCAGCTGTGTGGTTTGCCTCTATTGGAGGTATGCCACTGGTTCATATTGTGTTTTGTGTTCATGCTTAGTCCTTTAGTCAGATGGAGTAAAAAAATCATATTCAGCAAAAAATAAAATAAAAAATGGAATAGCATAGTAGACTACACTGCTTTCTCCATCCTTAAGTGTCCAGTAAAAACATATTTTTAACATGGAAGTCTATGGACGATGAATGCGACTGTATAGGCCATGAGCTTTTCCTGGTGTACATGGTAAATGGAGACAAATGTGAACCTGGGCTAGCCAAGATACATAGAGACATATAGTATAATTCTTCATTTACATGTATGAACAGTTGGAAGGTCCTTTAAAGAGGTTTTAGGGCATATATACATCATAGCATATTGACATCATAGAGGTGTCCTTCTTTCTCAGAATCACATCCCAAGTTTGCCTAGTGGAAGAGCTGCTCCCAAAGATGGTCTCTTTTAGGTAGAAGAGTATACTGGGCTTGAAAAATTACATGAATGGCCATGAATTTGAAAGTCAGGCATACAGTACTATGTTTCCTCACACCAAGCCTGCCAGAAGTGTCAGGTAGTCCTTCTCCTTTTGGCAGTAAACATGCACACTCAAATTATCTAAGCATGCATGTTTATAGGGGAGTTGGGGGAGACAGAACGAGCTTTCAGCTGATAGGGTAGAACCGTCTTTTGACTTGCTTCAAAGCGTTGATAAGCAGGGAGTATATTAAAACTCTTGAAAGTGAATAGTACCATACAACTTTTCCTGTGGCCAATGAAGGCCATGTATAGTTTAATACTGCTTAAAGCAGTTTTCCAGAGTTTAAATACCGATGGCCTATCTTTAGGATAGACTGATGGTTATCTGACCTTTGGGACACCTGCCTATTGGCAGAATAACAGTATTTCTGTTGCACCATTCCTCCTTAAAGGGGTTGTCTCGTTTCAACAAATGGCATTTATTATGCAGTGGTGGCCGTGCTTGTACACTATAGGAAAAAGCGCTGGCCTCTCTGGTGGTCAGGACTGTGGGAGTGCACATAGGCAGGCTTGTGCAGATCCCGTCCCAGCCACCTTTTATCTACACTGCAGCTGAAAAAGAGCAGTGTATAAAGCGATGGAAAAATGAGTCAGGCCAGCAAAGAAGACAATATGGACAATTACAATACATTAGTAAATTCCTTGTAGTAAATTTGTCTACATGATAAATGGCATTTGCTGAAGTCAGACAAACACTTTAATGGTTTATGTTCTTACAGGCAGATGTGCCAGGTGCAGTGGATCAGTCCTATTCAAATGAGTAAGACAAGATGCAGCACCCTTAATTGTGCAGCGAAGGTCCAAGAGGTCAAAGAGGCCAAAATGCTGGCTGTCAGTATCTCCCGTGTCTGCTCTACCAGAACACCGTATATATACAGTGGGAAGGGGTTAAGGTCCAAACAGCATTACGCCATGAAGCAATATACTATTTTGGGTCTACTATGCAGTTAAGAAACAAACACAGGCCTTCATGGGCAATATTTGTCAGTTCCAAAAAGGGATATGAAGCTTGGGGCAATCTTGGCCTAGGACACCCGTCACATGACTGACGATTACTGTGTAGCTCTGCAGACACATACTGAAGCTATCAATGATCAAGCAACTCATGTCATGGCCAAGATCACTGTGTAGCCCCAGGCTAACGAAGCAAAGACGGACAGATTTATTTGCCAAAAGTAGAGACCACTCCTGAGTTTACAGTGTGTGTAATGGGGGAGGGTAGATCTGCATAGTTACTACATATGACTCAGGAGAGCCATCAAGTTTTCCATTTTGGCTGACACATATTTCAATCCACATTAAATAATACTGTTTCTCTACCAAAATAGGCTGGGTTTCTTATTTTATTTTCCCTTTATTTCTAGTTAGCTTTTAGCTTGGTAGTACTAGAAGCTTGCTGTTTACAGTCAACTCTAGAACTCTTGGCATCCTTCATGGAAATTAGCTTAAATTAATGTGTTAAATAAACCATGCAGTGAGTGATATTTAGCATAAAAAATAAATGGGATGGTTTTTTATCTTCACACCGTGTTTTGATCATGAAAAAAAGCAGACCCTTGTAACTGCCAACTGTTGGGAATGCCAGGAGTCTGACCCCCACCAATCAGATCTTGATGACCTAGCCTAACTTTTCCCCACGCTTGCAACAGAAAAACACTCTGTCCATATACCTGTGGTTAGGCATAGGAAATTATTCTAAGCATACAAATTTTTTATAAAGTGGCTTTAAAGAATTAACTCAGGACACTCAGCCCAGTTTCACTTTTGATTTAAGATAAATTGATTTTTACATTTGATAAGGCTAGGATTCAACCTATTCTCATGGTATCAGGCCTCAGGATAATCCAACAATATTGCATCTGTGGCGGTCCAAGTCTAGGTACCCCCAGTGATGAACTATTTGAAGGGGCCGCCACACTTGTTTACCTCGGCCTACCTGCACACCATTCCTGTAGTACCAGCAGTGCAGGGTATCACAACTTCATCCTATTTCAGAGAATTAAATAAAGCTTCAATACCCTGCACCACTGCCATGAAGTAGGTGGGCCGAGGAAAACACTGAAGAGGCTGCAGAGCTCCCACAAGTTAATTCCATTTCTATTCAAACCACCAGATTGGCACACAACATCTCTGAGTGACACAGCTTTTTTATATTTTCCCATAATGATGGGATTTTACATATGTGTAGTTCTACAGCACTTTGAGTTGAGATATGTTTGCCCTGTAACTAGGTTTCCTTCGAAAACCAAAGTGCTCTAAACCTTTCTTTGAGAAACAGGACAAAACATGTTCGCTTTCTTAGAATTATGCTCATGCTCTACAGTTTTGCGGAGATTCTCTAATTCTCATATGCACACATTGTGACAGATGACTTTACTACTTAGATTAAATGCTGCTTGATCCCTGAAAATCCAATGTGGTAACAACATAGCATCACTAAATTCTACACACTTTGTTATCTGCACCAGGAGCCTGTACCAGTTGCAAGTAGTAAGGCCTCATGATTAAACAGTCTTAAACACACTAGATATTCGTATGAGCCAATTCTTGGCTGGCATGACGAGTGGACTTGAATTCTTCTCACGTTTTTCTCAGAAGAGCATGGTTGTCCTGTGCTCACACCCCTTACATAAACAGCCAGTTTCCTCAAGCTGTCAGTACCAACGGCGAACGCGCTTCCATGTTGGTGGATCAATGCCAAATTGCCACTGAAAAGCACACTGCACTGCAATTGAGGTATCAGTCTTGCTGAACTGCAGATCACAAAATGCCTTGTGTTGTAGGGTCACCATCTAGTGAATAAATGCTATGCCCCACTCTTTCAAGTGGTAAGAGTTTCATTCATTGGCAGTTTGTGGTTGCAGAGATATAGCGATTTCAGATTGGGCCCATGTTTTTGAAAGCAAATGGCAAGTGAGAAAAATGTGAAACCTTATGATTGGTTTATTGTATATAACTGTTTCGACCAATTTCTTAAGATATGGCAATAAATCAGGATAATGAATGTATAGTTTAGGGTACTTTCACACTAGCGTTATTCTTTTCCGCTATTGAAAGCCGTTCAGTATGCTGCAGTATTTTTTCCGGCCAAAATCCCCGGAACACTACCTCACTTGCCGTTATTAATTTCCACAGAGATGTGTTAATGCCGGATCCGATGCCAAGTGTTCCGGAAATTGCCACGTTGCCGGATCCAGTTTTTCCAGTCGGCGCATGCACCGAGACATAGGAGGAGCTAGTTTCGCCTTTGATCTTCACAAAAATTTAAATACTGGATCCGTTATTTCGGATGATACCGGATGAGATGGACTCGGAAAAAAACGATATCCGTTTACATAGGATTTGCCAGATCCGGCAGGCAGTTCCGTTGCCGGAACCGCCTGCTGGATCCTCACAACGCTAGTGTGAAAGTACCCTTATCCTTTACTTTAATAATAATAATCATATTCCTGTTTTACATTTACAGCTGCCTTTTCCGGTCTCATGAACCTCCATGAATTAGACTTGTCAGAAAACAAGCTCTGCAATTTCCAGTATGGTGTCCTGGAAGATTTGTACTTTTTGAAAAAGCTATGGCTTAGAGACAACCCGTGGCGGTGTGACTACCACATCCATTACTTATTCTACTGGCTAAAACATCATTACAATGTAAACTACAATGGCTTTGAATGTAAAGAACCAGAGGAGTACAAAGGGTGGTATGTCGGGAAGTATGTCAGGAGCTACTACGAGGAATGTCCAAATGAGAGATTACAGGTTCATGTGGGGATGGATGAAGAGGATTGGGAGAAAATGGAAGACAGGAAACAAATTGAGTCGGCAAAAACACAGGGTGTCCTATTAACAGTCTTAACTTAACTGGCTACTTTTTTAGATTGTTTTCCTTACCGAAGAAAAAAATAATTTAGTTTTTTGTGTTAACTTTAATAGGTATTTTCTATAAAGATTATTTCAGCTTAAGATGTCAGATTGGGTCTACAGCTGAACAACATGCATTAGGGTAGGGCTACATGGTCAACTGTGCCTCAGAGCAGATAAACCTTTCAGATGATTATGAGCATTAGCCATTTGGGACTACCCAATCACATAACAGAATGTAAGTACATGTACTGTTATTAGCAGGGGCGTAACTATAGGGGGTGAAGAGGTAGCAGTCGCTACCGGGCCCAGGAGCCTGAGGGGGCCCAAAGACCCTTGTGCTGCATAAGAAGACACTGGTATTATAGAAATGCTGGTATTATAGAAATGCTGAAGTTACACCTCTGGCTGGAGGGAAGGGGTTAGTTCAATAATTTGGCATGGTAGGGTAGTTTCAATTTTTACCTCAGGCAGCACAAAGGCTATGTGCTTCCCTGCCCCTGACCACAGAGCACTGAAGGAAGAGGGGCCCAGGCTGAACTCTTGCACCAGGGCCCATGAGCCTTTAGTTACACCCCTGGTTATTAGCATGCTTTATTATGTAAAATGGGTAACATCATGATACCCAGAACACAGAGGGGCTGATCTGTAAGCTACTCTAAGGTAAAACTGAACTTGCCTACTTGGTGCTCTCAGTTCCATGGCTTTGAGCTTAACACCTGAGTAATCTGAGATGGACCGGTTGCTAGTCATTTCTTGCCAATTCACATCCACATTTGTACATACAGATTCACAAACTAAACCAGTGAATTGTCTTAATATATATAAAACAGTATATAGCTAGTCAAACACACAATATAGCCATAGCCAAGTTCTTTTTCCATATGCATTTTCACTTAGAGGGGTTATCCCATGATTAATGTAAAAGTGAAAATCAGACATCCTGTAGTACATGACCATGGGCGGACTGGGAACTTAAAGTGGACCTGGAAAAAATACTAAAAGTGGCCCCGTTTTGTAGTCGGGGTCAAATACCACAGTCCATCACAAAATACTGCCACCAGCAGCACAAAATACCTCTTCAAAAACCTCTACTGGCTGGGAAATTTCCCTGTAAATTTCTATGGCCAATCCGCCCCTGTACATGACAATCTATTTCTAACAAAGCTAGTACCAGTCCTGTACCTCACCTGGATCCAGAGATCTCCCCATTCATTGCTCTGCTAGATTTATATCGAGCTGGCAGCTCAGGGGTGTGTCATTTCTCAGAAGTATGTCCTTTCTGCTGCAGAGATCAGTGTCGGGCCCCCCGGGCATGTAACAGTTGCATGGTCTGCCTTTATTGCAGGTACGCCACTGGGTGGATTCTGATTGGTTGCTAAGGGCCAGTTTTGCACCAGTTTTGATAAATCTCACCCCAAATTTATAATCACATACAATTACAAAAGTATTCAAATCCAGGTAATAGTTTGAAAAATGTTGAATATTTTTCGTGAGAGAACCTCTTTAAGCTTAGGAAGGGGCGTAAGCTGCTGTCAAACATCTTCCATGCCAATCATTTCGGCATACATCAAGGCATTGGCTTAGAAAATCCCTGAAATCAGTTTTCCCTCCTGAAAATAGATCGCCAAGTATGTCTGACAACTCCCATCAAAACTGAAATGGTAAATCCCGCTGGCGGAATCCTCAGAGAAAAATCTATGGGCCACTTATAGCTGTAGTGTCTATGCCATCTGGTTTCTTGTATTTTTTACAAACTGCAACTTGACTACATCTTTGTTTTACAGAGGGTGCCTATACACATTCAATCACACTACATCTGTGTTTGACAGAAGGAGCAATAAATCCCTACAGTTATGTAAAGAATGAATACTTTATTACAGTAATTGTATATATAGTAATACAGTCTGTATATAGGTTTGTTAGCTTTGTAATATACTGCTTTGCCATGCTGTAAACTATGCAAGAACACAAGCCGTGTCATATATTTAAACAGAAAAGTACATTCTGACTTATGTATTGAATGTTTTACGCCATGTATTATCAGCAATACCAGTATGTTTATGACTTTTTCTATTAAATATTTTTCAATTCATTTACAGGGGTTTTGTAAGATATTTTGACTGATGACCTATTCTCTGGATAGGTCATCAGTATCTGATTGTGGGGGTCCGACACCGGGGACCTCTGTCGATCAGCTGTTTGATAAGGCTCCGGCGCTCCTAGCACAGCGCCATACGTTGTATAGCGGCTGTGCTTGGTATCGCGCTCTGCCCCATTCACTTTTATGGGGCTGAGATGCACCTAGGCCACTTGACTGATGAACGTGGTATCACATGGCCTAGGGAAAGCTGACAGAAGGCCAGGGCACTACTGCAAATGCCAACACCTTCGCAAGCAGCTGATCGGTGGGGGCCCAGGTGTCGGACCATATTAAATCCATATTAAACTAGTACTTGAAAACGGAAATCTCACTGTGATTTAATGGAGCAAAGCGTATTAAATAATTAACGTAATTGAAAATGTCACCTATTTTAGCGACAGCTCTGTATTTGCAGAAGTACAGTAAAGAAGAACTCCTGAATTTCTTTCAAATTATTCCAATATTTTATTGTTATTAAAGAATAACATCTATTCCCTGTTTCCAGCATTAGTTACCTTACCCAGGTTACATTCATTTTTCTATTTGTTGGCCATCTTTGGAGCATCTTCATCCATGGTGCAAAGTGACATCAGGACATGGGTGGGGCCTGTGGGGCCATTCAGTGGGGAGAGTGGCATTGAATGAGTAACGCACCTGGAGGTGGGTCACACTAGAAGATGGTGACCCCATTTAGGGCTCATGCCCATGGCTGTACCCGCTTTTGCCGTCTGCAAAACACAGATACCGTTCGTGTGCGTTTTGCATTTTTTTGGATCGGTATGTCCTGCCCTCTGTTAGAACTGCAAAACGGACAATAATGGGGCATGTTATTTTTTTTTTTTGCGGGGCCGGGGAACATACATACGGATGCAGACAGCACACAGTGTGCTTTTCTTTTGCAGCCCCATTGAAATTAAATGGGTCCTCATCTGATCCACAAAAAATGCAGATCGGACGCGGACTGAAACTACGGTCATCTGCATGAGGCCTTAAAACACAGAGATATCAGTAATTCCAAGGGGTCACCATTTGATCTTGCGACCCAATGGACCAACCATTATTTTAAAGACGACAGGCTAAAGGATAGCTGTATTGGAGTAATAGAAGAGTGCTTCTTCAAGTTTTTACACACCTGAGTACCAACTGCAATAATACACAGTAGTTCCACCCCCATTATACATTTCAATTTATTTTTAGGTTGCTAAAACTATAAATTAAATGTTATGTTAAAAATGTTAAATGAAAAAAATATTCATACCTATGCATTTAAAGGTAGACCAGTGTAGTGTAGAACACACGCGGAAATTTAACCGTATGACATAAGGACGACACTTTCGTAAGATGTTGATCACAAATTTGTCTTGAATGCGATTTTGTACTGAAGAGAAATCGATCTACAAATAAATAAAACCAATGTTCAACAATATGTAAAAGTAAGGACTGGACTTTACTAGTTCCTGTAATCCTGGGTATTACATTAAATGTAATATAATGTAGACAAAAGCTATTCAATCAGTTATGGTATTTTTTAGGGTATGTTCACATTGTGCACATGGCATTTTTTTTACCTTGCAGTTATTAGAATCTTCAGTACATTTATCTGAAATCCCAATAAGTTCTGCTTAAAGGGGTTCTGTACCTTTTTATTACTAATGATGTATCATTTGGGTAGGTCATCAGTATGTGATGGCGGGGGTTTACCACGTGGGAACCTGCCTATCAGCTGTTTGAGAAGGCAGCTGAACCCAGGCCAGTGAAATAGGTGTGACGTCACTGACCTGCAAGCACTACTGCCTTCTCAAACAGCTAATCGGTGGGGGTCCTGCGTTTTGGACCCCTAACAATCAGATGCTGATGATCTATCCAAAGGATAGATCATCAGTAGTAATAAAAAAGTGTAGAACCTCTTTAATGAAGACCTTAACACCTAAACTCACCGGGAGTGTCATCAGGTCCCTGCCTCTCTTTCCCCTCCAGCTTGAACATCACAGATCCAAGTCTGCTTGAAGCCCAGCTGGAAAACCCCTGCACTAAGTGCAGCATCATTGCTGACATCACACCTACAGGGCAGAATCCAAGAGAATGAACAGAACACTGCCCTCACAGGCAAGGTCATTGATGTTGTGTCGACAGGGCACAGCCTTAAACACCTTGCTATGCCTCAGATGTAGACTTGATGTCATTGGGATAGGGAACCAATGTAGCTGGAAAACTTCATGTGACCAGTAAGGACCGTCTTCCATCTCAGCGAAGGGAAGATCTTCTGGCCAGAGGTGCACAGCACTTCCGCGGAATGCCACCATTGACCATGGCATCTGATGGATTAATTTGGCGTTATCGCCGTTCTCAGGCATAAGCCCCGGGTGTCTGCTGTCTGAAACATGTATGGTGGATGTTGGGAAGGTGTTAAAGGGGTTTTCCATTAATGGACTATTGATGACCCATCCTCAGGATAGGTGATCAATATCTGATCATTATCAGCACCCCTGCTGAACAGCTGTTTGAAGAGGCAGCTCTGGCCAGTAGCGTCACATTCCTTCCTTACATGGCAAACGTGCAGCTTAGTGCCATTCAAGTGAATGGGCCTGGGCTGCAATACCAAACAAAGCTGCTATACAGTGATATGCTTGGTATGCTGTGAGGAGGCCATACCAGAGTGCAGCTTCCTGTTCAAACGGCAGATCTGTGGCAGTTCCTGGAGTTGGACCCCAACTGATCAGATAATGATGACCTATCCTGAGGGTAGATCATAATATTCTACTCCAAGAAAACCCCTTTAATTGAAAACTACGTGTTACTACTGCCCTTGTCAATAGGGAGTGTCTCTACTCAGTGCAGATAGTGTGTTGAGAAACGCCCTATTGCATAGGGAAAATATATCACTCATTTGCCAGTTTATGGCATATCACTAGGATATATCATAAACATTAGATTGTGGGTTCCACAACTGGGAATCGCTCCTATCTACAGAATGAGGCCCCTAAGTGAAAGGAAAGCATGCACGGCCACCAGGGTTGCCAACCAGATTTTTTCTGGACAACTTATTCCAGAATCACGGACATCCAGCATTTTTTACAGACAAATTGGAAAACCATAATGAATGATAAAGCTCATTACCAGCATTTACTGTGAGCTGTAAAATGATGATAATTACCACCAAAATAATCTAGTCAAGTACCACCAGTCTCAAAAAAAATCACAAACACATTTTTTTTTTTTTCACGGACATAGGAAAAAAGTCACCTATTTTTATGGACTGTCCAGAAATTTCTGGACGGTTGGCAACCCAGGCGGCCACCCCTCCATTCACTGCTATGGGACTAAATAAAAATAAAATATAGAGTTCCTCTACCTCCAATGCATGTAAATTGGTAATAGATGAGGACAAAAACTGTTCTTATATTATGGAGAACATATCCAGAAGGTACAAATGATAATATAAAAACGGTACATATTTACCATTTCTGTACTTTGAAGAACAGGATGATTAAGTGCACCCATAGGTTCTGTTAGGAGCCTTCTTTGTAGATTAGGTCAAATGTGCAGAAAGAATAGCTATTTCACAGACCTGATAGAACCCATAAAGTCCTTTGGGGCAGTGTTTTAGTATATCTGTCACAGCACTAAATTTCAGTTGTCTATTACAATCGAAACTCGAACCAGCACTTTTACCCCTTTGAGGAAATGGTAATTTAACATTTTTTACATTTCTTTTTTTTTTTTACTCCTGGCCTTCCTACGGTCATATTGTTTTTTTTATTTTTCAGTTTATAGCCATATGAGGGCTTGTTTTTTGCAGAGCAAATTGTACGTTCTAATGGCACCATTTACTGTTGCATACAATGTAATTGGAAGCTGGAAAAAAAAATCCAAATGGGGAATTGGGAAAAAAAAACACAATTCCCCCACAGTTTTATAGGTTTTGTTTTTACAGTGTTTCCTATGCGGTAAAACTGACCCATGCCTTTCATTCTGTGAGTCAGTACGATTACAGATATAGTATAGTTTTTCTTGTGTTTTAATACTTAAAAAAATTAAAACTTTGGAAAACATTTTTTTCTTGTCATCACCATATTCTGACCCCCAGTTGTGTGAGGGCTCATTTTCTGCCAGGCAATCTATGCTTTTCATTGGTATGAGGAGTGATAAACATTTGTATATGTTAATAGCATGGGCATTCTGGGAAATGTCTTTGCCCAAGACCTCGTTTTATTTTTATTATGGAAAAAGGGTGATTTGAATATTTTTTTATATTTTTAAAAAGGTTTTTTCTTTCTTCTTTTTTAACACTTTTTAAGAGTTCCCCTAAGGAAATAGATAATCAGATCGCTTCTGTCATAGACTCCAATGCATTTGAGAAATTCACATAGGAACATAGCTGTGGCAGGCCTCCGATCCTTCAGAGGGACAGAGTCTGCCACAGGAAATTAACTGCTCACATAATCGCCACTGAGGGGAGCTGTTCCAGCCCTGTGAGCACAGTGCTCCTGGATTTTCAGCACTTAGATGCCGTGGTCACATTTGACAACGGCATTTCGGGGTTAAACATTGGCCCTGGGTGAAACAGTGGGCACCCGGTGGCTATGGCGCTTGCTCCACTCCGGATAGGCATCTGCCGTACATGTACGGTGGATTTCTTCAAGGGGTTAATGTAGATGTGAACCTAGACTAACATAAATCCAAAACGTACTGCAGAAAAATGCGATTTGATGCATACAATTTTACCAAAGTAAATAAAATAACCTAATACTGTGCTAATAAATGACTTTCCTATCTATCCATCTTCTGCAAATGTACTCCCACATTTTATTTGAAAGTGATGGTGACTTATTTCACTTTGCTGATGAGCAGACATATTTCAAGTTAGGTGCCAAAATGGTTGTCATAGCTTAGGGAAACAAACTAAATAGCTCTGCTGGAGATTTTTTCTTTGTCCCCTATCATAATCTGCTGCAAAAAGAATTTTACTTACACTATTCCAGAGTGAACTATTTTGGGTTATGATCTTCCAAGATCTGCAAACTTGAGCACTCCTTGCAAGATCTATCAGGTCCATAAAGCCAAATATCTGTAGGAAAACACAGCAAAGCCATTTATGACAACATATGGAAAATATAAAAAGAAAAATGGGAAAAAGCAAAGCTAGCACAATGTGTGTAACCACAATATAAACATGAAGAGTATTCTGGAAACATGATCTCAGAAGAGTCAGTTCTAATTCAGTTCTTTACTAATATGAGTAAAGAAGTAAAGACTGCTGGGGACATTTATTGTTTGCGGTTGTTTCTGTGTCATTTTTAAGTATGTCTTTGCTTTATGTGTCTGCGCCGAATTTACCTCTTTTTAGTAAATATAGATTGTAGGTTGTGACTTTTTTGTGACATTTGAAATTGTCTCAAATAATAAATGTAGTCTAAAACACATTCACTTGTCATAAACAGAAAAATTGTCACGCCACATTTCATGGGACAAATATACCCCAAAAAAGAGCCGTAAATCTACTAGTAAACGTCCCGCTGCGTCTTTAAAGTACAATGTGCAAAACCCTGAATAACTAGAAGTGCTTCTAAATCGGGGGGTCTGACTGCTGGATCAGGAGGACGGAGGGCCTGACTTCCTTTTTGAATGGAGGAGTCAAGTACGTGCACTGCAGCTCCATTCCAATTCTATGGGACTGCCGAAGATAGTCAATGCTGGATTCTGCTTTCTTTGGCAGTACAATAGAGATTGAATGGAGGGGCAGTGCACATGCTTGACCATGTCTCCATTCAAACAGAACCCCTGTTCTTGTGAGCCAGAAGTCAAACCCCCACCACCTATCCTGTGGATAATGATAAGTGACAATCTTGGTAAAACCCCTTTAAGCTATTTAATGTAAAGCTGCTCCATTCAAACAGGGGGGACCGGATGCCTTTTTTGTGATAGGTGGGAGTTCAAAAGGTCAGACCCCCTTGATCAGACACCTATGACCTTATCCTGTGATTAGGGGATAATTGTCAATCCTGGCACAACCCCTTTAAAATGTGGGTATTCTAGACTGGATCAGTTATGCTACAAATCATAAGAAATCAGCTAGAGCACACTAAAGTGTCACCTAGTTACATTCTCATTTATTTTCATGATCGTTATTTTATCTTTTTATAGCACCAACATATTCCACAGCACTCTACTTATACACAACCCCCTGCCCCCAGTGTGGCTCACAATCTAATTTCCCTGTGTCATACATAGAGATGGCCTTGCGGTTCGCCCGGCGGTCGTTTCGCGGCGAACTTTGCGTGTTCGCGATTTGCCGAACATGCGAACATATGGAGATATTCGCGCCCGCCATATTCTTTTACATTGTGAAGAACTTTGACCCATGACACATCCATCAGGTGGTACAGGACAGCCAATTGAGACATTTCAGCACATGGACATACCCCCTACCTTATAAATAAACCTGATCTGGCAGCCATTTTACATTCATTTTTTTGCCAGTGTAGGGAGAGGTTGCTGTGTGGAGCAGGGACAGGCTGTTAGGGACACCAAAAGCTAGCTAATAGGGTCACAAAAGTCCTTTTAAGGACTGGTATAGGTGTGCTATCGATAGGTGTGATACACAGAGGGGTGCGATATGCTTATAATATACTTTTATAATGAGTCAAAAACACATAGATCTATATAGTGATCACCTGGAAGTCAGGGGCCTAGGGGCTTACTAGGGCCATTTTTATATCGGGTAAGGTTATATCGCTCTTATCAGGGCGGGTGGTCTGTGGTTAGGCTATCAGGGCCAGAATAGCACCCTCCCTGTAGGGCAATATCAGGTACAGTTCTTTGCCCATCCTGTCCTTCAATACCACATCATCATCTAGCCCAGGGATAGATGTTCTTTGCTTTCCTTCCGGGATTCATGGATGTGCACTGGAACCCCCCGGATTGTGGTAGGACATATGGTTTCTGATTTGGTGCTGCCGAGCACCTGATTTAGTGCCGCCGAGCACTTGTTATTGCCTACCACATCTATGCTTTTTGCTTAAAGGGATTCTGTCACCTCTCATAAACCAAATTCGGATTTTAAACCAGTCATGCTCCACAGCTTACCTTGAATCGGCTGTGCTGTTCTATATTGTAATCCGTCCAGTAGTTTTGCAGAAAAACGAGTTTTATAATTATGCAAATTAACCCCTCAGGGAGGGGCATTATGTTCCCCTTTGTGTGCCCAGTAACACCCCTCTTACAGTGCCCAAAACGCCTTCCTCCAGAATCCCTAACCGCCCACAGCGTCTCATCCCTCTCCTCCCCCTCCCTGACGGCCAAGCGAAGTCTCGCGCAGACGCAGTACCCACTGAGGGCTGCGCCAATGCGATTTGCTGGAGACTGAGGGCAGGAGCTTCATCGTCGTCACTGGGCATGCGCCGAGCCCAGTGACGTCCGATGCTCGCTCTTCCCTCAGTCTCCAGCAAATCGCACTGGCGCAGCCCTCAGTGGGTACTGCGTCTGCGCGAGACTTCGCTACTACTCCCATCCTCTGCACTGGTTCCTCAGCGGCTGCACATACGACTTTATATAATCAATATTCTCAAAATTTTCTCCTTCCCAAAAGAGTTTGAGAGTGCTAATTTTCTAGCGTGCTGCTCGGTGTACTCCTGCTGCCATACAAATATGTGAATTACATTTTTACTCATTTCTTTCATGTTTATTGACCATCTGCTGCTCAAAAAGCAGTAAAACGTAGTCTGGATCCAGCCTCATGCAGTTGCAATCATGAGTTTTCATATTTTATATAAATGGAGCCAAGCCCTGCCGTAGTACAGCAAGAAATTTCTTGAACTTCTACGATAGGATCCCAGCTCTGCCAAGATCCTAGTGACAGTAAAGGACTGTAGTATGTATTGTTTCAACAGCGCACAGTCACTGTCAAATTTGCTGACTACTTTCTTTTCTATATATCTTGCGTGTGATACCTTTCTATTCTTAAATTAGAGGCATTGATACAGAAACAGATAAACTGCTTGGTACAATATTAGATTAACAGCCTAGCTTTAAGAAAATGTCTGCTTGTTACTTAGCCCACACCCTGTTAGCTAATACTATCTCAATTCCTCTGTGATAAAACCGGTTCAAATATTAAGATCATAACACCTCCCTAACCAAATGCATGTGTCATATAATCCACCCACACCCAAGTAGACTGGTTTGATCATTGGATTGTGGCAAGTTAGTGTTAAACATGGCATAGACATTAAATAGCTGTCAGCAAAGCGATAATTTGCCTGGAAGATATCGGTTCCAAGTCCCCTAATGTTATTTCAGTTGGCTTTCTAGGAAATTGGCGCTAGTCCGTGTTTCTGTCACACACTGTGGAAATTAGATTGTGACCCTCACTGGTTTCAGGGACTGATGACGGTGATTGCACTGGGTGTACAGTACTGTGTGATACTGTATATTGCTAATGCTAGTACTATATTAACAATATGAAATACATACATAGGGAGAGGGGGCAATGAGTGGACACCTCCCTCCACACTTATTAGCCATGGACGCACAAAGATCATGCACACTAAATTCAACCGGTCTACTCCATGTCTGACAGAATATGTTGGAGGCTGTTTGGCAGTCTCCTTGGACATAGCATTTCAGGGGATTTCAACAACTAAGATCTATAATATATTACAATCAGCTGTCCATATATTGTCCTTTGTGTTCCCTTAAACTCTCCAGGTATCCTAATTATGTAAATTCCACAGCCCACTTCACACTATTATGAGGACAGGAACCCTGGTACTGTATATCAAGATTAGCATGGTGCTATAGTATAGCTAAACATATCAAGGATCAAGCGTGAAAATCAAACAGGAGGATGAAAAGATCAACTCTAGCACCTGAAATGTCAAACAAAAACTAGGAATACATATTTTTTTTTAATGCCAGTCATGTTTGCAACTGTATAGGCACACAATTTTTTGCCTTAGGCTACTTTCACACTCGCGTTTTGGGCGGATCCGTCATGGATCTGCAAAAATGGATCCGTTACAATAATACAACCGCATGCATCCGTCATGAACGGATACGTTTGTATTATCTGTAACATAGCCAAGACGGATCTGTCATGAACTCCATTGAAAGTCAATGGGAGACGGATCCGTTTTCTATTGTGCCAGATTGTGTCAGTGAAAACGGATCCGTCCCCATTGACTTACATTGTGTGCCAAGATGGAGCCGTTTGGCTCAGTTTCGTCAAGCGGACAGCAAAATGCCACAGGCAGCGTTTTCGTGTCCGCCTCCAGAGCGGAATGGAGACTGAATGGAGGCAAACTGAGGCATTTTGAGCGGATCCTTTTCCATTCAGAATGCATTAGGGCAAAACTGATCTGTTTTGGACCGCTTGTGGGAGCCCTGAACGGATCTCACAAACGGAAAGCCAAAACGCCAGTGTGAAAGTAGCCTAACATTGCTTGTATCCCCTTTCAAAACTGACCTCTTTAGTAAGGCTACTTTCACACTAGCGTTCGGGTGTCCGCTTGTGAGCTCCGTTTGAAGGCTCTCACAAGCGGCCCTGAACGGATCCGTCCAGTCCTAATGCATTCTGAGTGGACGCGGATCCGCTCAGAATGCATCAGTCTGGCAGCGTTTGTCCTTCGCTCCGCTCAGCAGACGGACACCTGAACGCTGCTTGCAGCGTTCGGGTGTCCGCCTGGCCGTGCGGAGGCAAACGGATCCGTCCAGACTTACAATGTAAGGCTACTTTCACACTAGCGTTCGGAGCGGATCCGTCTGATGTTTCATCAGACGGATCCGCTCCGATAATGCAGACGTTTGCATCCGTTCAGAACGGATCCGTCTGCATTATTACTTAGAAAATTTTCTAAGTCTGAAAGTAGCTCAGACGGATCCGTCCAGACTTTACATTGAAAGTCAATAGAGAACGGATCCGCTTGAAGATTGAGCCATATTGTGTCATCTTCAAGCGGATCCGTCCCCATTGACTTACATTGTAAGTGTGGACGGATCCGCTCGCCTCCGCACGGCCATGCGGACACCCGAACGCTGCAAGCAGCGTTCAGGTGTCCGCTCACTGAGCGGAGTGGAGGCTGAACGCTGGCAGGCGGATGCATTCTCAGTGGATCCGCCTCAACTGAGAATGCATTGGGGCCAGATGGATGCGTTCGGGGCCGCTCGTGAGCCCCTTCAAACGGTGCACACGAGCGGACACCCGAACGCTAGTGTGAAAGTAGCCTTAGTCAATGGGGACTGATCCGTTTGAAGTTGACACAGTATGGCTCAATTTTCAAACGGATCCGTCCCCCATTGACTTTCAATGTAAAGTCAAAACGGATCCGTTTGCATTATCATGAACAAAAAAAAAATGTTATTATTTTTTTTTTTTTTTTCATGGTAATGCAAACGGATCCGTTCTGAACGGATCTAAGCGTTTGCATTATAGGAGCGGATCCGTCTGTGCAGATACCAGACGGACCCGCTCTGAACGCAAGTGTGAAAGTAGCCTTAGGCATCCACTTTTCTTGCCTTTAATACAAGTGATACAAGAGATAGACTGCAACTCTAGCTGCTATTTAGCCCCAGCTAGTGCAGGCTGTAGTAGTAGCTGCATATGCTTGGAGTTCTTCCTTCAGCCTGTGTGGAGGGGGAGAGCAGGCCAGCAGGGCCATGCTTGTAGAGTGCAGGGAGAGGAGGAGGATATGTGATCCTTCTATTCCTGCATGGCTGCAAATGAAATGGTAACAGGAATATTTGTTCATGTCATCACCCTTAGGGCCTGTTCACACAAACGTAATATTTTATAGAGCAGATTGTTACGGACACGACGATACCTAATATGTGTGGTTTTTCTATTTTTTACAATTTTATGTCTCTTTTTATGGGGGAAGGGGCTTTTTTTGTTAAATAAAATCTTAAATTTTTTTATTGTTAAAAACACTCTTATTTCACTTTTATAATTTTTTATTTTTGTCCCACTATGGGACTTCCACATTTCAGGGTCTGAACCCCGTTTCAATGCAGCACAATACATCTGTATTGTGCTGTATTGAACTCTCAGTGCCTTACACTATAAGACGCTGACAGTTTGTCTAACAGTGTGAATCAGGTGTGCCCACAAAATACGGCCGTACCAGAGCCGGAGGCTATGCTAAGATCTCGCTGCACGCTCGTCAATACCGGCATGCAGCGTCTTCCCTGTGATCCAATCCTGTACAGTGGAAATGTGTTGAAATGATGGGGCAATCCACTTCTGTACTTGATAATTCATGCTCCTGATGACATGTCACCCTGCTGGTGGTGACAGAAACACGTAGAGCGAATGCGATATTAGGCAGGGAATTAATGACTTATAGATAATAGGTATCTGAAGTGTAGTGGATACCATGGGCTGTTAGATAATAGTGCAGCATACATTAAGCACTTTGCCTGCAAATAATTTGGTCCACACACTCCCTGTTATCTATTGAGTGCTGCCGTGAGACATGAATACATGTCTGGCAGCGTTACTTTTAGTGTTGCAGCTATATTGGAGGGTTAAACTTAGTCCTCTAGCTGTCCTCTAGCTGTATACACTACTATTCATCACTGTGGAAGAGGTTGGCTGCACCATATATATACAGAAGTGTGAGCAACCCTTCCATATGTCAGCCTGATGTGTGTAATTTTGGCAGATAGCCACATATTTTAGATTTATTTAAATAAAAGTTATTGCAAGCGTCGTATTCAGGCAGTTAACCCGTGCCCACAAAATAACTCAACACACAGCCGTTAAGGTCTAAAACGCTAGCAACAAAAGTGAGTATAGTCCTAAGTGAAAATGGGAAAATTGTGCCCAATTAGCTATTTTAAGTAGTGTTGAGCGCGAATATTCAAATCGCGAATTTTAATCGCGAATATTGCCACTTTGAGAATTCGCGAATATTTAGAATATAGTGCTATATATATTCGTATTAGCGAATAATGTTGAATATTCTAATCGTGCATTTATTGCGACTTTATCGCAAATATCGGCACTTAGCAACATCCCTAGCAACCAATAGGAAAGTTGCCTACCCCTTAGTGTTGATCGCAAATATTCTAATCGCAAATTTTTATCGCGAATACATTACATTGCCGATTTTCGCAATCAAGAAAATAATGACTGGAGATTTCTCGAATTTGCAAATTTATGGTAAATATTCGGGCAAAAATTCGCAAAATATTGCGAATTCGAATGTTGCCTATGCCGCTTATCACTAATTTTAAGGTGCACAAGACCTTGATTAATCCCCTGGTCGGCCCATAGTGGCAGTACTATTGGTAAAAGGTTTTGACTCCACTTGTGAAAAACACCCTATCCTTTCTATTGCATACTTCCCATTTCCTGAGGGTTATTAAATCCCTGTCCCGTTACCTGATGATTGCTGGCTTGTCACCATAGATATGGTTAGCTTATATTCATCTATCAACAATAAAGGCGGCATGAGGAATATGTGGAGATATAATTTAATGCATGCCCATTTGCTGTCCAGGTGAGGGGTAGTCGGCAGAGGAATTAAGCTCCACAGGTTGCCCTGTCTCAAAGAAAATAAAGTATTTACATTTTATACTCCCATCAGCCAGGCTGGAAGCAAGTTCCTCTGATGGGAGGACTACCTGCTGGGAGGCTAAGCTTCGTACCTACAAGAAAAAAAACTCCACAGACATCATGGAACTAGGAGTTCATAAGGAATAAAGAAATGACCACACATCTTGGGCATACACCAGTCACATTTTTTGAGACTCTGGGTCAGAGACCGACGTTCTCCAGGACTTTGTGCGTTTGTGGGACACAGGGAAGGGGAGATACGGAGAACTCCTAGTAGGAACCAAATAGCAAGCCATATTTGGTCTCCAACTGCCCCAGGGATCTGGGCAGATCAGTTAGCGCCAGAACCATCTCCCTATGACCTTCTGGTGAGGAGCTATGATCCATAATGGGTTTGTGGATTTTTGGCTACCAGGGCCAAAGGGAGGGAGAGTGGGATCCTCCCAGGGGGAGAAAGGGGCATGACCAACTAAGGGTTAACTGCCCATTGCAAGGCAGTGGCCATAGTCTTTCTCTGAAGGGAGGTCACGCCGTGTATCGTGTTTGGAGGGACCTGGAAAACCCACTGTCATCACTGCCACCCATGTGACTACAGCATCCAGGATTACAGCTTTAACCCCTTAGTGACCACCCATACGTGTTTTTACGGCAGTCACTACGGGTCCCCCGTGCAGCGGGGAGCGGGGGCCCGTCTCTCACATGAGAGCCGCGGCCCTGCTCTAACAGCCCGGACCGGCAGGAGTGCCGATCCGAGCTGTTTAACACTTTACATGCCGCGGCGCCCGCCGCATGTAAAGTGCTGACAGAGGGAGCGGACTCCCTCTGTCTCCCATCGGCACCCCGCAAATGCGATCGCGGGGTGCCGATGTGTGCGAAGGCTGGCTGGGGACTTGTTTAGACCCCAGACCAGCCTTGAGTAATTTCCAGCAGGCTGTGCCTCTCTGGCGCAGCCTGCTGGTCAATGTCAGAATAGCACTGACATTAAAATGCAATGCACTATAGGGATAATGCATTTCATTTTAAAATCAATCAGAATGTTGTCTGTTATAGTCCCCTTGTGGGACTATTAAATGGTAAGAAAAAAAACACATTTATTCAATAAAAAATCCCATTAAAAAATAATTATGCTTTTTTCCATTGAAAATATGCTTTTCAATTAAAAAAATTGCAAAAAAATCTCCCCCATATGTTTGGTATTACCATGTCCATAACGACCCAGGCTACATAAATATCATGTAAATTATCCCCTACGGTGAATGCCATAAAAATTTAAAAAAAAAAAAAAAAGACAGAATTGCTCATTTATTCTTAGTTGCCACTGAGAAAAACGTAAAAACAAGAGATCAAAAAGCGCCATTTACTCCAAAATGATACCAATGAAAAATACAAGCCGTCCCGCGAAAATCAAGAAAACTAAAAAAGTTATGGGTCTTGGGAAGCGGCAATGCAAAAACATTTTCATTTTTTTTGTTTATTGCAAAAAAGTAGTAAAACGGAAAAAATAAACTATATGTATTTGATATCACTGTAATCATAGTGACCAGAGAATAAAGATATGATGTTATTTTTACCGAAAAATGAACGCAATAAAATTTATAACGTAAAAACGCAGTGGTAGTATTGCTGTTTTTCCCATCTCCCTCCCAGAAAGAGTTAATATAGGTAATCAGAAAGTTATGTGTGCCCCAAAATGACGCCATTAAAAACTACAACTTGTCCAGCAAAAAACAAGCCCTCATAAAGCTATATAGATGGAAAAATAAAAAAGTTATAGCTCTTGGAACGCGATGATGAAAAAAGGAAGAAAAACACTTGGTCAGTAAGGCCCAAAACAGGCTGGTAACTAAGGGGTTAAAGCACCACATAGATATCCGGTAACTTTTATCTGTTAACTTTGACTGTACCATCACCTGTATTTGTATCTCTGACCATTGCATACAGTGGGATGCGAAAGTTTAGGCAACCTTGTTAATCGTCATGATTTTCGTGTATAAATCGTTGGTTGTTACGATAATAAATGTCAGTTAAATATATCATATAGGAGACACACAGTGATATTTGAGAAGTGAAATGAAGTTTATTGGATTTACAGAAAGTGTGCTATAATTGTTTAAACCAAATTAGGCAGGTGTATAAATTTGGGCACTGTTGTCATTTTATTCATTCCAAAACCTTTAGAACTAATTATTGGAACTCAAATTGGCTTGGTAAGCTCAGTGACCCCTGACCTACATACACAGGTGAATCCAATTATGAGAAAGAGTATTTAGGGGGTCAATTGTAAGTTTCCCTCCTCTTTTAATTTTCTATGAAGAGTAGCGACATAGGGGTCTCAAAACAACTCTCAAGTGACCTGAAGACAAAGACTTTTCACCATCATGGTTTAGGGGAAGGATACAGAAAGCTGTCTCAGAGATTTCAGCCGTCTGTTTCCACAGTTAGGAACATATTGAGGAAATGGAAGACCACAGGCTCAGTTCAAGTTAAGGCTCGAAGTGGCAGACCAAGAAAAATCTCGGATAGACAGAAGCGACGAATGGTGAGAACAGTCAGAGTCAACCCACAGACCAGCACCAAAGACCTACAACATCATCTTGCTGCAGATGGAGTCACTGTGCATCGTTCAACCATTTGGCGCACTTTACACAAGGAGATGCTGTATGCGAGAGTGATGCAGAGGAAGCCTTTTCTCCGCCCACAGCACAAAAAGTGCCGCTTGAGGTGGGCTAAAGCACATTTGGACAAGCCAGCTTCATTTTGGAATAAGGTGCTGTGGACTGATGAAACTAAAATTGAGTTATTTGGCCATAACAAGGGGCGTTATGCATGGAGGAAAAAGAACACCGCATTCCAAGAAAAACACCTGCTACCTACAGTACAATATGGTGGTGGTTCCATCATGCTGTGGGGCTGTGTGGCCAGTGCAGGGACTGGGAATCTTGTCAAAGTTGAGGGACGCATGGATTCCACTCAGTATCAGCAGATTCTGGAGACCAATGTCCAGGAATCAGTGACAAAGCTGAAGCTGTGCCGGGGCTGGATCTTTCAACAAGACAACGACCCTAAACACTGCTCAAAATCCACTAAGGCATTTATGCAGAGGAACAAGTACAACGTTCTGGAATGGCCATCTCAGTCCCCAGACCTGAATATAATTGGAAATCTGTGGTGTGACTTAAAGAGAGCTGTCCATGCTCGGAAGCCATCAAACCTGAATGAACTAAAGATGTTTTGTAAATAAGAATGGTCCAAAATACCTTCAACCAGAATCCAGAATCTCATTGGAACCTACAGGAGGAGTTTAGAGGCTGTAATTTCTGCAAAAGGAGGATCTACTAAATATTGATTTCATTTATTTTTTGTGGTGCCCAAATTTATACACCTGCCTAATTTTGTTTAAACAATTATAGCACACTTTCTGTAAATCCAATAAACTTCATTTCACTTCTCAAATATCACTGTGTGTGTCTCCTATATGATATATTTAACTGACATTTTTTATCGTAACAACCAACGATTTATACAGGAAAATCATGACGATTAACAAGGTTGCCCAAACTTTCGCATCCCACTGTATATCCTGTGTGTATATGGTGTAGGGTTGGGCAATAAACCGGTATTAAAGGAAACCTGTCACCGGGATTTTGTTTATAGAGCTGAGGACATGGGTTTGCTAGATCACCGCTAGCACATCCACAATACCCAGTTCCCATAGCTGCGTGTGCTTTTATTGTGTAAAAAAAACAATTTGATACATATGCAAATTAACCTGAGATGAGTCAGGGACAGGACTCATCTCAGATAAATTAGCATATGTATCAAATCGTTTTTTTTACACAATAAAAGCACACAGAGCTATGGGGACTGGGTATTGCAGTTGTGCTAGCGGTGATCTAGCAACCCATGTCCTCAGCTCTATACCCCAAATCCTGGTGACAGGTTACCTTTAACGATATACCACGGTATTAATAAACGGCGACATGGCAATATCGGCATTTCTTAATTACCGCTGTATTTTAGTGACGTCATATTGGCAGTCGCACGTCACAATGCTGAATGCCTCTAAAACGTGCGGGGCACATTACAGCCGGCACAGTGGTGAGGGACAGAGTCCCTCCCCACTGTGATCCGGCTGCCGCTGCGCCACCAATGAGAAGGTAATAGTGAGGAGGAGGGGAGGGGCTGTGGCCGCTGCGCTACTAATGAGAATTACCCTCAATTCAAATATAGACTGTGGGTGTCGGCCGTATCACATACAAGGCACCCGGCCTCACTGACAGGAAGTGGCGATCCCGCGAACTGAGGCAATTTACCCGTCAAATGCAGCACCTAAGGGACTAATTGGCACGGTTCGGCGAGATCGCTGTCATTGAGGTCGAGTGCCGGCTGTGTGATATGGCTGGCACCTGCAGTCTATATTTGTATTATGAGGTTAATTAAATTCATTGGTGGCACAGTATTTAAAATTATAATCATAATTAAATTATAATTATTGGTGGTGCAGTGCACCCAAGCCCCCCAGTATTATAATAATTGGTAACAGGGTCCCCTTCCCTCTTCATTGGTGGTGCAGTGGCAGCTTATGTTCGGAGCCCCAGCAGTGAAATCTCAGGGCTCCGATCGGTTACCATGGCAGCCAGGACCCTACTGAAGCCCTGGCTGCCATGGTAATCTCCCTGCTGCCGTGTGCACAAAGCACAGGGCAGCAGGGACAGTGTGAGATCCTATGCACCCTAATAGATCTCTATTAGGGTGAATAGGACAAGGGATGAAAAGATCTGAGGTTCTAGCCCCATAAGGGGTCTAATAGTTATTAAATTAAAAATTAAAAAAACAAAACAAAAACAAAATATAAAAATTTTAAATCACCCCCTTTCCCAATTTACATAAAAAAACTATATAAACAATAAAAAAAAAACAAATTAGGTATCGCCACGTCCAAAAAAGTCCAAACTATTAAAGTATTGAAAAATATCTCCTATGTGGTGAACGCCATAACAGAAAAAAAAAAAAAAAAAACACACGATTCTCCATTTTTTTGTCTCCTTCTCCAGTAAAAAATAGGGCTGTTCTATTATGGGCCACACGTTACATAAATTGCGGAATGCACACTTTTTTTGGGCATTTAATTTTTCTTTTGCGTGGTATCGAGTATTGCATTACTTTATAATGGGACCGAAATTGAATCAAAATTTTGGTATTGTGACAACCCTAGTCACGGGGGTATAAGTCCTTTAGGTCACAAAGAAATGCCATCTAGTGGCTGTAAACCCCCAGAGCCAGGAGACCGGCGCTGGATAACAGTGGCTGCACTCTGGTGGCTGCTGCACAGAGAGGCCGGGGCTGAGAACAGTCGCTGCACTCTGGTGGCTGCTGCACAGAGAGGCCAGGGCTGAGAACAGTCTCTGCACTCTGGTGGCTGCTGCACAGAGAGGCCAGGGCTGAGAACAGTCTCTGCACTCTGGTGGCTGCTGCACAGAGAGGCCAGGGCTGAGAACAATCGCTGCACTCTGGGGGTTGCTGCACAGAGAGGCCAGGGCTGAGAACAGTCGCTGCACTCTGGTGGCTGCTGCACAGAGAGGCCGGGGCTGAGAACAGTCGCTGCACAGAGAGGCCGGGGCTGAGAACAATCGCTGCACTCTGGGGGCTGCTGCACAGAGAGGCCAGAGCTGAGAACAGTCTCTGCACTCTGGTGGCTGCTGCACAGAGAGGCCAGGGCTGAGAACAGTCGCTGCACTCTAGGGGTTGCTGCACAGAGAGGCCGGGGCTGAGAACAGTCGCTGCACTCTGGGGGTTGCTGCACAGAGAGGCCGGGGCTGAGAACAGTCGCTGCACTCTGGGGGCTGCTGCACAGAGAGGCCGGGGCTGAGAACAGTCGCTGCACTCTAGGGGCTGCTGCACATAGAGGCCGGGGCTGAGAACAGTCGCTGCACTCTGGTGGCTGCTGCACAGAGAGGCCGGGGCTGAGAACAGTCGCTGCACAGAGAGGCCTGGGCTGAGAACAGTCGCTGCACTCTGGGGGCTGCTGCACAGAGAGGCCAGGGCTGAGAACAGTCTCTGCACTCTGGTGGCTGCTGCACAGAGAGGCCAGGGCTGAGAACAGTTGCTGCACTCTGGGGGTTGCTGCACAGAGAGGCCGGGGCTGAGAACAGTCGCTGCACTCTGGTGGCTGCTGCACAGAGAGGCCGGGGCTGAGAACAGTCGCTGCACTCTGGGGGTTGCTGCACAGAGAGGCCGGGGCTGAGAACTGTCGCTGCACTCTGGGGACTGCTGCACAGAGAGGCCGGGGCTGAGAACAGTCGCTGCACAGAGAGGCCTGGGCTGAGAACAGTCGCTGCACTCTGGGGGCTGCTGCACAGAGAGGCCAGGGCTGAGAACAGTCTCTGCACTCTGGTGGCTGCTGCACAGAGAGGCCAGGGCTGAGAACAGTCGCTGCACTCTGGGGGTTGCTGCACAGAGAGGCCGGGGCTGAGAACAGTCGCTGCACTCTGGTGGCTGCTGCACAGAGAGGCCGGGGCTGAGAACAGTCGCTGCACTCTGGGGGTTGCTGCACAGAGAGGCCGGGGCTGAGAACTGTCGCTGCACTCTGGGGACTGCTGCACAGAGAGGCCGGGGCTGAGAACAGTCGCTGCACTCTGGGGGCTGCTGCACAGAGAGGCCGGGGCTGAGAACAGTCGCTGCGGTAATATGGCTGTAGTGTGTAGGGACTAAGACCCATATGGGAAGCACCAGTCTGTAGTAAATGACCCCCAATGTTTTATTTAACTGAAAGGCATCTTTATGATGCCAAGGTGCCCTTTCTGACAATGTGCACCTATAATGGGCACACTCTGAACAACCCACTTATCAGGGTTTTCCGCTAGGATGTCCCATTTTCTATGGGAGCGGTGAAGATGGCTGATTGCTGCTATCTCCAGCACTCCCATAGAGAATGAATAGAGCAGCAGGAGGCACGACCGCTCCATCCGATTTGGGAGGAACGGTGACCCCGTTCTTGGTGGGCAACTAAGAGATATTACTGCATGGGGGCATCAAGGAGACATTATAATGTATAAGGGCAACAAGGAAACACGAGTACATGTTTAGAGTTTTTTTTCTAAATGGGCATTTATCGCGATATATATCGTTATCATGGGAATATTTTTGATATCGCCCAACCTTAATATAGTGTTGTGTCTAGTGCACCCTTAAGGCAATTAAATATATAATTTAACCTTGCGCTGTTCTTTATCTCGATCCACGAATCCCACACGTCCGTGTCTTATTATTACATCACATGCTACCTGGGCTGGTATGTGGCACAATATAATCCCGTTAATGTACCAGGCTTATATCTAACTAGGAACTGATGGCAGTCTACCAGGCTGGCAGGGCTCTGTTTCACTGGGGCAGTGAAAAAACTCTCTCAGCCTGTCAGGGTTGTGAGCGAGTGTTGTTCCACACCGTAAATCGCCACCCTCTCTCACTCCCCATGCCTCCCTGTGCCTGTGTGGAGGTGTCTGTATAAAACTGTGCCAAGCTGACCTTATGTACTTCCAGGGAGGGCGTAACATCACATCTTGGTAACCAGCGACGAAACCGTACCACGTGATCCCGACGTACAGTGATGTCAGGCAAGGCTGCGAGGTGCGGTTCATCACAGATGGTATACAAGAGGTTTCTACTCTGCTGTCAAAGTGAATATTCTCCTGCTCAGTGTACCTTTTTTCTGGATCTACTACATCTGGTATTGAGTGAAAACTACTTTTTAGGGGGCGACACTTATTACTTGCAGCAACGGGGGACCACAATGGGCTCAAATGTGGCCCCACCCTATGCAAATACGTTTATGGTATTATTTGAAGAAGAGTATGTATATAAAAATCCAGATTTTCGCAGTTATTCAAGAGTTTAGAAAATATATATTATGTGTTTTGCATATGGGTGGGGCCACTCGAGACGCTTCTGACCTTTTCAATGAACTTAATGGGGTATACACTAATTTGAAATTCACTATTACTTATGAAAAACATCATGTTAGTTTTCTAGATACTTTGGTTTTAAAAAAGGAAGGTGGTCTCCTGGGGACAGAATTCCATAAAGATACAGACAGAGGGCGTGACCAGAGGAGGGAGTACAAAGCATCTAGAAGTAGGGGCAACACCCCATTGCGCCTAGAGGCTCATTTACATAAAATAAAAGTTCATTTTTCACAAAAACCGAGGCACACAGAAAGAGGGGACAAAGAATTTTAGCTTCAGCTGACATTAGCACATGTCTATAGTCAGCCAATTTAAATACCAATGTTTTTGATGACCGAAGCCCTTTAAAGGGAACCTGTCACGTTAAGCACTGTATCTAATCTGCAGGCAGCATGTCAAAGAGCAGGAGGAGCTGAGCAGATGGATGTATAGTTTTATGGGAAATGAGTATAACTTTGTTTTTCATTTATTTAAATTCCTGCTCATTCTGGTCAAGGAGGAGGCCCTATCAGTGACTGACAGCCTTCACTCTATGGCTGTGTATACAGAGGTAGCTGTCAATCACTGATAGGACCGCCCCCTGGACTTCCGAGCCCAGAATGAGCAGGAATATAAATGAATAAAGTACAAGTTATACTGAATCTTTTCCAATAAAACGATATATTAACCTGTTCATCTCCATCTCTTCTATAACATGCTGCTGGCGGATTACACTTCATTTTCGTGGCAACAGGTTCCCTTTAAGGCCCTGTAGGTGGTGCTCCTTGACAAACTGGATGATGTCTCCAGGGAACCAGGGATTGTGCCATTTGTAAGGGAAGGAGCCGTCCCACCCTAGCCCCCTCAGTCTGACAAACACAGTCACAGACAAAGGAAATCTGCAGCAGAATGGGAATGTAAAGGGATGCTCTTCTCAATATTGAACTTTGTACTGTACATAATAGTCCACTTCACTCTATCCATTTTAGAGCCCCCCTACGAAATAAAACTGGTTGTGGTTCTTGCCCCTCATCACTTGAGCATGTACTGGTTGGCTAGATGAAACGTCTTAAGATGCAGCTCAGAGGACGTATTGGTTCTCACGGAAGAGACACAGTGGGTATATGGAGCCTGGAATGCACCATGGGAAAAGGTAAGAGAATCAGATCATACCAGCCATACCAGAGACATGACTCTGTAGACAGCTGTTTTGGGCTTCTTCCCCCACATCACTATGAAGCAGGGTACTGGTAGGATGGATAAAATGTCTTGGATGCAGGTACTGGTTCTCACTGAAGAGACTCGCCAGGTGAACGGGGACTTATTTTTACGGTAATGCAACGCGGGGAAAAGTATGCAAACAAACTTTTGTCAAAATGCCCCAAAAGGAAGAGTGACATGTGTAGGTAACTGTTTTAGGGTTATTGCTCCTTGTCATTAAAGAACAGGGTACTGGTTGGCTCAGATTCATTGATAAAATGGAAGTATGGAAATATTTTGATCCAGAAAATGTATCCAGTTGCTTTTGTAGAATCAGGAGGAAATTTTTCGACTCCAAAACTGGGTATAAGCTATATAGTGTGCTATATGGAAACGCTATCTTCATCCTATATAACTAATTGTTCTTACACAGAAATGGCGAGTTCAAGAGACAGCTATAGTGTCTGTATGGATTTGTAAATGCAAATAGGCTTAGCATAGGTATACCTGTATGGGGACTTGAAGACAATTTGCTATAAATCAGAGATTCATCAACAACTGGATAGTTTATGCTAAGCCACTGAAAGTAAGTATGCAAGTCATGCCATTATTCTGGACACACAGATATATTGTATATAAAGACAATCCTTCATAACACGTTGCCGTGTTTCACTTGGTTTGACACACATTACTGAACACTGCGGGTCATGCCTGACCATAAACTAATGTGACCTTTTTTTTTTAAGACATCGCCACCTAATAACTTGAAGGGACTAGTTTCCCTCTGTAATTATTTTATCTGAAAATTGTGTATACTTTTTTATCCTATTTTTTACCAATTTTTTTTAACTTTATTTGGGGAAAATGAAGTTTTTGTTTATTTTTACTTGAAACTTTTATTTTTCAAACTTTTTTTTTCACTTTCTTTTTTGTCCCACTTTGGGACTTGAACTTTTGGGGGTCTAATCACCTTTACAATGCATTCCAATACTTCTGTATGCCTTCCATGCCATCGGGTCCCCCCTACAGCCGCATGGGGACCTAATGGCACCGCCGCCCGCCGGATAAGGTAAAACCGCAAACCGCAGGTCTGAATTGACCTGCGGTTTGCGGCGATCGCCGATACGGGGGTCACATGACCCCCCCCCCCGCGTTGTGACAGGATGCCCGCTGAATGATTTCAGCGGACATCCTGTTCCTATTAACCCCCGCCGCAAGCTAGTTTTAAAGTTATGACGTACCGATACGTCATGGGTCCTTAAGGACTCGGGAAACATGCCGTACCGGTACGTCATAAGTCCTTAAGGGGTTAAAGGGAACCTGTCACCTGGATTTTGTGTATAGAGCTGAGGACATGGGCTGCTAGATGGCCGCTAGTACATCCGCAATACCCAGTCCCCATAGCTCTCTGTGCTTTTACGGTGTCCAAAAAACTATTTTATATATGTAATTGAGGCTACTAATGTTTCCGGAGCCCAACCACGCCCACTGTAAAGGAGCCCAGCACCGCCCCGCATACTCTGAATCTCCTCCTTGCTCACCGACGTCACAAAACTAGAGCGCCGTAATATCGCAATGTGTGAGATAGTGCATGCTCAGTGCCGGCATAGTGTTCCTTCCCTGTGCTGGCATCAGTCTCAAGGAACAAACTGCACATGCGCTAGCTTGTGCATCGCTAGATTGCGGCGCTCTAGCTTCGTGACGCAGGGGAGCAAGGAGGAGATTCGGAGGATGTGGAGGGGCTCCTTCACAGTGGGCGTGGCTGGGCTCAGAGTCAGAGAACGCTGGACTCATCTCTGACGGGACTCATCTAAGGTTAATTTACATATCTATAAAATCTTTTTTTTACACAATAAAAGCACACAGAGCTATGGGAAATGGGTATTGCGGATGTGCTAGCGGCGATCTAGCAGCCCATGTCCTCAGCTCTATACCCAAAATCCAGGTGACAGGTTCCCTTTAAAGGGGATATGCCATGATTGATGCAAAAATAATTAAAATCAGACATCATATAGTATATGACAATAACTTTCTAACAAAGTTAGATCCAGCCCTGTACTGATCATGGGTCCACAGATCTCTACATTCACTGCTTCTTCCGCCTGGCAGCTCAGGCGGTATGTCCTTTCTGCTGCTTCTCTCTCCCTGTGACTGCCACAGCCTCTAACAGAACATATGGGCTGGTGCCAGTTGAAGATTTAAACTGAGCACGTTTGACCAGTTCAAAGAGACGGACAAAAAAATAAGGAAAAGAACAAACAGCAGGTGGCGCTATACAGATCCATTTTACTGAATAACTCACTGGCTATACAAAATTTTTAATTACATGCAATTACAAGAGTCTTCAGATCCAGGTGCTGGTTTGAAAAATGTAAAATATGTTTTGTGACACAGCGCCTTTAAGGAAAGCATACCAATAGTCCTATACGTTATTATATTACATCTAAATAAAACACACATTTTTAGTGCAACTATGTAACATATGAAAGCAGCTCCTAGCCAAAGACCTTGAATGAAGGTTTACATATAATCTCTGTAATGATATACTAGCAGAGCAGAACAAATACCCAAGAAACCAGATCATACATTCCAGCTGAATTATCTAATGTTATGGAAGCAAAGCCTCAGCACTTCAGGAGGATCCCTGTGCAGTCTAAACATACAGTACATCTAAGGAGAAGCACTCATCTCCTCAGGGGGTGAGAAGGACATTTTCTAGGGGGAAACTTCTCCGCGCCTTTTGGTTTTGAGAGGTTTGGTCTATGTACAATGTCAGGCATCGGCAACCTTCGGCACTCCAGCTGCTGTTTAACTACAACTCCAAGCATGCACACTTACTCAGCTTGTTTTGTAACTTCCATAGAAGTGAAAGAAGGATTCTGAGGGTTGTAGTTTCAGACCAGCTGGAGGTTGGTGACCACATTCTCAGGGGATAGGGAGGATTAAATAATGTCACACATGGCATGTATCACTGCAGTGCTGAAAAGAAGCAACTAACGGTCTACTCAAGATACAAGATGATGGGAACATAACTTAGACCCAATATGTCATAAACTAGAAAGCTCTGAATGTGCCGGTAATGTTTCTTGGTAAAGGTGAAGAGAGGGCATTTAATACATGGACTGGAAATGCAATTTAATAGCTTTATTAATAGGTCGCTGCAATCAAAGCTAACATGAAAAAAGGCCATGTTCACATCAGGTTTTTGTCCAATGTTTAAAATATATACGTTAGGGGAGAAAAAGGATGCAAACGTGTAGTATACTGCGCCTCTCCATCGTGCAGAGCCCAGCAAAAAACACCAAAAGCATGTGTTAAGGGGAACCTGTCACCAGAACGTGCCCATTGAGCTATTCACATGTTCACCCTGGTCACGCTGCCAACGTTCATAAACTGGTTTTCATGATGCACCTAATTAGTGTTTTTGTGTGAAAAATCAAGTTTGAAAATGTTCCTGAGGTACCTGTGGCGTATTGCTGCATGAGGCGTGAGATGCACCCCAATTATTAAGAGGTGCACACCCCTTGACAACTACATTGTATCTTGGGCCGCCTGTGCTCCCGAACCAAAATCTATTCCAGTCAGGAGATGAAGTCGATTTCAGGTGAAATGTGTTCTGGTGCCCATTTTTTTTATGTGACCCCCCTCCGGCGCTCACCTTGCCCACTTTTTACAAAGTGACAAAAAGTGTTAGAAAGGGGGGAAAAGTCAAAAATGTTGCTGCAAACCAGGGTGTGTGTCAAGCAGTACAGAACAAATGTTAGGGCTCATTCAGACGGCTGTAGTGTTTTGCGGTCCACAAATTGCGCAAAAACATGGATACTGGCCGTGTGCGTTCCACATTTTGCGGACTGTACATGGCCAGCACTATGATAGAAATGACTATTCTTGTCCACGATTGCGGAAAAGAATAGGACTTGCTCTATCTTTCTTGCAGGGCTGTCCACATCTTTGGTGGCCCCTTTGAAATGAAAGGGTCCGCGCCTGAATGAGCCCTTACTGATAAAAAATCTAACTTAATTATTAGATTCACAGCAGAAGTTTAAAAAGCCTGAATATTTCCAAGATAAATTACGAATACTGGCATTTCCTAAAATCTTCCAAGCCAGCAGATGTCTTGGCCAGGAACACAGTGCATTTATAGTAAATGGTGGGAGCCAAATATTTTGATGGCACCAGAATCAATGTCATTTTCACATCTGACTATAGGAATCTGTCATCGTGACCGTCAACTATATTACCAATAAGTGGCGTTCTATGAGTAAGCAATTAGGAAATATGTGAAGAAAAGAAGGATGACGACAGATACAACATTTAAAGGGGTTGTGTCAAGATATTAAAATGTCCCCTATCCATAGGAGAGGGGTAATGGTCTGATCTGGTGGGGTCCAAATGCAGCATGGTGGACATACAGAGAATAGAAGGGGGGCATACGCATACGGATAAGGATTTTCTTGAGACAACCCTTTTAATGGATTTGCACACCATCAGCTACATATTCAAGGAGAAAAATGTAACCACTTCCCTACCACCTATGGTGGAAGTAGGGTCTTTAAACAGGGCACCCAATGAGGAGCTTAACGGGCACTATAGCTGCTGAGTTTCTGCCGTTTTAAACAGCAGACTCCCAGAGGAATTTTAACCCTTCATATTCCATGTTCAATTGTAAAAACGCCTGGTAATGTCGGGGGCAGGGCCAGAATGGGTTTTGCCCCTCATGGTGTCCTTGAAAACACAGTATGTTTTTGTGGTATTTTTCTCTCCCCCTCCCTATTTTCTCTTACATTTCTCCTCAGATTTTCAGTAAGCCGGTAACAAGTCAGACAGCTTCAGGATTGGTTAATTTGGTTGCTGGGCAAGTTTGCCCAGCGTTGCTATTGGTTAAATCTGTTGCTGCCTGGTTGCTAGGCATATTTTCTATTTTTAAATTGAACTTTAATTGGTGATGGGCGCTTTGTGGCGGGAATTTCGGCTATTTATGGAGCAGTACTTACATTGAGGATTCAGTCAGCGTGTCAAGATTCAAGCTGGAAGTTCGCCCCGCCCCCCCGAAGATATGTCGCGGTCTTTGGAATTTTGGGAAGGAGGGGGGGGGGTTAGTCACCCAGGACAAATGATAAGTGGTAATGGACTTTATTATTATGGGTATTTCAAATTTATAATGGTTTATTGGCTTTTGGTTTATGTTACCCCCAAAATTTAATAAAGACTGCGGCCATTTCATCCACAATGATTCTTGTCTTTATGACATTGTTTGCTTATTGTTTAATATGACACCATGAAGTGGTTTAGCCGTTGTTTAGCACACAGCACAGACTTCACCAAGGACAGGTAGAAGGTGCACAGACCACCTGTGTAATAAGTTAGAAAGGAAAACCATTCTGAATGACACTGAACAGAATAATAAAGTACTGTACCTTAACAACTGCTCTCTGCGGGAGTAGAGAAATATCATCTTCACCTTCCCTCATGGCAGAAGAGCTGACATTTCCCAAATCATCCATGTCACCTCTTTCCAAACGCTTGTAAAAAAAATAATAATATATATATATATAGTTATACAATCATGGCAAAATGCATTAAGAAATGTGATTATTTCAATCAAATATTAGCAGACATAAGTTGTTTGATGGAAAAACTGAAGACTTGTAGAAGAGAAGTCATGGAAGTTAGGCTACTTTTACACTAGCGTTTTTTGCGGATCCGTCATGGATCTGCAAAAACGCTTCCGTTACAATAATATAACCGCATGCATCCGTCATGAACGGATCCGGTTGTATTATGTCTTCTATAGCCATGACGGATCAGTCATGAACACCACTGAAAGTCAATGGGGAACGTCCCCATTGACTTACATTGTGTGCCAGGACGGATCTGTTTATCAGACGGACAGGAAAAAGCTGCAGGCAGCGTTTTGGTGTCCGCCTCGAAGGCGGAATGGCGACTGAACGGAGGCAAACTGATGTATTCTGAGCGGATCCTTTTCCATTCAGAATGCATTAGGGCAAAACGGATCAATTTTGGCCTGCTTGTGAGAGCCCTGAACGGATCTCGCAAACGGAAAGCCAAAACGCCAGTGTGAAAGTAGACTAAGGCTGTTATCTAGCTAACAAAAATGTATTTATTTTATTCATTTAAATAGTGACAACCTATTCCGTAGTGCTGTACAGAGACAGTCCCTGTCTCCATTGGGGCCACCATCTAAATTTCACATCAACCTCTGTGTATGTTTTTGGAGTGTGAGAGAAAACCGAAGCAGGGAGGAAACCACAAAAATATGGGAACAATATACAAACTCCCTGCAGATGTTGCCCCTTAACCAGGACCCCAGGAGCCCACTGCTAGGTAACAGTGCTCCCTACTGAGCTATCCTGCTGTCCATTTCCTCAGATGTAGAGATGTCCAAGTCATTGCTGAATGAGAGACGAATACCATTGCTAGTATTAAAAAAGCTATGTTCATATCTGCATACGGGGTTCCAGTAGCCTGTTCCGACAGAATACTGGAATTTCCGTATACCACCGCATACCCATTCAGTATAACGGGATCCGTCTGTTTTCCGACATGAATGGGGTCTTTCTGCTGGAAAGATACCACTGCGAAATTGACGGATCCCATCATAGTAAATGGGTATCCGGTGGGCCCCAGTAGTATAGGACAAGCAGATCCAGTATTCCGCTCCTTTGTCAGGACAGAATACCTGAATCCTGTCTGCAGATGTAAAAATAGCCTAAACTTCCATGTGTGCCATGCTGTCCCAAAAAAACCCCACAGAGCATTAATGTTTGTGAAATAAATCTTCTTTTTTCCTCTGAAAGTTTTATTATGTCTGTATGACAGACTTGATAGCTCAGCTTGTAAAACATTTGTCAGGAATGGCTGCTAGAATAGTAAGCACTCAAGACTTGGCAGCCTCAATTCTGCAAGGGTTTTAATGTGCCGCGGGGCCTGTCACATTGCGGGCTAGTGAAGAGCATTTTCCACCCATCACAAGCAGTTCTTGTACCACACGGCTGTATCTGATCACTTGTATCAGACCTGGACTAGTAGACCAGGACTATCTTCTTATGAACAAGGGTTTGGTAACACAGAGGGAAAGAGATTATGACATATTGAGGAGCATTTTCCAGGAAAAAAAAGAAAATCAAATCTGGAAACATGATACTCGAGCTGTGGGAAGCCATTTTCAATCCAACAGTCTGAGTCATCCTGCTTTCCTACACAGTAATGTATAAAACTGATCATACATATCAGACAAACGTTGGCGTGTGGTGGAGCCTGACCGTTCCTTGACTTCTGCTGCCAGGAGAAACAAGGATTGGACAGGTTGGATTTCATTACTGCCAACCTTTGCTCCTCTGACAAATAAGCTTTATCAGAGACGTCTCACACTTGCTTAGTGGTAAACATGCATGCTCTACTAAGGTGAGCATGCATGTTTATGTGGGAGTTGGGAGACAGAAATATGGGACGCACAACTGCTGTCTTGTGTATGACCAGTTTACTCAATGTGTCACACAAGATTTGGGAATTATTGCTTCCTTCTTCCAGAAACAGTGCCATGCCTGTCTGTGGTTTGTTTCTGGTATTGGAGCTCATCTCCATTGAAGTCACACTTTGGTCATTCTGACGCTATTTCTAAAAGAAAGCGGCTATGTTGTATCTTGTGTAATTCCTTGAAGTATCAGTGTTCACTGTAGTTCTAGTCTTCTGGTTATGACCCAGGAAAATGTTCTATGTGAAGAGCCATTATAGGACCTATCTATAATAGACAGAATATAAACTGCTCTGTAGTGCATTGAATTACTTCATTATTTTGGTGCAACATACGCTAGCAAGATTTCTTCTTAAGATCAGTGTCAGAAATGCCACTCAATAAATTCCCCCCCCCCCCCCATATCTCCCTCAAAAATGTGTGATCCATATTTGAATGGAGTTGGCAACTAGACAAATCTATTCTCCTCCTTACACCTACCTTCCTACTTGAAGCTGCCCATGAACATTAGATCAATTTTGGTGCATTACGCTAAAAATGGTGTAATTCACCTTACATTTTTATTGGGAGTCCGTGACAATGACGGATCATAATATTATTATTATTATTTATTATTAAAGCGCCATTCATTCCATAGTGCTGTACATATGGGGGTTTGGGGCAGCCGCCCAAGGCCCGACATCCCTGTGGGGCCTGGGAGGGCTATATACTGTGTGGCGCTAGGAGTGTGATATATACAGTGAGGGGCTCAGTGTGTTATGCTGTACACTGTGTGGGGCTGGGGGTGTTATAATATATAATAGTGTGTGTGGTTGGGTGTTTTATGCTATATACTGGGGGGGTGTTATGCTATATACTGCTATATGCCGCTATTCACTACTTCGTGCCACAGTGAGGATGTCCTGACACAGAGATGTGTAATCACTGCAGCCAATCACTGGCCTCAGTGGGTCACTTGTGCCTATTTCAGGAAACCACAGCTATAGCAGGATGTAGATAACAGTGAAAAATTAAGTAGCCTTGGAATAGGTATGGTGGGAGATCAGTGACATATACCTTTCAATTTATTTAGACCATTCTGAGCCATTTTACATTTTTCCCTTTAAGAATTACAGGGATATCCAGGAAATCCATTCTTGTTTAGTGTTTTACGTATCGTAGATTCGCTAACAGGGATGTTAGCATATGCCAAAGACTTTTGTAAGTCTTTAGCTGACACTCTAGGATTTTTCTTCACCTCATTGAGCAGTCTGCGCTGTGCTCTTGCAGTCATCTTTACAGGATGGCCACTCCTAGGGAGAGTAGCAGCAGTGCTGAACTTTCTCCATTTAGACAATTTGTCTTACCGTGGACTGATGAACAGCAAGGCTTTTGGAGATACTTTTATAACCCTTTCCAGCTTTATGCAAGTCAACAATTCTTAATCGTAGGTCTTCTGAGAGCTCTTTTGTGCGAGGCATCATTCACATCAGGCAATGCTTCTTGTGAAAAGCAAACCCAGAACTGGTGTGTGTTTTTTATAGGGCAGGGCAGCTGTAACCAACACCTCCAATCTCATCTCATTGATTGGACTCCAGTTGGCTGACACCTCACACAATTAGCTCTTGGAGATGTTATTAGTCTAGGGGTTTACATACTTTTTCCACCTGCACTGTGAATGTTTACATGGTGTGTTCAATAAAAACATGGTAACATTTCATTCTTTGTGTGTTATTAGTTTAAGCAGAGTGTGATTGTCTATTGTTGCGACTTAGATGAAGATCAGATCACATTTTATGACCAAATTGTGCAGAAATCCATATCATTCCAAAGGGTTCACATACTTTTTATTGCAACTGTATATACTGATGAGGCCAGTGACTGGCTGTACCGGCCAACTGTAGTATAACAGAGATGTCCTGGCTGCAGCCAAGAACATAACATCACGGCTTCAGAGATGGGAAGGACCGAAATGGCAGCACTGGAGTGTGAGGGTGTTTGAACCAATGACAATTTTTTATTGTTTTAATACCTTCCCCACCTTTTAATATATATTTTTAATTTGTACAACCCCTTTAAATAAAACTTGACTATGTCCATCTTTATAACACTTGGATAAGGGTAATGATCGCAATAAAATGCTCCTTTAAAAAGGGCATTTTTGATTATTATCGAAGGCTGATCTAACCTTTTTAGAAGAGTCATTTAATTAATATTGTGCTGCAGGAGAACGGCCATCATGCCCTTACTAAAGGAAGCTTTGCTAATGGAAAGTTCTATGCCTGTTTATATCTCCCAGTGAAAACATGCAGCGTATTTTTAGATCCCAGATAATAATTTTAAGTCCCTTACTTGGTGTGTCTAAATTAATTTTAGACTATGTCAACACTACAACTCTTAGGCTTAGACATACTGTACCTCAAAGTACTCTCTTTTCTTTTTGGAATCCTGAGCTTCAGCGTTCCATGCTTTTAAGATTTTTTTCATGAAGGCATCATCAAAAACACTTTGAATTCTGACTGAAGCCTCTGAGGAAAAAAGAAAGAAAGCAATAAGCATTTTTTTAAATTAGAAAACAAAACATTTCATAGGAACATCTGCTTGCTTTTAGTGGTCGCTGCTGTTTCAACAAACTAAACATAAATTAATAATACATAGAAATATAAGAAACTGTGTAATATATCTTAAGAGACTAAAATGCTTCTTTTTCAACTTATCAGGCTCCTTTCCTCCTGCACCCTTGCTTAACAAATTGTTTACTTAGGTCTCATGCACATGATGGCAAGTGTTTTGCGGTCCACAAACCACTGATTCCCGAAACACCGCAGTTTTTTTCTCACTTCCGTAGAGATGTCCCGTCCTTGTCTGCAAAACTGACAAGAATAGGACATGCTCTATCTTTTTTGCGGGCCGGCGGAATGGACATAAGGATGCATAATTTTTACAGCCCCATTGAAATAAATTGGTGTGCATCTGATCCGCAAAAAAATATACGGTTGTGTGCATAAGGCCTTAAAGCTTATATTACACCTGCAGATAATACTGAAGATCATCGTTAGGCCTCCTGCACACGACCGTAGGTGTCCCGTTGCCATATTGCGGACCGCATTTGCGGATCCGCAATACACGGGCACCGTTCCGTGTGCATTCCGCATCACGGATGCGGACCCATTCACTTCAATGGGTCCGCAAATCCGGAGATGCGGAATGGTGCGGAACTGAAGCACGGAACGGAACCCTACGGAAACACTACGGAGTGCTTCCGTGGGGTTTCGTCCCGTACTTCCATTCCGCAAAAAGATAGAACATGTCCTATCTTTTTGCTGAACGGGCGGATTGCGGACCCATTAAAGTGAATGGGTCCGCGATCCGCTGCGGCTGCCCCACGGTCGGTGTTCATGCATTGCGGCACAGCTCCTTAGAGTCTCCTTTTGAAGGGACAGTTCCTACCGATTTTATTCCCTCCTGTAAGGTCAACATAGTAAGACTAATTAGACAATCTGCATTATTATCTCTACAATATCGTTCTAGTATGGCTCTTATTATTATTAGTAGAAATACTCTGTATAGCAGCGATTTCTAAACTGTCTAGCCCAGCTAGACCCCTCTGAGGAACTCTACTCTGTAGAAATCTAATATCATGTATGTATATACAGTGATCCCTCAAGATACAATGGCCTCGGGATACAATATTTCCAGTATACAATGGTCTTTTCTGACCCATCGTAGGTTGAAACTAGACTCAACATACAATGTCTCAGCCTCAGATCCAACCAATCAAGGTCACTTCTCTGGTAAAATAGCTGTTTTAGTTGTCAGTAATCAGCTATTCCTGACTGTTATATGTAAGGACTTGTTTTACCTGTCTTAATTTACTTAAATCTTAATTTTCTCTTATCTTGGTTGACATTTTGGGGCTTTGGAACCAATTACTCAACTTACAATGGTTTCAACATACAATGGTCGTCCTGGAACCAATTAATATTGTAACTTGAGGGACCTCTGTATAATATCTGATGCTACCCCTGCTCGGCTTAGCTGATGAAAAGGATGTGGTGCGTTGCATTGGCAAGGTCTTTGGTATTAATTGCACAGGCAGGCCAAAAATATAAATTTCCTGTTTACTATGCGATAGCAGGAAGACAAATAGCAAGGTTCCTAGTCTGATTTTGGGTTCAAAGTTACTGATATAAAATGGCAGAATGATCAGATAGGTTCAGGTGAAAATCTTCTGGGTGTAAGTTGACCTTCTAGTTAGGGCTAATGCACACGGCCGTTGGTTGGCCGTTCCGTGCATTAGGGACCGCAGACGGATCCAGACCCATTCAACTTGAATGGGTTTGTGATCTGTCCAGACCGCAAAAAAATAGAACATGTTCTATTTTTTTGCGGTGCGGAGGGACGGAGAGAAACCCCACGGAAGCACTCCGTAGTGCTTCCGTGGGGTTCCGTGCCTCCATTCTGCACCGGACCTTCCGGATTGTGGACCCATTCAAGTGAATGGGTCTGATTCCGTGATGCGGGGTGCACATGGCCGGTGCCAGTGTATTGTGGACACTCTGTTTGCGAGCCGCAATACGGGCACGGCCGGGCAATGGCCATGTGCATGAGCCCTAAGAGTGTGCTGTGATTTTTCTATGTTTCTCTATTTGTGTGAGCTGCCACTCAAAACTGAGGTTTTATATCTTACCTTCTACATAAGAAAACATTAAGCTTATGACTGTGATCCTGTCTACTGTGAATATAGCTGAACGCTGCCACCTGTTGGTTAGCCCTGAGGTTACACAATCAGCATGCCAGCCTGCATCATTGCCCTTTGTGACAGCAAGGCAAACCATCTTTACAATGTGTTCCTTCCCCTGTCAGATTAGCTTTGGTAGCTGCAATACAATAATATTACTTAGGGTCCATTCACACGTCCGCAAGTGTTTTGTGGACCGCACATCACAGACACTATAATAGAAAATGCCTTTTCTGGTCCGCAATTGCGGACAAGAATAGGACATGTAATCGAATAACCAAGTCAGGGGGCACACCACATAATAAACGGAGTGCAAAGGGCGGTGAAAGGGAACATTAAACAATATTGACCCAAGAGAGAGTCGCCAGAACCACCCTATAAATGCACATCCGACAATAAATCCGTATCAAAAATATATAAAGTTTATTAGACACACCAACAGACACATTAAAAAATTAGAGCAAAGTGCGGTATGCAATAAATGTGTAACCAGCACATACAGGTCCACTGAGTAGCCAGGACATAGGCAAAAATGATATACCAGCATATACAGATTTCAATGTAAAGTATAAAGCAAATGTAACATAGGGTGAGACCTCTTAAGAATGCAAACAGACCTGAAATAGGGTCACAATAAAAGAGCCAAACCTACATGAGAAGCTGGTACAGTGGACCTGAAAAATGAGAAAGCGCCCATGGGCATGTTATAACGGAAAGCCATAACGGAATCCAGAACACAGAAGTGAACCCACCCTTAGAGATGAGTAAGCATATGTCTTCTCATCCACCTCTTAGGCTCCTCGCTCACACCACCATTCTTCTCCATCTGCAGCCTCAGCCTATAGCCCTTAGAGTACAGTGGTCAGAAAAATTCCCACTCACAATAGAGGTAGGTGCAGCTGCACATATAGTTTTGTGCACAATATATGATTAAAAATCCCTGTAGGGGTCCCTAACTAATATTCAAAATCTTATCTTTATTAATTTTCTACAAAAAATATATAAGAAATATAAGGGGGAAAAAAAAAAAAAAAAAACACAATTAAAATTATCAGTTACCATTGGAGTATGAGGTCATTATTGTTGCTGCTGGTTGCTTGCTACAACCATTATTAGCCTATTAATGTCTGTGGATTGCAGAGTGCATGGGATTGTTGTTCCATATATGTATTCTCATTTATCTTGTGGGGGTCATGAGTTGGTGTTTAGTATCCAACTCGTCCTGAGATTGATATAGACGCGAGTATTAAAGATTCCATTTATGCACCATAGCGTGTACTGTTTACAAGATCACACTTTGTGTCAAAAAATTGCAAAGAGCCACCACTGCCTGGCCCAGATACTGAGGGCAACAATTGGTTAACAGTGTTGCCACCCCTCCGGGATGACACTGTTGTAGCAATTTGCAAGTAGGCACACTTCACTAGTGTGATTGTACTGTTGCCTCTATTTGTTTTGGAGGTCAGTGTACCATCGCTCTATATCCACTCCCTTTCTATATACAGCTCTGTTTGTATGCAGCTCAGTCTCGGCTCTGTACTGTTTTTAGAGCACTGCGAGTCAATTATACACCGCTCTGTATTTGAACCCTCACTATTGCTCTGCTCTGGATTCCTACGCTCCTCATAAACAGTCCACTAGACTTTTTCTTCTACTCCGTAACTGTCTAAAATTAGATCACACTATACCGCCCCTCCCGACATGTTTCGCCACAGACTGTGGCTTCGTCAGGGGATGTGGGGTATGGATAGACGCGCGCGCTCGTATAGACCTCCCTTTATGTTTATTGGCGTCCCGCCCTCCTGTTAATCCCAGCCAATCCCTGACCGTTCACTCCGGTCAGTGCACGTGTCCAATGACGCACATCCTCTAGTCCGTGCATGTGTCATATCAGCTGCGCCTCCTTGTTCCGTCCATCGCCGATGACGTAAGGTAAACAATATTCATTGAATATTGTTTACCTTACGTCATCGGCGATGGACGGAACAAGGAGGCGCAGCTGATATGACACATGCACGGACTAGAGGATGTGCGTCATTGGACACGTGCACTGACCGGAGTGAACGGTCAGGGATTGGCTGGGATTAACAGGAGGGCGGGACGCCAATAAACATAAAGGGAGGTCTATACGAGCGCGCGCGTCTATCCATACCCCACATCCCCTGACGAAGCCACAGTCTGTGGCGAAACATGTCGAAGGGGCGGTATAGTGTGATCTAATTTTAGACAGTTACGGAGTAGAGGAAAAAGTCTAGTGGACTGTTTATGAGGAGCGTAGGAATCCAGAGCAGAGCAATAGTGAGGGTTCAAATACAGAGCGGTGTATAATTGACTCGCAGTGCTCTAAAAACAGTACAGAGCCGAGACTGAGCTGCATACAAACAGAGCTGTATATAGAAAGGGAGTGGATATAGAGCGATGGTACACTGACCTCCAAAACAAATAGAGGCAACAGTACAATCACACTAGTGAAGTGTGCCTACTTGCAAATTGCTACAACAGTGTCATCCCGGAGGGGTGGCAACACTGTTAACCAGTGTTCCCTCTAAGCCTTCGCAGCTGCTGAGCGGGATCGGCTCAGAGCTGGGCACAGCGCCATCAAAGGTGGGCGATAGGAAAACCTAAGATAATTGTCACTTCAAAGAGCATACAAACCCCTGCACCATCCCGTACAATACAGTATAGTCCTCTGTGTTATCACTGGACATTGCTCTCCATATATAAACCATACAGGGAAAAAAAATCTTTGTTCCAGAGAACTTACATAGAAAAACTAATAACCAAGAGGCTAAACAAAACCCAGTTTCTGACCCTTATGTTAAAACATAACTTTCATTTGATTGCTTTAATAAGGAAAAAAATAATTTAAAAAAGCTGCTGTTTCTCTAGATGACATTATGTTGATAGTAGTGGTAATAGTCTCAAGGGTCTATAAAAGCAACTATTTTTACAAACCATTGAAACTCTATTAACACTACTATCAACATAAGGTCATCTAGAGAAACCGTAGGTTTTTATTTATTTTTTCATCTCTTTAGGTGTTAAAACATAACTTTCATTAGATTGCTCTAACACCTAAAGGGGGAAAAAAAAAGAATTTTAAAAACCTGCTTTTCCTCTAGATGACCTTATGTTAATAGTAGTGTTAATAGAGTCTCAAAGGTCTGTAAAAATAGTGTAGCTGCTTTTATAGACCCTTGAGACATTATTACCACTACCATAAACATAAGGCCATCTAGAGAAACAGCAGGTTTTTAAAATAGTTTTTTTCCTTTGGGTATTGTTATGGGGGACCTGTGGAGGACACACTGTTATGGGGGACCTGTGGAGGACACACTGTTATGGGGGACCTGTGGAGGACACACTGTTATGGGGGACCTGTGGAGGACACACTGTTATGGGGGACCTGTGGAGGACACACTGTTATGGGGGACCTGTGGAGGACACACTGTTATGGGGGACCTGTGGAGGACACACTGTTATGGGGGACATTATACAGGGGTAATATAACTGAGGGGTATCAGGTAAATTATACAGGGGGTAATATAACTAAGGGGTATCAGGGTACATTATACAGGGGTAATATAAGTTATATTACCTCTGTATAATGTCCCCTGATAGCCCTCCTAAGTTATATTACCCCTGTATAATAATGTCCCCTGATACCCCTTAGTTATATTACCCCTGTATAATAATGTACACTGATACCCCTTAGTTATATTACCCCTGTATAATAATGTACACTGATACCCCTTAGTTATATTACCCCGCCCTGTATAATTTAAGCTGATACCCCTCAGTTAGATTATATAACTGAGGGGTATCTATCAGGGTACATTATACAGGGGTAATATAACTAAGGGGTATCTATCAGGGTACATTATACAGGGGTAATATAACTAAGGGGTATCTATCAGGGTACATTATACAGGGGTAATATAAGTGAGGAGGGCTATCAGGGACATAATACAGGGGTGAGGGGTAAGATAAGTTATATTACCCCTGTATAATGTCTGATAGTAGTCTAGCCCTCCTCAGTTATATTACCCCTCATGTACCCTGATACCCCTAGTTATATTACCCCCTGTATAATTTACCCTGATACCCCTCAGATATATTATATAACTGAGGGGTATCAGGGTAATACAGGGGACAACAGAGGATTCGTAGCACTGTGGGACAGGGGGGGGTACATACTTCTTTTTTTATATGCCCTCACCTCACCAGCTAGCAGACGGCCAGGCGCGCAGGGTACTCAGATCAGATGCGACGTGACGTGACGTGACGTCAACATAGCCTGCGCCGCACAGCACGCACTCCCTCTCTGCCTCCACCGGGTCCGGGACTCCGCCCCCCTATTTGAATACTAGCCACCGCCCACCGGCAGCCCACAGCCAGGTATTGTGCGGCGGGCGGTGTCAGCCTGCAAAACAGACAGGGGAATCAGCTGGGGGCCGGCACAGCTGAGTGAGCGGGCGTTATAAAATTGTGAGCGGGGCCACAATAATTGCTGCGCGGCCGCCCACCCGCGCAGCTTAGAGGGAACACTGCTGTTAACCAATTGTTGCCCTCAGTATCTGGGCCAGGCAGTGGTGGCTCTTTGCAATTTTTTGACACAAAGTGTGATCTTGTAAACAGTACACGCTATGGTGCATGAATGGAATCTTTAATACTCGCGTCTATATCAATCTCAGGACGAGTTGGATACTAAACACCAACTCATGACCCCCACAAGATAAATGAGAATACATATATGGAACAACAATCCCATGCACTCTGCAATCCACAGACATTAATAGGCTAATAATGGTTGTAGCAAGCAACCAGCAGCAACAATAATGACCTCATACTCCAATGGTAACTGATAATTTTAATTGTGTTCTTTTTTTTTTTTTCCTTATATTTCTTATATATTTTTTGTAGAAAATTAATAAAGATAATATTTTGAATATTAGTTAGGGACCCCTACAGGGATTTATGGTCCTACAGACCATTAGAATATAATTAAATAATAGCCCGAGGGTCTCTAAAAGGGACCTTGTTTATAACAATATATGATTAAACACTATAATTAGAGGGTTTCATCAGAAACAATTATTTCAAGAGGACCTGTCAGCTGCATCAACCCTATAAAACCAGGTATACTGTCAGGTAGGGCAGATCCTCCTGTTTAAAATAATACCTGGAAAAAATTGTGTAAAAGGCGGCTCTCATATATATCGTAGGGGATAGGGTGCACTGAACAAATAGACACACCCTGTCCGGAAAAGAAATTATAGAATATAATATATATATTATTTTTGCACATTTTGCACATTTTGTTGGCTGATTATGCGGTTTTTAATATAAAACGCACACCCTTCTGAACATTCCCCTATTTATTGATATGCTAGGAAATAAAGTTATATATACAGAGAAATAACTCTTTTTGTCAGCGCATCAGAATCACCTTCAATTGTATAATCTTTATTTTGTGATATTTTATACATATATTTTAATAAAAAATTATTTTTTCCACATAAGTCCAAGTGAGGGAGTGCCTGTCAAAACTTATTCTAAAATAATACCTGTCTGGTTTAAATTGGTAGCAGCATTCCCAAGGGAAAACAAACTTTATTCACTGAGGACCTCATTTGGCTCACAATCACTGATGATAATCACTGATCAAACACTGATGTGTGAAAGCAGCCTAAGGTGGGGTTCACATGTGCGTTGTGAATTCTGGAACTGTAATCCGGTAACTGTATCCGGAGTATATGTCGGCTTTCAGCCAGACCAAAAATGGGACATGGGACCAACACAGGTGCCTTCAGCTGCCAAGTGCACACGTAACGGGTCAGCCAGTTTCATAGGTACAAATCTGCTGACAGATGCCCTTTAAATCATACCAGACAACCCCTTTAATAAATGTTAAAAGGTGGAACCACTTAACTACAGCTTGGTAAGTCTGACATATGTGGATTGCAAAATATTAAGGGCATTCTAATAGATGATCTGCAACAGTACCAACGAATAAATAATACCTAGCATGAGCCAACCATGCTCTAATACAATAAGGTAAAAAGTCAGACAAAAGCAATCAAAGAAATTCAATAAAATTATCCATATAAAACAATTTGTACAGACCACAGTATCACTATGTGCACCACATGTATATATAATACTTTCAGATATTTGTATGAAAACTTACTGATATGCTGTTTATTGTGAAATTTCACCCACTTATTCCAACGCCGAATTATGGACTGCAAAAATGTTTTTGTATGATGAGCCTCCGCATTCTGCAGCTTGACCTGTGTGTCCAGTCTTTTGGCTTTCCTCGTAGCACAATACTCCATCCAGGCACTGCATGGCGAGTAAATATTTTAGTAGGCTTTCACCCAAGCTTTCAATGCATGAAATGAAATCCATGTAATCTAATCTGAAACATAGCATGTAACTGATGAAAAATCGTACCCAGGAGATCTGAAAGGATTCTGTCTGGAAATGTCATCATATTACTATTACTAAATGAAAAATGTTTAACCATAGTTATGATCTATCTATCTATCTATCTATCTATCTATCTATCTATCTATCTTATCTATCTATATCTATCTATTGTATCTATCTATCTATCTATCGTATCTATCTATATCTATCTATTGTATCTATCTATCTATCTACCTACCTATGCACTATATAGATAAAAGTATAAGGACACACCTCTAAATCACTGAATTCAGGTGTTTCGTTCTGTCCCATTGCCACAGGTGTATAAAATCCAGCACCTAGCCAAGCAGTTTGCCTTTAAAAACATTTGTGTAGGAATGTAACTTTCCAATAAGCTCTAGGAATTAAAGCATGGTGCTGTAATAGGATGCCACCGCTGTGACAAGTCGGTTCATGAAATGTCTTCCCTCCTAGATATTCCACCATCAGCTGTGAGTGGTATTATTGTAAAGTGGAGGTGTTTAGGAACCACAGCAACTGAGCTATGAAGTGGCAGACCATGAGAAGTTACAGAGTGGGGTCGGCAAGTGGTGCAAGTGCATAAAAGTCGCAAACACCCTGCTGACTCAATGGAGTTCATTTATCAAAGACTGGGATTTTACGCCACTGAACTGCTGGAGGATTCACCTAATCAATGACGAGACGCAGGCCTCATCATAAATTAGGAACATCCTCCAGCTGTCCATGTGTCTGGAGAGAAATCTACTACAGCCTCTGACTGGAGTAGATTCTAAGTGTCATTGACTCAAGTTTCCTAGCCCCCACAAAGCCCACACACTACACCCGCCACTCCCCAGTGTTGAGGGCATGTGATAAAATATTGTTGCACAAGTGTTAAAAAGTAGCAAAGCAGGGTCTTGAACTGTTTTTAAGGCCTAAGGGTACTTTCCCACTAACGTTATTCTTTTCCGGCATTGAGTTCCGTCCTAGGGGCTCTATACCGGAAAATAACTGATCAGTTTTATCCCCATGCATTCTGAATGGAGAGCAATCCGTTCAGGATGCATCAGGATGTCTTCAGTTCAGTCTTTTTGCCTTTTCAGGACGAAGATAATACCGTAGCATTCTGCGGATTTATCTCCGTCCAAAATTCCGGAACACTTGCCGGAATGCTGAATCCGGCATTTTTTCCCATTGACATGCATTAATGCCGGATCCGGCCCGAGTGTATCGGCAAAATGAATCAGTTTTTGCAGTCTGCGCATGCTCAGACCGCAAAAAATGTGAAAAAAATGTGTCATCCGGAAAAACAGATCCGGCATTTCAATGCATTTGTCATACGGATCAGGATCCTCATCCAATCGACAAATGCCATCAGTTTGCATACATTTTGATGGATCAAGCAGGCAGTTCCGACGACAGAACTGCCTGCCGGAACCCTCTGCCGCAAGTGTGAAAGTATCCTTAAACAGGCATAAGAACTGTTAGTAAACGACCCCCAAAAACTGCAGCGTTCCAACCTTCCCCGGGATTAAAGGGGTTGTTTGAGACTTTGATATAGATGGCATATCCTCAGGATAGGTCATCAATATCTGATCGATGGAGGGTTTAAAGAGGTTTCGGTTCTTCTGTAAGAACTGTGGTATCCTCACAGCTTACCAAACACAGCGCTGTACATTGTATAATAGCTGTGCTTGGTATTGCAACTCAGCCCCATTCACTCGAATATGGCTAAGCTGCGCTTAGCCCATGTAACCAATGTGATGTCACTGGCCAAGGAGGAGTCCGCTGCACTCACCACTACAGCTGATTGGCGGGATGCCAGAACTCGGACCACCACTGATCTTATATTGATGGCCTATCTTGAGCATAGGCCATCAGTAAGAAAATATCAAACAACCCCTTTAACAACCCCCCTAACTGTGCTCCGGGAGCTTCATGGCATGGATTTCCAAGGCTAAGCAGCTGCATTACCAAGCACAATGCCAAGTGTCAGATGGACTGGTATAAAGCACATAGCCACTGGGCTCTGGGGCAGTGGAAATGAGCCCTGTGTAGTGGAAAATCATGTTGCTCTATCTGACGGTAAAATGGAGGAGTCTGGGTTTGGTAAACGGCAGGAGAACATTACATGCCTGACTGCATTGTGCCAACTGTGAAGTCTTCAGAACCAAAGTACAGTATGTAGGCAGCTATGTACTATGAGGCATCCAGCTGAAAAGGACATTTTGGGAAAGAAATATAGAAAAGAAGATGGCTTCGGCAGCATTCCGCAATATCAAAACGATCCTTTATTCGTACCTCCAGACACAATTGGCAACGTTTCGACTGTACACCAGTCTTTGTCAAGCCTAATGACATACATTCTGGTAGGCATATATATACCCCCCACATAAAAGACACACCCCGTTACATCATCAGTACAAATCACTGCACAATAGTATACACATGTTGATATTACAACTCACAGTTAATGATATGTCCACCCCGCTCGTGTTGTTCACCTCGGCGTTCCAATATCTGTAATGCGCAGCCGCATCTCAATGTATTTGCATATCGGAAGTGTCATACGTTGCCATGACTCCCGGCGGCGCACGTGTCTCCAGCCAATGAGCTGCAGGACGCACTCACTGACGTCACAGCTTGTGCGTCCACCCCATGACCCACACTCAAGTGCGCACAACAGTGCGTCAATAGCGTTAGTCACGTGGGGTACGCAGCCAATGAAGACCCGGCGCGAACATCGGCGCCATGGCAACGATGACGCCACGGTCACCACTACTTATTACATGTGTGATCTGTATCTAAAGTGGCCGGGTCTATATATTACAGAACCTCCGCTCACAACGATAATCACATGACTATAGAGGGAAATTAATCCTGACCCCACATATACACGCACATAACAGCTAATGGAAAAATACATAACCTCATAAGTGTGGTGCACAATAACCACACATAACCATCATCTGGATGGTGTATCCCATATATACATCACATATGGACCATCAACATGGTCCTTTGACATATAGACTAAAGACTGTTACACCAGGGATGTGCCACATATATATTTAAAAACATGATGTCACTATACTGAGAGGACAAAACAGTGACAATCATCAATCGATGGATGCGACATTAAACTCTAAATTCAGGCCAAAAGGTTGGAGGGACCTGAGGGTATGGATCCATTTAAGTTCCTTCTTCCTCAGGATTCCCTTCCTGTCCCCACCCCTTCTCAAGTATCCTACACTGTCAATAACTCGAAATCTCAATTGATTAATGGAATGTTTACAGTCAATGAAGTGTTTTGCAACCGGTTTGTCAAGTGCACCTGTTCTAATTGTGCTTTTGTGTTTGTTAATTCTTTCCCTCAATTCCATCGTGGTCTCCCCCACATAGATCAAACTGCATGGGCACTGTATCATGTAAACCACATCCGTGGATTTACATGTAAAATGACCTTTGATCTTAAACCGTTTACCACTGTAGGGATGTGTAAAACCATCACCTTTCATGATGCCACCGCAGTTGCAACATGAAAGGCAAGGGAAATTACCATTCCTCAGTGGTGCTAGCCTTTTCTGTCTTTCGATGTCCTTCCCCCCTATATCCGCCTTCACCAATCTATCGCGTAGGTTAGGGCTCCGTTTGTATGCCATCATTGGGGGAACTGAAAATTCAGTGACTGCAGGCAATCCTTTCTGTAGGATCCGCCATTCCTGTCGTAGGATGTTGGCTATATTGCCGCTATCACCCCCATAGATGGATACAAATGGAATGCGGGGGGTCTCCTGTTTTTGGGATTTCCTTACCAGAGTGGCACTACGTTCCATGGATGTAATCCTATGCTTGGTACGGTTGATCAATTTGATGGGATATCCTCTCCTGCTGAACTTATTACACATCTCATCTACCCTAATACCAAAGAGGGTGTCATCCGATACGATACGGCGTACCCTAAGTAGCTGACTCCACGGGAGGGAGCTCACCATGTTCTGAGGGTGACTACTGTCATACATTAACAAGGTATTCCTGTCTGTAGGTTTTTGGAAGAGATCAGTACAGATCCTTCCATTGTGCACCTGAATTCGGACGTCAAGGAACTGCAGCTCACGGGCAGAATGCATCACGGTGAACTGCAGGTCCCGGACCCCAGAATTCAGGTGCGCATGAAACTCATCCAGTTCAGGCACGGTGCCAGTCCAAATCAAGAAAATGTCGTCGATGTAGCGCCACCAGCACAGGACTCTCTCAAAAAATATGGAGCGATACACCAGCCGATCCTCGACCTCCGCCATGAAGATGTTTGCGTAGGTGGGGGCCACATTAGACCCCATCGCCACACCCCGCTTTTGCTGGTAGAAGGTGTCACCGAAGAGAAAATAATTCCTCCTCAGGACAACCTCCAAGAGGGCGAGGATCAGCCGGCGCGCCCCAAGAGAGAGCCCCGTGCCGGCCAGGGCCACATCGACGACATTTAAACCATAGGAGTGATCAATGGATGTATACAGGGATACAACATCAAAACTCACAAGTAAAAATTCCGCCGGCAAGTCAAGTAAATTCAGTTTAGTCAAGAAATGGCCAGTATCCCTGACATAGGAGGGGGCCGTGGTCGCGTGGATCCGTAATACCTTGTCCAGAAAGATGGATACAGGATTGAAGATGGAGCCCCTGCCCGACACTATGGGTCGGCCAGGGGGATCCACAAGGCTCTTGTGGATCTTTGGTAAGACATATATCACAGGGGTGATTGGATGGCTTACACGCAAAAAGCTGTTTAATTCATCATCAATGATTCCCTGGCTGAGAGCCTCATCCAATAGCACCCCTATGACACCTGCTATGTCCCACCTTGGATCCTTACTCAACATCTCATAGACATTGTCATCCCTTACCTGCCTTGTGATCTCATCAGTATATTTACATGTGTCCATCACGACCACGGCACCCCCCTTGTCAGCTGGTTTAATCGTCAATTGTTTGTTATGTTCCAGTTCAAGAACAGCCCGTCTCTCATCTTGAGATAGGTTGTGTCTGAACTGGTGGGTACCCTCCACCCTCAATTGATCGATACGTTTTCTGACAAAACTGATATATGTTTCCACCACATGGTTGTTTTGTGGTGGAAGAAAATGACTTTTATTGCGTAATTCGAAATTCCTACACATCAAAGTATCAGTGGATACAACAGTGGATACATCAGACTGACTGGCAGATACATCAGTATTTCTAGCTGAAAAGAAAGCTTTTAATCTCAAGCGTCTAAAAAACTTTTGTAAGTCGAGCTCAAATTCGAACCAGTCCCGTGAGGTTGTAGGGCAGAATGTCAAGCCACGGCTTAGTACACTAATTTGTGCTTTATCAAGCTGAAAAGAGGAGATGTTCACTACCAGATTCATCATTTCCGCTGTCCGCGTCTCGTTACTCTCCCCTGAATGTGGGTGCAGGCCTCTGTTGGTATTGGGGGAAGGGTCCTTGTTGGATCGGTGGTGTTTCCTACCACCCCTTCTGTATCGCCCTCCCCTCTTTTCCTGCTTGGGCCTAAAAAATTGGACGCACCTGATTCATCAGCAGAATCGGATTCACCAGTACTAAAGCCGAATTTACCTTGATCAAAGCGTTTGCCGCGTCTACGCCTATTAAACCTTTGTGGTTGAGATGCCTGCCAGTTATATATTTTACCAGACTGGTAATCCTCTAAGTCCCTATGCCACTTATCTCTCTTGATGTGTTCCACTTCCAACTTGTGTCGGGCAATGTGTTGAGTGGTCTTTTCTTTGTATACTGTATAATCCTCAATACTCACAAGGTCCCGAATCTGGGTATCCAACTCGGCTGTGGTTTTCTTCAGGTTGTCAACCTCTTTCTGTAAAAAGTCTATGTTTAATAACATTAATTCAAAAGAGTATTGGCATCGTATGACACTTCCGATATGCAAATACATTGAGATGCGGCTGCGCATTACAGATATTGGAACGCCGAGGTGAACAACACGAGCGGGGTGGACATATCATTAACTGTGAGTTGTAATATCAACATGTGTATACTATTGTGCAGTGATTTGTACTGATGATGTAACGGGGTGTGTCTTTTATGTGGGGGGTATATATATGCCTACCAGAATGTATGTCATTAGGCTTGACAAAGACTGGTGTACAGTCGAAACGTTGCCAATTGTGTCTGGAGGTACGAATAAAGGATCGTTTTGATATTGCGGAATGCTGCCGAAGCCATCTTCTTTTCTATATGTGTATCTCATGGCCTGATGGATCAAGGGCCTACGGCTAGGCTGTTGCATTGATATAGACGCATTATCTGGATACCGTATAGTGCTGCCTCTACACTACTTCTTGCATTTTGGGAAAGAAGTCTGAGATGCCATCTATATGTCATCTCTTTTCATAGAGTCAGAATTGCTGAGAACATTCCCGGTGATGCTGATAAGCAAATAGTAGCTGACTTACAAGACGTGTATACCCCAACAAACTGCTTTAGGAAGTTGTATACTGGGAGCTATAAAAAAAATTGGACATAGTAGAATGCTATGGGGGAGATTTATCTTCAGAGGATTTTTAAAGTCAGTATGCCAAGCAGTCCAGGTGGGAACACATCACTAGTAGGTGGTCCTTCGTGTGTGTCCTGCTCATCTGAAGTTCTCTCTCAGTGTGTCTCCCCTTTCTCCTCCCTTCATATTTGTGGCAGTGGGAAAGATGGAGGATTGTCCTTCCTAAGCACACTTATGTGCAGTTGAGATAGAGGTAGGATGTTCCCCACTTGTAAATGTACAGGTTAGAAATGCAGTAATGGGATACTGAAGTGGACTAAGCAGGGTGCCTGCAGAAGCTGTGCGGCCATGGAGATAATCGGGAACCTTGGCTTTGACCTCTTCTCACCCTTAGGCCTCATTCACATTTCCATGTCCGTTTGACGTCTGTGGAAAAATCCGTCCATCTTTCGCCCATGAAGAATCCATGTGTCCATTTTATGCCTCCATGAACAATGCTCAACAGAAAATTAATTTCCTACCAGTGGTCAGTGAAGAACTGGCCAAAGACTAATGCTCTCCATGTTCTGTCAGTGGTTTTTTATGGACCCATAGACATCAATGGACATGTTTGGGCCGCATCATGGACTAAAGTAGTGCATGCTCCGATGATTTTCTCACTGACCCAAGGTGAGTGGAAGACCACTGATGTGTGAACTAACGCAATTACAGCCAATGGCTACATGTGCTGAACGTGGAGGACTCGGACAGGACACGCGAGTGAAAAACAGATATGTGAACGAAGCCTTATATAGTTAGGGGTTCCCTTAATAATGCATCACAAAGGCTTAGCAATGATGCTTCATATCATAGTACAGGTCTAATTTGTCAATGATGCTAAAATCAAGGAGTTCAGAAAAAGCATTGGTTGGTAAAAGAAAACCTCAGCCTACAAGTTTTACTCTGTAGCATGAACAGGTTAGGGAACTTTCACACTAGTGTGTTTCTTTTCCGGCGCTGAGTTCCGTCCTAGGGGCTCTATACCGGAAAAGAACTGATCAGTTTTATCCGCATGCATTCTGAAAGGAGAGTAATCTGTTCAGGATGCATCAGGATGTCTTCAGTTCAGTCACTGAACGGCATTTTGGACGGAGGAAATACCGCAGGATCGGTAAAAATGTGAAAAAAAATTGAAACGGATCCGTTTGTCCGTATGACAAACGGAGAGATGGATCCATTCTTGCAATGCATTTGTGAGACGGATCCGCATCCAGATCCGTCTACAAATGTTGTCCGTTTGCATGCAGATTGCCGAATCACTCTGCCGCAAGTGTGAAAGTAGCCTTAGGCTACATGCACACGACCGTGCCATTTTTTGCGGTCCGCAAACCGCGGATCCGCAAAAAACGGAAGCCGCCCGTGTGCCTTCCGCAATTTGCGGAACGGAATGGGCGACTCATTGTAGAAATGCCTATTCTTGTCCGCAAAACGGACAAGAATAGGACATGCTATATTTTTTTTGCGGGGCCACGGAACGGTGCAACGGAGGCAGACAGCACACGGAGTGCTGTCCGCATCTTTTGCGGCCCCATTGAAACGGAGGCTCGGATGCGGACCAAAACAACGGTCGGGTGCATGAGGCTTTACTCTGTATGTTCATGTAGACATCTGTGGCTTAAAGGGGTTGTCAGAGTTATGAAAAAAAATAATATAGCACTGAAAATCTGATATATAACTGAGCTAAGCAAATTTTATGCAAAAAAAAAATATATATTTCCTCATTTCCCTGGTTCTTTTTTGGCCCTTGTTTACATACAATAAAAACAATCTCTGCCCTTCCCCTGCTCTGCTAAGGGAGTGAATACAAGAGCTGCCCTGAGTGACATGTCTGCCTGCTGGGAGACTCTGCAGCATGTTGTATGTGTAGGACTACAAGCCCCAGCTGTATAATGACACTGCTAAGGGAGTGGATACAAGAGCTGCCCTGAGTGCTGGGAGAATCAACAGCAACTTGTAAGTGTAGAACTACATGTCCCAGCTGTATAATGACACTGCTAATACACACAGGTTCTTCCCCCTACCTTCTTGTGCAATGCTTTCTCTAGTATGTCAGCTCCAGTGCCCAGCATTGTCTCCTCACTGCCTGCAGAGCTGTGCAGCTGAAGGGGTTAAGAATCCTAGCAGAGAGCAGAGTGAAGGGGGCGTAGCCAGCACAGTGACGTCTCCTTTACAGGCTTGAAAACGACCTTTTTCAGAGCAGGGAGAGAAGCTGACATCACAGGTCATGTGACCCTCAGTGAAATCTGAGAAACCAGCCACTGGAGATAAAGTGAGTGAATTGGAAAGCTGTTACATTTGCTTAGTTAGGAACATAGAAAGAACAAAAAAATAACTCGGATAACTCCTTTAAGTAATATTGTGTCCATTGTGTTCTAAAGCCATTTTAAGTGACGGCTGTGGATACGAAAAAGGTTATGACAGTGGAAGGGACGCTAACCAGTACCAGAGGTTCTATAGCAAGTGATAAGAGAAGTTTCTTTGTTTCTGTCCCATTATGACAGTAAAACCGTGACAGGAACCCATCTTATACACTGAGGACCTTAGAGCTACATTATTTAACCTTTTACTTGACTTTAGCAGCTAATCCCCTTTTGCCAGGCAGTAAAGTACTCACTCAAAGTACAGCTTCTGCAGCTTGCTGATGTAAAAGGAGTATGCCTTCTTAAATAGCTCTGGAGACACCTGAATGGAAAAAGAAGACCTGTCAAAGGAATGTTAAGCAATAGGAAAATCTGCTGGTTTACATCCAGTACCGCACAGTCATCAACAAAGGGAGTCCGTCACCAGGAATTCCCATTTAAACCTTGTATGGCTCGCACAGCCGAATGTAATGACACCTGTCACTTAGAGATCCGTTTCATCAGTCATGGGACTCATACCCTCTCGGACCTCTTGTAAACGATGGGGCACATTTACTAAGATGAATTTTTACCTCGGTCTTAGTTTCCGCCCTTGTGATGCTTTTTGATTCGACAAGTAGTGTGCCTCATCATAAATTACCGTAGGCACATCTAAGGCAGTCCTTGCGTCTGGTGAGAAAACTATTTTTCGGCAACATTCGGTAAATTTGAATGTTAGTAAATTTTCTCTGGCTGGAACTGGCCCTGACATCTCCCCCCCCCCCACTTCACCCTTACCTGTGCAGCTGCCGAACATGGCGTAAAACTAGACGTGCGACTAAATATTGGCCAGTTAAAAAAGGGACGTGCGGCTATTTTTACAAGTCCCTTAAAGGGGTTGGCCCATCTCATACATTGGTGGCATATTGCTAGGATATGCCACCAATTTCTGCAGCGGTAAATGAAGCTGTGGCTGCGCTTGCGAAGTTGTGCTTCCCATTCATTTTTTATGAAACCTCTGACAATGGCCAAGTGTGCCGCTTGGCAATTTTCTGCAGTGCCATAGAAATGCATGCACGGTCCGCTCTCCTTCACTTTGCGGGCTCCCTTCTAGAGACAGATGTGTGTCCCAGAGGTGGAATCTGCACCTATCAGACATTGGTGGCATATCCTAACCATGTATAAGATGGGCCAACCCCTTTAATAAATCTCCTTCAGTTGAGCAGGAAATATTCTCCATGTAGGAGTGTGATTTCCAGGCCTGAACTCTGCTCCTGTGAAGGGACCTCACAGCCTTAGGCCTCCTGCACACGAACGTGTGCGCCCCGTGGTCGTGCTGCGGCCTGCAAAATGCAGGCCGCAATGCACGAACACCGTCCGTGGGGCAGCCGCAGCGGATCGCGGACCATTTCACTTTAATGGGTCCGCGATCCGGCCGTTCCGCAAAAAGGTAGGACATGTTCTATCTTTTTGCGGAATGGAAGTACGGGACGAAACCCCATGGAAGCACTCCGTTCCTTGCTTCTGTCCCGCATCTCCGGATTTGCGGACCCATTGAAGTGAATGGGTCCGCATCCCTGATGCGGAATGCCCACGGAACGGCACCCGTGTATTGCGGATCCGCAAATGCGGTCCGCAATAAGGCAACGGGGCGCACACGTTCGTGTGCAGGAGGCCTTAATATGATCTACACTGCTGTGTGTAATGAATTCTGATGGCAATATGTCAGTATAACAGCTGGAACATTACGTATTCAGCTGTGCACTCTCCAATATATATTAGTCAGCGGTAATTTGGGTCATACTGAATAAGCCAATGACATTTATCAGTACACTGCCATAGAATGCAGATATTCCAGGGAGTCCGTATTTTCAGTTTTCTGCACGGTCACAGTTACAGTATACTCGTCGAATCCAAAAGCAGCAATAGGTCAGTCTTTGACTAGTAGGCACACAGGTCACAAAATGGGGTTAGGTATGTGGCGCTACATAGGATTGGGATTCCAGGACTGAGAATGTCAGCTTGAGTGCTGAAAAACAACACCAGCATTGAGCTCTAGAGCAGCGGAAACATTTTTTTTTTCTAGTTGGAAGATGCCAAAATGATTCTTGTCCAAAGTGTAAGTTTGGTGAACTAAGGTATACGCCTATTTCTAAAGGCTTTGGATAATTTGATTAGTTCTTGTAAAGTATACAACAGGGGCACTCAAATGGTGCCAGCTGTCCAGACACTTTCATGTCCTGCTTTCAACTGTATCTGCGTCCGCAGGAGGCAGTTACAGTTGAATACAATGGTGAAGCAGAGAGCCGTCAGCTCCTTTCTCCACCATTCCCCTACCATCAGTGGTGCAGCGCAAACAGGCACGGTGCTGTGACATCATCGCACCTGCCATGCTGAGCCACACACAACACAGGGCGGAGCAGCTCAGTTCGGCAGGCACAATCACATCACTGCACTGTGCCTCATTGCGGTGCCCCACCGATGGCGAATGGTGAAGCAGCGAGCTAATAGCCGGCGAACATGGAACAGGTGAGTATTTAAATTAGAGGCAATATGGGGCATCACTTGTGGGGGGAACTTACTGGGCATAACTTTTTGAGGGGGCACTTCAGGGGCATCACTCTCTGAGGGGGACTTCAAGGGGCATGATACTGTGTGGGGGGTAACTTAAGGGGGCATTTAATGGGGGCATCACCTTGTGAGGGGGTAACTTAACCCCTTCCCGACATGTGACGCAGCATGTCGGGTCTTTTAAAAAAAAATTAATAAAGTTTTTACAAATAAAAAAAATCCCCTTTCTCAAAAAATTAGAATTAAAAGAAAATAATATATACATCATGAGCAAATATAAAAGTAATAATCCCATATGGAAAAAGGCAAACCGAAAAAAGGGTCAAAATGGCCAATTTACAGAATCATGGTTTCTGGCACTTTAAGCCAGGTTTTATCACTAGTCCAACTTCAGTAAGGTTACACGGGTGCGGGTTGTCTTGCAGAAATTTGCCTTACACTTTTCCATGCCATTCATCAGCGCAGGGCGTGCTGTGAACGGCGCAGGCAGCGCAGCGAAGCTGCCTATGCCTGAAATAGCCAATAACAAAGCTCCTTAAAGCAAAGAGCTTTGTTATTGGTCTGACTGGGCGGGCTGCTGGACTATTCGTTGCGTCGCTTTGAAGATGTGGAGGGAGACATCTGCAGTGGTGTGTGATCTTCACCAGGAGGCGCCCCTGCAGGGTAATGGGCCTTGCTGGGCAGTGGACTTTAGCGGGGGTGCCAGCTCTGAGACCCCCACTGATATCTATAATGAGGAGTCTGAAGCACTCAGCCAAGTGCTGCTTCTCCTTACTGCTTAGCGCTGTAGTAAAGACAGTCTCAATAGAAAGTCTATGGGACCATCTCCAAGTTTGCGCTCAGCAATGAGGAGTAGCAGCGCTCGCCTGGGCGCTTCTGACTCCTCGTTATAGAGATGCCGATCTCAGCGCAGGGATCCCCACTATCAACACTTTTGATATGTCCCTATGACATATCAAAAGTGTCAAAAATGTATTACTTTATCACTTGGCTATAACAGCGTGCGGTGCATTCACTCCAGATCCCCCAGGGGCTTATTAAAGGGGTGTTCTGGTTGGTAAAAGTTATCACCTATCCACAAGATAAGCCCTTATTCAGACTGCTGAGTAATAGCCATAAATTACCAGCTGATCTTCATCTTGCCCAAATAGGTATTCCAAATAGCTTCCTGCCATTGCCTTTACTTTGGGTTTCCTTGAGTCATCGATGTATGAATCCCTGTTGGAAAAAACGGAGACATGTAACTGCTAACATATATAATGGTACTTGGGTTTACTGGTATTTCCTTGTATCTTGGGTTTATGTCCTAAAGGTGTATTACAGGTTCAGCAAATAAAAGTTAAATGTTATTCATTTAATGATGCAGTTGTCTAATGTTTGTGATTTTTTTTTTATCTGCTCATGTAGGTGCGCCTTTTTTCCGACTGAGATGTGCGCAAAAACAGTCTAATTTTTCCTCCACTCTAGGGATTGCTTATTTTTATTCATCAGTTCATCCGTTTTGAGTGGTGAAGTGTGTCTATTTTTGTAATCAGCTAATTAGACTAGTCTAAGGCCTCATGCACACGATCGTTCCATTTTTTGCGGTCCGCAAACTGCGGATCCGCAAAAAACGGATGCCGTCTGTGTGCCTTCTGCAATTTGCAGAACGGGCGGCCCATTGTAGAAATGCCTATTCTTGTCCACAAAACGGACAAGAATAGGACATGCTATATTTTTTTTGCTGGGCCAAGGAATGGAGCAATGGATGCGGACAGCACAAGGAGTGCTGTCCGCATCTTTTGCTGTCCCATTGAAGTGAATGGGTCCGCATCCGAGCCACAGAAACTGCGGCTCGGATGCAGACCACAACAACGGTCATGTGCATGAGGCCTAAAGAAAATGGAACCACCAGAGACCTGACAGAGCTCATGCACACAACCATTGTTTCAGTCCGCATCCGATCCACATTTTTTGCGGGTCTGATATGGGCCCATTCACCTCGCATCCGTATGTCCATTCTGTGGCACCTGCAACAAAAATTATCCATGTTTTGTGAATCCACAATTTGCGGACGGCAAAAACGGCTACAGCTGTGTGCACATGCCCAAAGCAATTTGCGGTCCCCAATGTACGGGCAACATCCGTGCGGCGGCCAGGAAGGATCGAGACCCATTCAACTTAAATGGGTCCGTGATCCGTCCTCACCGTAAAAAAATGGAACATGTTCTATTTTTTTGAGGTGCGGAGGCACGGGCATAAACACCACGGAAGCACTCTGTAGTGCTTCCGTGGGCTTCCGATCCGTGCTTCCGTTCTGCACCGCATCTCCCGGATTGCGGACCCATTCAAGTGAATGCGTCCGCATCTGTGATTCAGGGTGTACACGGCCGGTGCCTATGTATTGCGGACCCGCCGTATGCAGGCCAGGCAACAGCCGTGTGCATGAGGCCTAATACAAAGACACCTCGCTTCACTCATCAACTGCTGTGCGACTTTTAATAATCAGTTGAATCCAGGACTCCAGTTTAATTGCAGTCTAAGGCCTCTTGAACACAAACGTGCCGTGTTTTGCGGTCTGCAAATTGCAGACCGCAAAACACAGATGCCCGTGTGCCTTCTGTAATTTAGGGAATGGAAGAGACGGCCCATTATAGAAATGCCTATCCTTGTCCGCAAAACGGACAAGAATAGGGCATGATCTATCATTTTTGCAGAACCACGGAATGGAGCAATGGATGCGGACAGCACACAGAGTGCTGTCCGCATCTTTTGCGGCCCCATTGAAGTGAATGGGTCCGCACCAGAGCCGCAAAAAAATGCGGCTCAGGTGCGGAACTAAACCGCGGTCGTGTGCATGAGGCCTAAAAAACAGACAAGCTTGATAAATATGGACAAAGTCCTCACTCTGATATGATAATATCTGAGGCACTTAGCCAATATATTTTGATCAAAACACATCTAAGCCCGCCTACCAAGCGCCAAGGTGGTCTCAGGTCAGGCGGGTCCTACGCTAAACCTACCTAAGCCAATGGGCTTCTATGTTCAGGAGCGCAGACGCCGCACATATGGTGTGCTGCTCCTAGTCACCTCCATGTGCATCAAGCAACCAACGGGAGGAGGAGCAAGCACACCAATTCTGGGGTTGCAGTTGTGGCGACTTGCGAGTGGTGCTGTGAGCCGTTTGAGTTCAGAATCTGCAGTGCTACACAGTGATCATTGTTCACATGATATTGTTGTGTATCCCCAGTCTTAGGCCAGAGACACACCAGCAGGTTCAATGCGATAAACTCGCAAAATGTGTCAGTGAGAGGTCATGACCTCACTCCTCTTGACAGGATCGCACAGCATTAGGGCTCATGCACATGAACGTTTTTTCTTTCAGTGTCCGTTCAGTTTTTTATTGAGGACCGTATGCGGAACCATTCATTTCAATGGGTCCGCAAAAAAAAAACCCAGAAGTTACTCGGTGTGCATTCCGTTTCCGTATTTCCGTTCTGCAAAAAAATAGAACATGTCCTATTATTGTCCGCATTACAGACAAGGATAGGACTGTTCTATTAGGGGCCAGCTCTTCCGTTCCGCAAAATACTGAATGCACACAGACGTCAACCATATTTTTGGCGGATCGTGTTTTGTGGACCGCAATATACATATGACGTGTGCATGAGCCCTTATATTGATTTATAATGCTGTGTAAGGGGTCATGCACACGATCGGATGTATTTCGGATGACATCCGCGTGCATTCCGTATTTTGTGGAACGGTACAGCTTGGCCCCTAATAGAAAAGTACTATCCTTGTCTGTAATGCGGGCAATAATAGGACATGTTCTATTCTGTGCGGAACGGACATACGGAAACGGAATGCTCACAGAGTAACTTTCCGTTTTTTTGTGGAGATCCGTTGAAGTGAATGGTTCAGTATACGGTCCACAAAAAAATGGAACGTACACGGAAAGAAAATACATTTTGTTCATGAGCCCTAATCCTGAGAGTTCTGAAATCTTTGGTATTACACTGACAGTATTTAGTCAGTGTAATACAATATATTTCAAGATTCTAAGGCTACATGCACACGACCGTATGTGTTTTGCGGTCCGCAAATTGCGGATCCGCAAAAAAAAACGGATGATGTTCCGTATGGCATCCGTTTTTTTTTGCGGATCCATTGTAATAATGCCTATCCTTGTCCGCAAACTAGAAAAAAATAGGACATGCACTATTTTTTTTGCGGAGCAACGGAACGGACATACTGATGCGGGCAGGACACGGTGTGCTGTCCGTGTTTTTGGCGGACCCATTGAAATTAATGGGACCGCATCCTATCCGCAAAAAAACGGATCGGACACGGAAACAAAATACGGTCGTGTGTATGAGGCCTAAGGGATACACAGCATTATAAATCAGTATAAGGCTGCATTCACACGTCCGTGGTGTGTTGCGGACCCGCAAATTGCGGGTTCGCAACACACCAGCCCGGCACCCCCATAGAAATGCCTATTCTTGTCCGCAAGCTGCGGACAAGAATAGGACATGCTCTATCTTTTTGCGGGGCTGCGGACCCAAAATCGGGGCCGCGCTCCGCAATTGCGGCTGCAGACAGCACACTGTGTGCTGTCCGCATCCATTCCGTCCCCATAGAGAATGAATGGGTCCGCACCCGTTTCGCAAAATTGCGTAACGGATGCGGACACATTTTGCGGACGTGTGAATGTAGCCTAATGCAGTGCATTCCTGTAAGAGGAGGGGAGGTCAGAAAGAGACCTCTCACTGATACACACTGTGCATTGAACTCGCTCGGGTGTCTCAGGCCTTAAAGCAAATGGCATTTATCATGCAGAGAAAAATTTAATACAAGACACTAATGTATTGTGATTGTCCATATTGCTTCCTTTGCTGGCTGGATTAATTTTTCCATCACATTATACACTATTCGTATCCAGCAAAGAAAGCAATATGGACAATCACAATACATTAGTAAGTGCCTTGTATTACCTTTCTCTACATGATAAATGCCATTTGCTGAAGTGACACAACCCCTTTAACGTATCACCCCGATAATTCATTTGTCCTTTTGGAAACAAAGGTATTTACAGAAACGACATCATTATTTTGGGATTCGTAAAAACAGGTACACTGTGTAAAAAAGGGCCTTTCAGGGGTCAAAATAAAAATAAAATACATCCACTTCATCCACTTGCATGCAACGGAACGCTTACTAGCATCGTAATGTCACATCATGTAATGGAAGCGTCAGCCCGACAGTGCCGAGCGAGTGTTCCTGGACTGCAAGTGGGGAGTATTTTAGTTTTTTAAATATGCTGGCACTATTGTGGGTGGGGTGAGGGTATGTGCGATCTGGGGGCATTACATATATGGGGGCATCTTACATACAGGGGGCACAATGGGGGCATTACAGACACTGGTACTACAGAGGGGCATTATATATATATACTTACGGCACTGCAGGGTTTGGGGTTAAAAAAAAAAGCCAATTAAATTTATCAGTTGATGCAAAACGGATATTAAAAACAGATTAAGTGCTCACGCACACGACCGTATGCATTTTGCGGTCCGCAAAACACAGATCCGCAAAAAATACAGATGACATCCGTGTGCATTCCGTATTTTGCGGAACAGAACAGCCGGCCCCTAATAGAACAGTCCTATCCTTGTCCATAATGCGGACAAGAATAGGACATGTTCTATTTTTTTGAGTAACGGTAATACGGAAACAGAATGCACAAAGGGTAACTTCCGTTTTTGTTTTTTTGCAGACCAATCAAAATGATAGGTCTGAAATAAAAAAAAAGGAACGGACGAGGAAAGAAAATACTTTGTGTGCATGAGGCCTAAGACTACATGCACACAAACGTATTTTGTTTCCATGTCTGTTCCGTTTTTTTTTTTCTAGATTGGATGAGGACCCACTTATTTCAATGGGTCCACAAAAAAAAGGACATCATCCGTATTTTTTGGGGGTCAGTGTTTTGCAGACCAAACAAAACGCAAAACACATACGGTCATGTGAATGTAGCCTTGGGGCCTCATGCTCATGGCCGTTACCCGGCCGTGGCCGTATTGCGGCCCGCAATAGACAGGCACCGGAATATGTTCTATTTTTTTACGGTGTGGATGGATCACGGACCCATTCAAATTGAATGGGTCTCAATCCGTCCCGGCCGCCGCACGGATGTTTCCTGTGCATTGGGGACCGCAAATTGCAGTCCCTAATGCACAGAACGGCCGCACAACTGCCGTGTGCATGAGCCCTAAGCTGAGTTCATATCAGCATTCAACCTTTCCGTTCTTCTGCTCCATTATAGGCGCAGAAGAATGGAAAGGACGGATTTGCATGTACATGTGCATGTAGTCTTAGTATGGTAAAGAGCCTGTTCAGTAAGTTTAACATGCACCATGCTTTGTTTTCTCCTCTTTATTGCATTACCCTCTATTTGGACAATTTGTTTGCTCAAGAAGATCAGTCTGAATCTAGACAAGACAGAGACCTAATGCGTCTGTTAAAAACGGCCCATTGATTTCAATGGGGTTCGTCTGGCTGTGAAACTGCCCATTTATAGATGTGGGTCCCTTGAATATAAGAACTCTAAGGTCTCATGCAGCAGGTCCGCAATATGCGGGCCCCGGCCGTGTGCTCCCCGTTGTGTTTCTGTCCGTACCTCTGCACCGCAAAAAAATAGAACTTGTTCTATTTTTTAAGGTGCGTAAGGATCACGGACCCATTCATGTTGAATGGGTCTGGATCCGTTGCGGCTGCCGCATGGATGGGGCCCGAGCATTGGAGAGCAAATTGCAGTCCCCAATGCACGGAAAGACCACACAACGGCCGTGTGCAAGAGGCCTAAGGGTCATGTCCCACACAACCTTTTGTGGCAGTTCTTTTGTTTTTAAGGCAGATTTTAAAGCACAGCCAAAAGTAGATCTAGCAGGGAGGAGAAGTCCTTCCTTCATATTTCTCATTCACTTCTAACCCACTTCTGGCTAAAAAGAAAACGGCATGAAAAACCGCCACAAAAAGCTGTGACATCCGCCGAAGGGGGATGTCACACAGCATTTTTTAAATGCAGCTTTTCTGCGAGTAGTGTCTAGGATCACAAGTGGGTTTCAGTCGAGTTAACTGCTATGACATCACAGCTGTGTTTGTCTCTGGTAAGAAGGTAATCTGCAGTGACATCATAAATGTCTTTCCATCAGGTAACTACTGTGACATCACAACTGCTCCAATCAAATAATCTACTGTGACATCACAACTGCTCCAGTCAAATAATCTACTGTGACATCACAACTTCTACAGTCAAATAGTCTACTGTGACATCACAACTGCTCCAGTCAAATAATCTACTGTGACATCACAACTTCTACAGTCAAATAGTCTACTGTGACATCACAACAGCTCCAGTCAAATAGTCTACTGAGACATCACAACTGCTCCAGTCAAATAATCTACTGTGACATCACAACTGCTCCAGTCAAATAATCTACTGTGACATCACAACTTCTACAGTCAAATAGTCTACTGTGACATCACAACTGCTCCAGTCAAATAATCTACTGTGACATCACAACTGCTCCAGTCAAATAGTCTACTGTGACATCACAACTGCTCCAGTCAAATAATCTACTGTGACATCACAACTTCTACAGTCAAATAGTCTACTGTGACATCACAACTGCTCCAGTCAAATAATCTACTGTGACATCACAACTGCTCCAGTCAAATAATCTACTGTGACATCACAACTGCTCCAGTCAAATAATCTAGTGTGACATCACAACTTCTCCAGTCAAATAATCTACTGTGACATCATAAATGTCTTTCCATCAGGTAACTACTGTGACATCACAACTGCTCCAGTCAAATAATCTACTGTGACATCACAACTTCTACAGTCAAATAGTCTACTGTGACATCACAACTTCTCCAGTCAAATAATCTACTGTGACATCACAACTGCTCCAGTCAAATAATCTACTGTGACATCACAACTTCTCCAGTCAAATAATCTACTGTGACATCACAACTGCTCCAGTCAAATAATCTACTGTGACATCACAACTGCTCCAGTCAAATAATCTACTGTGACATCACAACTGCTCCAGTCAAATAGTCTACTGTGACATCACAACTGCTCCAGTCAAATAATCTACTGTGACATCACAATTTCAACAGTCAAATAGTCTACTGTGACATCACAACTGCTCCAGTCAAATAATCTACTGTGACATCACAACTTCTACAGTCAAATAGTCTACTGTGACATCACAACTGCTCCAGTCAAATAATCTACTGTGACATCACAACTTCTACAGTCAAATAGTCTACTGTGACATCACAACTGCTCCAGTCAAATAATCTACTGTGACATCACAACAGCTCCAGTCAAATAATCTACTGTGACATCACAACTGCTCCAGTCAAATAATCTACTGTGACATCACAACTGTTCCAGTCAAATAGTCTACTGTGACATCACAACTGCTCCAGTCAAATAATCTACTGTGACATCACAACTTCTACAGTCAAATAGTCTACTGTGACATCACAACTGCTCCAGTCAAATAATCTACTGTGACATCACAACTGCTCCAGTCAAATAATCTACTGTGACATCACAACTGCTCCAGTCAAATAACCTACTGTGACATCACAACTTCTCCAGTCAAATAATCTACTGTGACATCATAAATGTCTTTCCATCAGGTAACTAATGTGACATCACAACTGCTCCAGTCAAATAATCTACTGTGACATCACAACTTCTACAGTCAAATAGTCTACTGTGACATCACAACTGCTCCAGTCAAATAATCTACTGTGACATCACAATTTCTACAGTCGAAAAGTCTACTGTGACATCACAACTGCTCCAGTCAAATAATCTACTGTGACATCACAACTTCTACAGTCAAATAGTCTACTGTGACATCACAACTGCTCCAGTCAAATAATCTACTGTGACATCACAACTGCTCCAGTCAAATAATCTACTGTGACATCACAACTTCTACAGTCAAATAGTCTACTGTGACATCACAACTGCTCCAGTCAAATAATCTACTGTGACATCACAACAGCTCCAGTCAAATAATCTACTGTGACATCACAACTGCTCCAGTCAAATAGTCTACTGTGACATCACAACTGTTCCAGTCAAATAGTCTACTGTGACATCACAACTGCTCCAGTCAAATAATCTACTGTGACATCACAACTTCTACAGTCAAATAGTCTACTGTGACATCACAACTGCTCCAGTCAAATAATCTGCTGTGACATCACAACTGCTCCAGTCAAATAATCTACTGTGACATCACAACTGCTCCAGTCAAATAACCTACTGTGACATCACAACTTCTCCAGTCAAATAATCTACTGTGACATCATAAATGTCTTTCCATCAGGTAACTAATGTGACATCACAACTGCTCCAGTCAAATAATCTACTGTGACATCACAACTTCTACAGTCAAATAGTCTACTGTGACATCACAACTTCTCCAGTCAAATAATCTACTGTGACATCACAACTGCTCCAGTCAAATAATCTACTGTGACATCACAACTTCTCCAGTCAAATAATCTACTGTGACATCACGACTTCTCCAGTCAAATAATCTACTGTGACATCAAAATTGGGGTTTAGTTAGTTGAACAACTGTGACATCAGCAAGTGGGTTTCAGGCAGGAAATACACTGTGACCTCACAAAGTGTTTCCATCAGGTGAGCTAGTGTGACAATACTATTAGTGTGTTTGTGTCAGGTAATTGCTGTGACATCACAACTGTTTCAGGCAGGTAAGCTACTGTGACATCACAAGTGGGGTTTAGTTAGTGAAACAATTGTGACATCAACAAGTGGGTATCAGACAGATAATATACTGTGACTTCACACAGCGGTTCCATCAGGTAGACTGTTATCACAATAAAAGTGTGTTTGTGTCAGGTAACTACTGTGACATCACAACTGTTTCATAGAAGCAAGTTACAGTGACATCATAAGTGGGTTTTAGTCAGGTAAGCTACTGTGACATCAGAAGAGGTACAAATGTGTTCACTATACTGCTGGTTTTGGCTTCCAGACACTGATGTAAAATACTGACATGTGAAGCTGGTCTTAGGGTACATTTACACAATCATATATATTTTGCAGTCCGCAGAACGTGTATCAGCAAAATATGAATGGTGTCTGTGTGGCATCTGATTTTTTTGAGGACCCATTGACTTCAGATGGGTCTGGATCCGTTGCGGCTGCCGCATGGATGGGGCCCGTGCATTGGAGAGCGCAAATTGCAGTCCCCAATGCACGGAACGGCCACACAACGGCCGTGTGCAAGAGGCCTAAGGGTCATGTCCCACACAACCTTTTGTGGCAGTTCTTTTGTTTTTAAGGCAGATTTTAAAGCACAGCCAAAAGTAGATCTAGCAGGGAGGAGAAGTCCTTCCTTCATATTTCTCATTCACTTCTAACCCACTTCTGGCTAAAAAGAAAACGGCATGAAAAACCGCCACAAAAAGCTGTGACATCCGCCGAAGGGGGATGTCACACAGCATTTTTTAAATGCAGCTTTTCTGCGAGTAGTGTCTAGGATCACAAGTGGGTTTCAGTCGAGTTAACTGCTATGACATCACAGCTGTGTTTGTCTCTGGTAAGAAGGTAATCTGCAGTGACATCATAAATGTCTTTCCATCAGGTAACTACTGTGACATCACAACTGCTCCAGTCAAATAGTCTACTGTGACATCACAACTGCTCCAGTCAAATAGTCTACTGTGACATCACAACTGCTCCAGTCAAATAATCTACTGTGACATCGCAACTTCTACAGTCAAATAGTTTACTGTGACATCACAACTGCTCCAGTCAAATAATCTACTGTGACATCACAACTTCTACAGTCAAATAGTCTACTGTGACATCACAACTGCTCCAGTCAAATAATCTACTGTGACATCACAACTGCTCCAGTCAAATAATCTACTGTGACATCACAACTGCTCCAGTCAAATAATCTACTGTGACATCACAACTGCTCCAGTCAAATAATCTACTGTGGCATCACAACTGCTCCAGTCAAATAATCTACTGTGACATCACAACTTCTACAGTCAAATAGTCTACTGTGACATCACAACTGCTCCAGTCAAATAATCTACTGTGACATCACAACTGCTCCAGTCAAATAGTCTACTGTGACATCACAACTGCTCCAGTCAAATAATCTACTGTGACATCACAACTTCTACAGTCAAATAGTCTACTGTGACATCACAACTGCTCCAGTCAAATAATCTACTGTGACATCACAACTTCTACAGTCAAATAGTCTACTGTGACATCACAACTGCTCCAGTCAAATAATCTACTGTGACATCACAACTGCTCCAGTCAAATAATCTACTGTGACATCACAACTTCTCCAGTCAAATAATCTACTGTGACATCACAACTGCTCCAGTCAAATAGTCTACTGTGACATCACAACTGCTCCAGTCAAATAATCTACTGTGACATCACAACTTCTACAGTCAAATAGTCTACTGTGACATCACAACTGCTCCAGTCAAATAATCTACTGTGACATCACAACTGCTCCAGTCAAATAATCTACTGTGACATCACAACTGCTCCAGTCAAATAATCTAGTGTGACATCACAACTTCTCCAGTCAAATAATCTACTGTGACATCATAAATGTCTTTCCATCAGGTAACTACTGTGACATCACAACTGCTCCAGTCAAATAATCTACTGTGACATCACAACTTCTACAGTCAAATAGTCTACTGTGACATCACAACTTCTCCAGTCAAATAATCTACTGTCACATCACAACTGCTCCAGTCAAATAATCTACTGTGACATCACAACTGCTCCAGTCAAATAATCTACTGTGACATCACAACTGCTCCAGTCAAATAATCTACTGTGACATCACAACTGCTCCAGTCAAATAGTCTACTGTGACATCACAACTGCTCCAGTCAAATAATCTACTGTGACATCACAACTTCTACAGTCAAATAGTCTACTGTGACATCACAACTGCTCCAGTCAAATATTCTACTGTGACATCACAACTTCTACAGTCAAATAGTCTACTGTGACATCACAACTGCTCCAGTCAAATAATCTACTGTGACATCACAACTGCTCCAGTCAAATAATCTACTGTGACATCACAACTGCTCCAGTCAAATAATCTACTTTGACATCACAACTGCTCCAGTCAAATAGTCTACTGTGACATCACAACTGCTCCAGTCAAATAATCTACTGTGACATCACAACTTCTACAGTCAAATAGTCTACTGTGACATCACAACTGCTCCAGTCAAATAATCTACTGTGACATCACAACTGCTCCAGTCAAATAATCTACTGTGACATCATAACTGCTCCAGTCAAATAATCTACTGTGACATCACAACTTCTCCAGTCAAATAATCTACTGTGACATCATAAATGTCTTTCCATCAGGTAACTACTGTGACATCACAACTGCTCCAGTCAAATAATCTACTGTGACATCACAACTTCTACAGTCAAATAGTCTACTGTGACATCACAACTTCTCCAGTCAAATAATCTACTGTGACATCACAACTGCTCCAGTCAAATAATCTACTGTGACATCACAACTGCTCCAGTCAAATAATCTACTGTGACATCACAACTGCTCCAGTCAAATAGTCTACTGTGACATCACAACTGCTCCAGTCAAATAATCTACTGTGACATCACAACTTCTACAGTCAAATAGTCTACTGTGACATCACAACTGCTCCAGTCAAATAATCTACTGTGACATCACAACTTCTACAGTAAAATAGTCTACTGTGACATCACAACTGCTCCAGTCAAATAATCTACTGTGACATCACAACTGCTCCAGTCAAATAATCTACTGTGACATCACAACTGCTCCAGTCAAATAATCTACTGTGACATCACAACTGCTCCAGTCAAATAGCCTACAGTGACATCACAACTGCTCCAGTCAAATAATCTACTGTGACATCACAACTTCTACAGTCAAATAGTCTACTGTGACATCACAACTGCTCCAGTCAAATAATCTACTGTGACATCACAACTGCTCCAGTCAAATAATCTACTGTGACATCACAACTGCTCCAGTCAAATAATCTACTGTGACATCACAACTTCTCCAGTCAAATTATCTACTGTGACATCATAAATGTCTTTCCATCAGGTAACTAATGTGACATCACAACTGCTCCAGTCAAATAATCTACTGTGACATCACAACTTCTACAGTCAAATAGTCTACTGTGACATCACAACTTCTCCAGTCAATTAATCTACTGTGACATCACAACTGCTCCAGTCAAATAATCTACTGTGACATCACAACTTCTCCAGTCAAATAATCTACTGTGACATCACGACTTCTCCAGTCAAATAATCTACTGTGACATCAAAATTGGGGTTTAGTTAGTTGAACAACTGTGACATCAGCAAGTGGGTTTCAGGCAGGAAATACACTGTGACCTCACAAAGTGTTTCCATCAGGTGAGCTAGTGTGACAATACTATTAGTGTGTTTGTGTCAGGTAATTGCTGTGACATCACAACTGTTTCAGGCAGGTAAGCTACTGTGACATCACAAGTGGGGTTTAGTTAGTGAAACAATTGTGACATCAACAAGTGGGTATCAGACAGATAATATACTGTGACTTCACACAGCGGTTCCATCAGGTAGACTGTTATCACAATAAAAGTGTGTTTGTGTCAGGTAACTACTGTGACATCACAACTGTTTCATAGAAGCAAGTTACAGTGACATCATAAGTGGGTTTTAGTCAGGTAAGCTACTGTGACATGAGAAGAGGTACAAATGTGTTCACTATACTCCTGGTTTTGTCTTCCAGACACTGATGTAAAATACTGACATGTGAAGCTGGTCTTAGGGTACATTTACACAATCATATATATTTTGCAGTCCGCAGAACGTGTATCAGCAAAATATGAATGGTGTCTGTGTGGCATCTGATTTTTTTGAGGACCCATTGACTTCAGATGGGTCTGGATCCGTTGCGGCTGCCGCATGGATGGGGCCCGTGCATTGGAGAGCGCAAATTGCAGTCCCCAATGCACGGAACGGCCACACAACGGCCGTGTGCAAGAGGCCTAAGGGTCATGTCCCACACAACCTTTTGTGGCAGTTCTTTTGTTTTTAAGGCAGATTTTAAAGCACAGCCAAAAGTAGATCTAGCAGGGAGGAGAAGTCCTTCCTTCATATTTCTCATTCACTTCTAACCCACTTCTGGCTAAAAAGAAAACGGCATGAAAAACCGCCACAAAAAGCTGTGACATCCGCCGAAGGGGGATGTCACACAGCATTTTTTAAATGCAGCTTTTCTGCGAGTAGTGTCTAGGATCACAAGTGGGTTTCAGTCGAGTTAACTGCTATGACATCACAGCTGTGTTTGTCTCTGGTAAGAAGGTAATCTGCAGTGACATCATAAATGTCTTTCCATCAGGTAACTACTGTGACATCACAACTGCTCCAGTCAAATAATCTACTGTGACATCACAACTGCTCCAGTCAAATAGTCTACTGTGACATCACAACTGCTCCAGTCAAATAATCTACTGTGACATCACAACTTCTACAGTCAAATAGTCTACTGTGACATCACAACTGCTCCAGTCAAATAATCTACTGTGACATCACAACTTCTACAGTCAAATAGTCTACTGTGACATCACAACTGCTCCAGTCAAATAATCTACTGTGACATCGAAACTGCTCCAGTCAAATAATCTACTGTGACATCACAACTGCTCCAGTCAAATAATCTACTGTGACATCACAACTGCTCCAGTCAAATAATCTACTGTGACATCACAACTGCTCCAGTCAAATAATCTACTGTGACATCACAACTTCTACAGTCAAATAGTCTACTGTGACATCACAACTGCTCCAGTCAAATAATCTACTGTGACATCACAACTGCTCCAGTCAAATAGTCTACTGTGACATCACAACTGCTCCAGTCAAATAATCTACTGTGACATCACAACTTCTACAGTCAAATAGTCTACTGTGACATCACAACTGCTCCAGTCAAATAATCTACTGTGACATCACAACTTCTACAGTCAAATAGTCTACTGTGACATCACAACTGCTCCAGTCAAATAATCTACTGTGACATCACAACTGCTCCAGTCAAATAATCTACTGTGACATCACAACTGCTCCAGTCAAATAATCTACTGTGACATCACAACTGCTCCAGTCAAATAGTCTACTGTGACATCACAACTGCTCCAGTCAAATAATCTACTGTGACATCACAACTTCTACAGTCAAATAGTCTACTGTGACATCACAACTGCTCCAGTCAAATAATCTACTGTGACATCACAACTGCTCCAGTCAAATAATCTACTGTGACATCACAACTTCTCCAGTCAAATAATCTACTGTGACATCACGACTTCTCCAGTCAAATAATCTACTGTGACATCAAAATTGGGGTTTAGTTAGTTGAACAACTGTGACATCAGCAAGTGGGTTTCAGGCAGGAAATACACTGTGACCTCACAAAGTGTTTCCATCAGGTGAGCTAGTGTGACAATACTATTAGTGTGTTTGAGTCAGGTAATTGCTGTGACATCACAATTTTTTCAGGCAGGTAAGCTACTGTGACATCACAAGTGGGGTTTAGTTAGTGAAACAATTGTGACATCAACAAGTGGGTATCAGACAGATAATATACTGTGACTTCACACAGCGGTTCCATCAGGTAGACTGTTATCACAATAAAAGTGTGTTTGTGTCAGGTAACTACTGTGACATCACAACTGTTTCATAGAAGCAAGTTACAGTGACATCTTAAGTGGGTTTTAGTCAGGTAAGCTACTGTGACATCAGAAGAGGTACAAATGTGTTCACTATACTCCTGGTTTTGGCTTCCAGACACTGATGTAAAATACTGACATGTGAAGCTGGTCTTAGGGTACATTTACACAATCATATATATTTTGCAGTCCGCAGTCCGAAGGGGGATGTCACACAGCATTTTTTAAATGCAGCTTTTCTGCGAGTAGTGTCTAGGATCACAAGTGGGTTTCCGTCGAGTTAACTGCTATGACATCACAGCTGTGTTTGTCTCTGGTAAGAAGGTAATCTGCAGTGACATCATAAATGTCTTTCCATCAGGTAACTACTGTGACATCACAACTGCTCCAGTCAAATAATCTACTGTGACATCACAACTGCTCCAGTCAAATAGTCTACTGTGACATCACAACTGCTCCAGTCAAATAATCTACTGTGACATCACAACTTCTACAGTCAAATAGTCTACTGTGACATCACAACTGCTCCAGTCAAATAATCTACTGTGACATCACAACTGCTCTAGTCAAATAATATACTGTGACATCACAACTGCTCCAGTCAAATAATCTACTGTGACATCACAACTGCTCCAGTCAAATAGTCTACTGTGACATCACAACTGCTCCAGTCAAATAATCTACTGTGACATCACAACTTCTACAGTCAAATAGTCTACTGTGACATCACAACTGCTCCAGTCAAATAATCTACTGTGACATCACAACTGCTCCAGTCAAATAATCTACTGTGACATCACAACTGCTCCAGTCAAATAATCTACTGTGACATCACAACTGCTCCAGTCAAATAATCTACTGTGACATCACAACTTCTCCAGTCAAATAATCTACTGTGACATCATAAATGTCTTTCCATCAGGTAACTACTGTGACATCACAACTGCTCCAGTCAAATAATCTACTGTGACATCACAACTTCTACAGTCAAATAGTCTACTGTGACATCACAACTTCTCCAGTCAAATAATCTACTGTGACATCACAACTGCTCCAGTCAAATAATCTACTGTGACATCACAACTTCTCCAGTCAAATAATCTACTGTGACATCACGACTTCTCCAGTCAAATAATCTACTGTGACATCAAAATTGGGGTTTAGTTAGTTGAACAACTGTGACATCAGCAAGTGGGTTTCAGGCAGGAAATACACTGTGACCTCACAAAGTGTTTCCATCAGGTGAGCTAGTGTGACAATACTATTAGTGTGTTTGTGTCAGGTAATTGCTGTGACATCACAACTGTTTCAGGCAGGTAAGCTACTGTGACATCACAAGTGGGGTTTAGTTAGTGAAACAATTGTGACATCAACAAGTGGGTATCAGACAGATAATATACTGTGACTTCACACAGCGGTTCCATCAGGTAGACTGTTATCACAATAAAAGTGTGTTTGTGTCAGGTAACTACTGTGACATCACAACTGTTTCATAGAAGCAAGTTACAGTGACATCATAAGTGGGTTTTAGTCAGGTAAGCTACTGTGACATCAGAAGAGGTACAAATGTGTTCACTATACTCCTGGTTTTGGCTTCCAGACACTGATGTAAAATACTGACATGTGAAGCTGGTCTTAGGGTACATTTACACATTCATATATATTTTGCAGTCTGCAGAACGTGTATCAGCAAAATATGAATGGTGTCTGTGTGGCATCTGATTTTTTTGAGGACCCATTGACTTCAATGGGTCTGTGATATGCATCTGAGGCCAAGGACAGGGCAGGTTCTATTGTTTGTGGAAAGGAAATACGGATGCGGATGACATCCACATGCTTTCCGCATCTGTATGTGTTCTGCAAAAGATGGATCATGTCCTATACTTGACTGCAAAATGCAGTTCACAAATCCATTGAAGTCAATGGGTCCGCAAAAAAAAAAAATCGGATGCAACATGGACATCACACGGACGTCATTTATTTAGCAAAATCCATACGGTTGTGTGAATGTACATCAGATGTTCCTTTAGATGTGTTACACCACATATGGAGGCAGGAGTATCTTGTATATTGTGGTAGAGAATGGTTGCTCACTGAATATGTAAAATAACTTGGGACTCAGCGATGGCTTCCTGACAGTGCGCTAATATGTATGAGAATGACCGTCACTACAATAGTGTATTATTTATCGTCATTATAGTAGTACCATATTAGAGAATGATGACCCTTCTCCAACATCTCCTTGATCTTCTCCTCCAAAAACTGCAGTGGATTTTCTGGACACATTGCACATAGCCCACATAGCAGAGCCTGGAAAAAAAGATTTAGACAATGTATTAATATAACTTGTCTACAAAGTGTAGATCTGTATGCACAGGCCTCAAATCATCAACCTTCTCTAGCTCTAGAAAGTTTTAACTAAATAATTTTAAATACATTGCATACCCAATATTGTTCATTACAGGTAATCTGTCAGCATTTCTGACCCCTCAGAACTGCTAACGTCTACAGGGAATCTGTCAGCAGTTCTGACCCCTCAGAACTGCTAACGTCTCTATACAGGTGTTGGGTGGAGCAGTGTAATCATACCTGTGGAGATGGTCATATAAGGTACCGTAGGTTGCGTGACAAAGAAATCTAACTTTTAATCCCCCTGGCACCAGGATTGGAAGAACCAGGGAGACGGCCCCTTAACGTTCAGTGCCCTCAGCTCTTTTCAACAAACACATCCCTTCTGCTTGTGAGTGACGGCTGTAGTGGCCAATCAGGCGTCTGTTAGGAGGACTAAAACTTGGAGTTTTTGGTCAACCTGTATGACCATCACCTGAGTTGTGGTTACACTGCCTTCTAGTCACCTATACAGTGCTGTCAGCAGTTCTGAGGGGTCAAAACTGCTGACACTGTGTCAGGCTCCGACTGGCCCACAGGTGAACCCTAGTGGGCCTCTGAGTAAAATGGGCCCCTAGTCCTCCATCCCTGCACAAGGGGCACATGATACTGTAGACAGAGTGCACTACATATAGACAGGCAGCATCCAGCATCTAAACCAGCCTAGGTCCATGTAAAAACTGGTTAAATTATTTAGCAAACTGCCCAGCTTATTATTATAGACACATCGGGTGGCCGAGATGACTTCTAGGTATAGAGGCAAGCCGGCCAGCACCATCTTCACCCAGGGACCCTCATAATCAATCGTCTTGTAGCAGGTATTATTTGCATGTAGCTGTAGAGTGGGCCCTCAGAATGAATTTTACTGGTGGTCCACCTGTGGAGCACCTGTTTCCCCACCTTAATGTGGCTTTGTTCACACTAGCGTCAATTCCATTTTGATGGAACGGCCAGGTGGTGCCTTTGAACCACGTTAACCAAACACGGATAACTGCTAACTGCACCAGAACAGCAACCAGCGGTAATCTGCAGCTTGGTCACAACATGTGCGCGCACCCTGAACGACATGTGAATAGTGCCTTATTTGGCTTAGGCTATATGTGTGGTAATAACCCAACCGTCTTCTTTCTGGGCAGCTTTTGCATATATACCACAGTAAACTGAACAGATAGGCACGGATTGACTAATATGTCTGTGCCTAGACTTCTTCTTAAAAGTGATGCAAATTGGCGCAAATTTAAGCAACTAGGGTTTCTATACTTTTAACGACCTACTGAAAAATGGATGTGGCTTCTCAGGAAAGGGGCATGACACAGATTACCGTTTCTGGCACACGGAAAGCCATAATATACACTAAAGTTAAATACATTTGGCACATCTTTCTCCAGCACACCTTTTACTAAGTCTGGCAAAGGACATTCCAGTATCTCCCCCACAGAGTTGGAAAAAATTGTCTGTCTTGAGACCTCTGTGATAAATCGGGTGCAGGTCTGGAGCCTATCTATGCGTACGCCATCAATAGGATTAGTAAACCTGGGCGACACAGTCCCATGTTAAAGCATGAAGGAAGGATGAGACAGGAGGTCCCTGAACTCCAAGATGTCAAGCGGTAACAGTATCTTTCACTCTAAGGCTGGGTTCACACGTCCGTGGTGTGTTGCGGACCCGCACCACACCCGGCACCCCCATAGAAATGCACCCCCATAGAAATGCCTATTCTTGTCCGCAAGCTGCGGACAAGAATAGGACATGCTCTATCTTTTTGCGGAGCTGCGGACCCAAAATCGGGGCCGCGCTCCGCAATTGCGGCTGCAGACAGCACACTGTGTGCTGTCCGCATCCATTCTGTCCCCATAGACAATGAATGGGTCCGCACCCATTCCGCAAAATTGCGGAAAGGATGCAGACCCATTTTGCGGACGTGTGAATGGAGCCTTAGGGTCCATTCACACGTCCGTAAGTGTTTTGCGGATCCGCAAATTGCAGATCTGCAAAACACGGATACCTGCAATGTGCGATCCGCAATTTGCGGATCCGCACATCACAGACACTATAATAGAAAATGCCTTTTCTGGTCCGCAATCGCATATTTTTTCCAGGAATGAAATTGCGGATCCCGAAAAAACGGATCCCGAAAAAACGGATGCGGAACCCGAAAAAAACAGATGCGGATCTCGAAAAAACAGATGCGGATCCAAGAAATGTGGATTTGCATCCGTTCCAGCCCCATTGAAAGTGAATGGGTCCGCAAATTACGGAACGAATGCGGACCCAAATTATGGACGTGTGAATGGACCCTAAGGCTACATTCACACGTCCGTGGTGTGTTGTGGACCCGCAAATTGCGGGTCCGCAACACACCAGCCCGGCACCCCCATAGAAATGCCTATTCTTGTCCGCAAGCTGCAGACAAGAATAGGACATGCTCTATCTTTTTGCGGAACTGCGGACCCAAAATCGGGGCCGGGCTCCGCAATTGCGGCTGCAGACAGCACACTGTGTGCTGTCCGCATCCATTCCGTCCCCATAGAGAATGAATGGGTCCGCACCCGTTCCGCAAAATTGCGGAACGGATGCGGACACATTTTGCGGACGTGTGAATGGAGCCTAAGGGCTCATGCACATTAATTTATTTTCTTTGCGCTTCCGTTCAGTTTTTTTTGAGGACCGTATGCGGAACCATTCACTTCAATGGGTCCGCAAAAACAACGAAAGGTACTCAGTGTGCATTCCGTTTCCGTATTTCTGTTCGGCAAAAAAGTAGTGCATGTCCTATGATTGTCGGCAAATCAAGGTCCGAGGCCCCATTCAAGTCAATGGGTCCGCAAAAAATACGGAACGCACACGGAACACATCCGTAGGTCATCTGTATTTCATCCGTATTTTGCGGATCCATATTGTAGAAACGCTATGCCCAGACCATATTGCTCATGTGTTTGGTGATTAATTAGTTACGGTTTGTATACGATCCGCAAAAAACGGATCGCATACGGAAACCATGTGGAAATGTTTTGTGGAATAACGGAACGGAAGAGGACTTAAATCAGAGGAAAAAAAACTCAGATACGGAACAACGGATCAGTGAAAAACCGACCGCAAAACAACGTTCGTGTGCATGAGCCCAATTACTCAAACACTGCGCCATTATCTTCTATGATCAGAGTAATACAGCACCTCTTCTGAGGAACGTGCTCATTGTATTACATTTCCCCTGGAAGATCACAGCTGCATTATTTTGGTTGATAATAACCTATGAATCTTTATTGTACGGGCATTATTGTGTAACACTGCGCCAAGACACAATAAGCCGTAGCAATGTATAGATTCTGTATTGTATATGTTACAGGCAATGTATGAAATCAGGAACTGATTCTAGAGAATGCAGAAAGTATTCAGGCACAGCATAAAATGCTTTAAGAGTAACTAAACTTTTGGTTAAAAAATTTTTTAAATGTCCCTAATGCCATAATAACACTTTTTGTCATATACCTGTGCGCGTAAAATCTACATCTCTGTACACTGCTGACCGCTCAGCGGTGTACGGAGTGTGAGATTTATGAATGGGCCGCAGCAGCGCTGTGAGTACGGGCAGGAGCGCACATTGCTGCTCCTGCCCGTGCCCCCTGGAGGTTTACTAAATGCTGGCATAGCAATCGGGCACCCTGTACCCATGTGCTATACCAGGATTAGCTGAGTGGAGCGGCTCCTGCCTGTGTCTGGAAGAGGGACATCATGTGTGGTGCGCAAAGCGCGGCACGGCAAATTTTTCCAGCACTAGACCACGCCTCTAACTCCGGCCAAAACATAACTAAACACCTAATCCCACCCAGTCCCCTAAGTGCCCCCCCACACAGTATTTATTCCTCCTTTATGCCACCATACAGTAGTTACGATCAGATAGGTGCCCTCTCACAGTACATATGCCCAGATATGTGCCCCCTCACAGTACTCACACAGATATCTGTCCCCTGACAGAAAAATGCCTGGTAAAGTGCCCCCTGACAGTAATATGCCCAGAAAAGTGCCACCAGATGGTGATATGATAGTGATATGCCACCATACAGTAGTTATGATCAGATAGGTGCCCTCTCTGTCCCCTGACAGAAAAATGCCTGGTAAAGTTCCCCCTGACAGTAATATGCCCAGAAAAGTGCCACCAGATAGTGATATGCCACCATACAGTAGTTATGATCAGAAAGGTGCCCTCTCACAGTACATATGCCCAGATATGTGCCCCCTCACAGTACTCACACAGATATCTGTCCCCTGACAGAAAAATGCCTGGTAAAGTGCCCTTTGACAGTAATATGCCCAGTAAAGTGGATAGTAATATGCCCAGAAAAGTGTCGCCTAATAGTAATATGCCCAGTAAAGTGCCCCGGACAGTAATATGCCCAGTAAAGTTCCCCCCTTACAGGCAGCAATATGCCCAGCTGTGCCCCCTTCACAGATAGTAATATGCCGAGCTGTGCCCCATACACATCTGGGCATATTACTCCACATACTTGCCTCGTTCCCCAGCAGCAGCAACACCAACAGCAGGACACACGGAGCTCCCAACCAGCCCCGGCCCCTGCCACGATCCCTACCCAAGTAAGAGATCCCAGCAAACCGCCAATATGTTTAAAAAATATTATTCTTCTTTATTTCATATCTCAGTTAATGTCAATTTTACGCGTTTCAGCATACAGCCTTTATGAATATAAACATAATGTAACTGAGACATGAAATAAAGAATAATAATATTTTTGAAACATATTGGCGGTTTGCTGGGATCTCTTACTTGTTTCTCGTGGAGCGACGCTCCTTTCCGCTGCAACGCCAGGTAAAACAGCGAGTGGCGGCTGGACTTGTTTTGATTACCGGAGCGCCGGCGGGGGGGAAGAATGATGAAGAAGAGAGCCGATGGACGTCTCTTGCTTCATCATTACAGGCAGCTGTCTCTGCTTCCTATGGATGCAGGGACAGCTGCCAGAAAGAGGGACATACCTCCCCTGTACCGGGACAGCCACTGCAATCCGGGACTGTCCCGCCGGATCCGGGACAGGTTGGGTACATGCCAGCATTTCATCCATTGCTTGTAACATACACTCACCTAAAGAATTATTAGGAACACCATACTAATACGGTGTTGGACCCCCTTTTGCCTTCAGAACTGCCTTAATTCTATGTGGCATTGATTCAACAAGGTGCTGATAGCATTCTTTAGAAATGTTGGCCCATATTGATAGGATAGCATCTTGCAGTTGATGGAGATTTGAGGGATGCACATCCAGGGCACGAAGCTCCCGTTCCACCACATCCCAAAGATGCTCTATTGGGTTGAGATCTGGTGACTGTGGGGGCCATTTTAGTACAGTGAACTCATTGTCATGTTCAAGAAATCAATTTGAAATGATTTGAGTTTTGTGACATGGTGCATTATCCTGCTGGAAGTAGCCATCAGAGGATGGATACATGTTCTCATTCTGTTTACGCCAAATTCGGACTCTACCATTTGAATGTCTCAACAGAAATCGAGACTTATCAGACCAGGCAACATTTTTCCAGTCTTCAACAGTCCAATTTTGGTGAGCTCGTGCAAATTGTAGCCTCTTTTTCCTATTTGTAGTGGAGATGAGTGGTACCCGGTGGGGTCTTCTGTTGTTGTAGCCCATCCGCCTCAAGGTTGTGCGTGTTGTGGCTTCACAAATGCTTTGCTGCATACCTCGGTTGTAACGAGTGGTTATTTCAGTCAACGTTGCTTTTCTATCAGCTTGAATCAGTCGGCCCATTCTCCTCTGACCTCTAGCATCCACAAGGCATTTTTGCCCACAGGACTGCCGCATACTGGATGTTTTTCCCTTTTCACACCATTCTTTGTAAACCCTAGAAATGGTTGTGCGTGAAAATCCCAGTAACTGAGCAGATTGTGAAATACTCAGACCGGCCCGTCTGGCACCAACAACCATGCCACGCTCAAAATTGCTTAAATCACCTTTCTTTCCCATTCTGACATTCAGTTTGGCGTTCAGGAGATTGTCTTGACCAGGACCACACCCCTAAATGCATTGAAGCAACTGCCATGTGATTGGTTGACTAGATAATTGCATTAATGAGAAATAGAACAGGTGTTCCTAATAATTTTTTAGGTGAGTGTATACATGATTGCTGCCTTCAGTACCCCACATTAATTATCACTGGTCAGTAGTGGAAATGCTCCCCCTCAGATTTAACCCTAGTTACACATGCTGGTAGTCTTAGGGCTCTTTCAAACCTGCGTTCTTGTCTTCCTGCATAGAGTTCTGTCGTCGGGGCTCTATGCCGGAAGAATCCTGATCAGTTTTATCCTAATGCATTCTGAATGGAGAGAAATCCGTTCAGGATGCATCAGGATGTCTTCAGTTCTGGACCGGAACGTTTTTTGGCCGGAGAAAATACTGCAGCATGCTGCGCTTTTTGCTCCGGCCAAAAATCCGGAACACTTGTCGCAAGGCCGGATCCGGAATTAATGCCCATTGAAAGGTATTGATCCGGATCCGGCCTTAAGCTAAACGTCGTTTCGGCGCATTGCCGGAGCCGACATTTAGCTTTTTCTGAATGGTTACCATGGCTGCAAGGACGCTAAAGTCCTGGCAGCCATGGTAAAGTGTAGTGGGGAGCGGGGGAGCAGTATACTTACCGTCCGTGCGGCTCCCCGGGCGCTCCAGAGTGACGTCAGGGCGCCCCAAGCGCATGGATCACGTGATCGCATGGATCACGTCATCCATGCGCATGGGGCGCCCTGACGTCATTCTGGAGCGCCCCGGGAGCCGCGCGGACTGTAAGTATACCGCTCCCCCGCTCCCCACTACTACTATGGCAACCAGGACTTTAATAGCGTCCTGGGTGCCATAGTAACACTGAAAGCATTTTGAAGACGGTTCCGTCTTCAAATGCTTTCAGTACACTTGCGTTTTTCCGGATCTGGAGTGTAATTCCGGCAAGTGGAGTACACGCCGGATCCGGACAACGCAAGTGTGAAAGAGGCCTTAGGATACAAAATAACCCCAGGAGCGGACTGGAAAAAAAAAATAAAAGTGGCCCCATGTTGTAGGTGGGTCCAAATTGACAGAATCCATTGCAACACAAGTAGGCAGGGACAGCAGAAGTGGGCGGAGACAGCAATACCATAGTGCAGCACAAAATACCGCCGCAGCAGAACCCAATACCATAGTGCAGCACAGAATACCGCCCCAGCAGAACCCAATACCATAGTGCAGCACAGAATACCGCCCCAGCAGAACCCGATACCATAGTGCAGCACAGAATACCGCCCCAGCAGAACCCGATACCATAGTGCAGCACAGAATACCGCCCCAGCAGAACCCAATACCATAGTGCAGCACAGAATACCGCCCCAGCAGAACCCAATACCATAGTGCAGCACAGAATACCGCCCCAGCAGAACCCAATACCATAGTGCAGCACAGAATACCGCCCCAGCAGAACCCGATACCATAGTGCAGCACAGAATACCGCCCCAGCAGAACCCAATACCATAGTGCAGCACAGAATACCGCCCCAGCAGAACCCAATACCATAGTGCAGCACAGAATACCGCCCCAGCAGAACCCAATACCATAGTGCAGCACAGAATACCGCCCCAGCAGAACCCAATACCATAGTGCAGCACAGAATACCGCCCCAGCAGAACCCAATACCATAGTGCAGCACAGAATACTGCCCCAGCAGAACCCAATACCATAGTGCAGCACAGAATACTGCCCCAGCAGAACCCAATACCATAGTGCAGCAAAGAATACCGCCCCAGCAGAACCCAATACCACTGTGTAGCACAGAATACCGCCCCAGCAGAACCCAATACCATAGTGCAGCACAGAATACCGCCCCAGCAGAACCCAATACCATAGTGCAGCACAGAATACTGCCCCAGCAGAACCCAATACCATAGTGCAGCACAGAATACCGCCCCAGCAGAACCCAATACCATAGTGCAGCACATAATACCGCCCCAGCAGAACCCAATACCATAGTGCAGCACAGAATACCGCCCCAGCAGAACCCAATACCTTAGTGCAGCACAGAATACTGCCCCAGCAGAACCCAATACCATAGTGCAGCACAGAATACCGCCCCAGCAGAACCCAATACCTTAGTGCAGCACAGAATACCGCCCCAGCAGAACCCAATACCATAGTGCAGCACAGAATACCGCCCCAGCAGAACCCAATACCATAGTGCAGCACAGAATACTGCCCCAGCAGAACCCAATACCATAGTGCAGCACAGAATACCGCCCCAGCAGAACCCAATACCATAGTGCAGCACAGAATACCGCCCCAGCAGAACCCAATACCATAGTGCAGCACAGAATACCGCCCCAGCAGAACCCAATACCACTGTGTAGCACAAAATACTGCCGCCAGCACCACAGTATTCAACTGTATTATGGTCATGAGGACACAATACAGTGGAATTCAGGGGGCACCTACGGCTGCTGGTCAGTTGCATCAGTGCCAGATTTTGCTAGATCCTGGCGGCCATGAGGAGGGCTCGGGCGCACCCCTGGGCATTTCTCTGTCGGGTCTATGGCCAGTCCACCCCTGAATAACCCTGTCACTTGCACATATGATGTAAAACGTCTTTCCTTCATCCACGTCCATTACTGTCTACAGCAGGGATCAGCAACCTGAGGCACTCCAGCTGTTCTGAAACTACAGCTCCCAGAATCCTCCTTTCACTTCTATGGTTGTTCCAAAAACAGCAAAGTAAGTGTGTATGTTGGGAGTTGTAGTTTCAGAGCAGCTGGAGAGCCGCTGGTCTATAGGATTCATGGGGTGACACCCAGGTAGGGAGGGCATGTGCGGAGCTTCTGTTACCTCGTAGATGTGGGGCAGGGAGTGCTGCTTGATGTAGTTCCTAAGTGGGGCATCTGCATTACGTAGAGACGCCATGTTACTGCACGGTCAGTGATTGTCCCCCCATTCACTGCTCTGATACAGAAAAAGTGGCGTCTACCGTCCCCTAGCGACCAGCCAAACCTCTCTATGGGGCTAGCCACGCCCCTACCCTCTAGTAAACCCGCCCACTTACAGCCATAGATCACCCCACTCATAGTGTAGGGCGGGGAGTGCCGCAGGCCCACTGTAGTGTACGGCGTATCCCGTGGTTAGAGGAGGCGGAGACGGGACCCGATGTTACGTCAGCAGGTCACGTGCTCCTAGATCTACCTACAGAAGATGTCACCGGCTGGGAGGGTGATAGTGGCGAGAAACCTGCTGGCCCTAGCGGTCGGTACGGGTGTCTGCTACTGCGTCTACAGAGCGCTGTCAGCTGGAAGGAAGAAGCACGAGAGCGGTACACGGGACAGAGCGCCACCTGGTGGCCACGGCAGGAGCACCGGTGAGGACCCGAGTGCTTCTGTCTGCTATAGGCACATTGCACTCTCTATGTATATAGACTCCCATCTATTGGTTACTCAGTGGTTGTAGTCTGGACAGACAGCCTCAGACTATGAGCTTTCTCTACAGAAAGTCCGTTTTTAGAGCCTTTTGTTATGACAGTATTGTATTGCTGTGCTGGTTGCCTGATGTTTGTAAACCACGTGGTGATACTCACTGACTGTACTACCGGCAGCACATGACCAGGAGAAGTGGTTGTGTAGGGAGGTAGAGTTCTCCTGAAGCTGCTGTCTGCTTGTGTTTAGTAGAGGCAGCACATGGCCAGGAGAAGTGCTTGTGTAGGGAGGTAGCGTTCTCCTGAAGCTGCTGTCTGCTTGTGTTTAGTACAGGCAGCACATGACCAGGAGAAGTGGCTGTGTAGGGAGGTAGTTCTCCTGGAGCTGCTGTCTGCTTGTGTTTAGTACAGGCAGCACATGGCCAGGAGAAGTGCTTGTGTAGGGAGGTAGGGTTCTCCTGGAGCTGCTGTCTGCTTGTGTTTAGTACAGGCAGCACATGGCCAGGAGAAGTGCTTGTGTAGGGAGGTAGGGTTCTCCTGGAGCTGCTGTCTGCTTGTGTTTAGTACAGGCACACATGGCCAGGAGAAGTGCTTGTGTAGGGAGGTAGCGTTCTCCTGAAGTTGCTGTCTGCTTGTGTTTAGTACAGGCAGCACATGACCAGGAGAAGTGCTTGTGTAGGGAGGTAGTTCTCCTGGAGCTGCTGTCTGCTTGTGTTTAGTAGAGGCAGCACATGACCAGGAGAAGTGGTTGTGTAGGGAGGTAGCGTTCTCCTGAAGCTGCTGTCTGCTTGTGTTTAGTACAGGCACACATGGCCAGGAGAAGTGCTTGTGTAGGGAGGTAGGGTTCTCCTGGAGCTGCTGTCTGCTTGTGTTTAGTACAGGCACACATGGCCAGGAGAAGTGCTTGTGTAGGGAGGTAGCGTTCTCCTGAAGCTGCTGTCTGCTTGTGTTTAGTACAGGCAGCACATGGCCAGGAGAAGTGCTTGTGTAGGGAGGTAGTTATCCTGGAGCTCCTGTCTGCTTGTGTTTAGTACAGGCACACATGACCAGGAGAAGTGGCTGTGTAGGGAGGTAGTTATCCTGGAGCTGCTGTCTGCTTGTGTTTAGTACAGGCACACATGACCAGGAGAAGTGGCTGTGTAGGGAGGTAGTTCTCCTGGAGCTGCTGTCTGCTTGTGTTTAGTACAGGCAGCACATGGCCAGGAGAAGTGCTTGTGTAGGGAGGTAGTTATCCTGGAGCTGCTGTCTGCTTGTGTTTAGTACAGGCACACATGACCAGGAGAAGTGGCTGTGTAGGGAGGTAGTTCTCCTGGAGCTGCTGTCTGCTTGTGTTTAGTACAGGCACACATGACCAGGAGAAGTGGCTGTGTAGGGAGGTAGTTCTCCTGGAGCTGCTGTCTGCTTGTGTTTAGTACAGGCAGCACATGACCAGGAGAAGTGCTTGTGTAGGGAGGTAGGGTTCTCCTGGAGCTGCTGTCTGCTTGTGTTTAGTACAGGCAGCACATGACCAGGAGAAGTGCTTGTGTAGGGAGGTAGGGTTCTCCTGGAGCTGCTGTCTGCTTGTGTTTAGTACAGGCAGCACATGGCCAGGAGAAGTGCTTGTGTAGGGAGGTAGGGTTCTCCTGGAGCTGCTGTCTGCTTGTGTTTAGTAGAGGCAGCACATGACCAGGAGAAGTGGTTGTGTAGGGAGGTAGCGTTCTCCTGAAGCTGCTGTCTGCTTGTGTTTAGTACAGGCACACATGGCCAGGAGAAGTGCTTGTGTAGGGAGGTAGGGTTCTCCTGGAGCTGCTGTCTGCTTGTGTTTAGTACAGGCACACATGGCCAGGAGAAGTGCTTGTGTAGGGAGGTAGCGTTCTCCTGAAGCTGCTGTCTGCTTGTGTTTAGTACAGGCAGCACATGGCCAGGAGAAGTGCTTGTGTAGGGAGGTAGTTATCCTGGAGCTCCTGTCTGCTTGTGTTTAGTACAGGCACACATGACCAGGAGAAGTGGCTGTGTAGGGAGGTAGTTCTCCTGGAGCTGCTGTCTGCTTGTGTTTAGTACAGGCAGCACATGACCAGGAGAAGTGCTTGTGTAGGGAGGTAGGGTTCTCCTGGAGCTGCTGTCTGCTTGTGTTTAGTACAGGCAGCACATGGCCAGGAGAAGTGCTTGTGTAGGGAGGTAGCGTTCTCCTGAAGCTGCTGTCTGCTTGTGTTTAGTACAGGCAGCACATGGCCAGGAGAAGTGCTTGTGTAGGGAGGTAGTTATCCTGGAGCTGCTGTCTGCTTGTGTTTAGTAAAGGCAGCACATGACCAGGAGAAGTGCTTGTGTAGGGAGGTAGTTATCCTGGAGCTGCTGTCTGCTTGTGTTTAGTACAGGCAGCACATGACCAGGAGAAGTGGTTGTGTAGGGAGGTAGAGTTCTCCTGGAGCTGCTGTCTGCTTGTGTATAGTAGAGGCAGCACATGACCAGGAGAAGTGGTTGTGTAGGGACTCGGTAGAGTTCTCCTGAAGCTGCTGTCTGCTTGTGTTTAGTACAGGCAGCACATGACCAGGAGAAGTGGTTGTGTAGGGAGGTAGTTCTCCTAAAGCTGCTGTCTGCTTGTGTTTAGTACAGGCACACATGGCCAGGAGAAGTGCTTGTGTAGGGAGGTAGGGTTCTCCTGGAGCTGCTGTCTGCTTGTGTTTAGTACAGGCACACATGGCCAGGAGAAGTGCTTGTGTAGGGAGGTAGCGTTCTCCTGAAGCTGCTGTCTGCTTGTGTTTAGTACAGGCAGCACATGGCCAGGAGAAGTGCTTGTGTAGGGAGGTAGTTATCCTGGAGCTCCTGTCTGCTTGTGTTTAGTACAGGCACACATGACCAGGAGAAGTGGCTGTGTAGGGAGGTAGTTCTCCTGGAGCTGCTGTCTGCTTGTGTTTAGTACAGGCAGCACATGACCAGGAGAAGTGCTTGTGTAGGGAGGTAGGGTTCTCCTGGAGCTGCTGTCTGCTTGTGTTTAGTACAGGCAGCACATGGCCAGGAGAAGTGCTTGTGTAGGGAGGTAGCGTTCTCCTGAAGCTGCTGTCTGCTTGTGTTTAGTACAGGCAGCACATGGCCAGGAGAAGTGCTTGTGTAGGGAGGTAGTTATCCTGGAGCTGCTGTCTGCTTGTGTTTAGTAAAGGCAGCACATGACCAGGAGAAGTGCTTGTGTAGGGAGGTAGTTATCCTGGAGCTGCTGTCTGCTTGTGTTTAGTACAGGCAGCACATGACCAGGAGAAGTGGTTGTGTAGGGAGGTAGAGTTCTCCTGGAGCTGCTGTCTGCTTGTGTATAGTAGAGGCAGCACATGACCAGGAGAAGTGGTTGTGTAGGGACTCGGTAGAGTTCTCCTGAAGCTGCTGTCTGCTTGTGTTTAGTACAGGCAGCACATGACCAGGAGAAGTGGTTGTGTAGGGAGGTAGTTCTCCTAAAGCTGCTGTCTGCTTGTGTTTAGTACAGGCACACATGGCCAGGAGAAGTGCTTGTGTAGGGAGGTAGGGTTCTCCTGGAGCTGCTGTCTGCTTGTGTTTAGTACAGGCACACATGGCCAGGAGAAGTGCTTGTGTAGGGAGGTAGCGTTCTCCTGAAGCTGCTGTCTGCTTGTGTTTAGTACAGGCAGCACATGGCCAGGAGAAGTGCTTGTGTAGGGAGGTAGTTATCCTGGAGCTCCTGTCTGCTTGTGTTTAGTACAGGCACACATGACCAGGAGAAGTGGCTGTGTAGGGAGGTAGTTCTCCTGGAGCTGCTGTCTGCTTGTGTTTAGTACAGGCAGCACATGACCAGGAGAAGTGCTTGTGTAGGGAGGTAGGGTTCTCCTGGAGCTGCTGTCTGCTTGTGTTTAGTACAGGCAGCACATGGCCAGGAGAAGTGCTTGTGTAGGGAGGTAGCGTTCTCCTGAAGCTGCTGTCTGCTTGTGTTTAGTACAGGCAGCACATGGCCAGGAGAAGTGCTTGTGTAGGGAGGTAGTTATCCTGGAGCTGCTGTCTGCTTGTGTTTAGTAAAGGCAGCACATGACCAGGAGAAGTGCTTGTGTAGGGAGGTAGTTATCCTGGAGCTGCTGTCTGCTTGTGTTTAGTACAGGCAGCACATGACCAGGAGAAGTGGTTGTGTAGGGAGGTAGAGTTCTCCTGGAGCTGCTGTCTGCTTGTGTATAGTAGAGGCAGCACATGACCAGGAGAAGTGGTTGTGTAGGGACTCGGTAGAGTTCTCCTGAAGCTGCTGTCTGCTTGTGTTTAGTACAGGCAGCACATGACCAGGAGAAGTGGTTGTGTAGGGAGGTAGTTCTCCTAAAGCTGCTGTCTGCTTGTGTTTAGTAGAGGCAGCACATGACCAGGAGAAGTGGCTGTGTAGGGAGGTAGTTCTCCTGGAGCTGCTGTCTGCTTGTGTTTAGTAGAGGCAGCACATGACCAGGAGAAGTGCTTGTGTAGGGAGGTAGTTCTCCTGGAGCTGCTGTCTGCTTGTGTTTAGTACAGGCAGCACATGACCAGGAGAAGTGCTTGTGTAGGGAGGTAGTTCTCCTGGAGCTGCTGTCTGCTTGTGTTTAGTACAGGCAGCACATGACCAGGAGAAGTGCTTGTGTAGGGAGGTAGTTCTCCTGGAGCTGCTGTCTGCTTGTGTTTAGTACAGGCAGCACATGACCAGGAGAAGTGCTTGTGTAGGGAGGTAGGGTTCTCCTGGAGCTGCTGTCTGCTTGTTTAGTACAGGCACACATGACCAGGAGAAGTGGTTGTGTAGGGAGGTAGAGTTCTCCTGGAGCTGCTGTCTGCTTGTGTTTAGTACAGGCAGCATTTCTTCTATGTGTTGTTAAACACTAGTGTTGAGCGAACTTGTGTTTTCAAGTTTGGCGTACAAGGTTCGGGTAATATAAGAATCCCGTTATGGATTCCGCTACCACAGACCATAACGGATTTCTATGGCGGTATGCACCACAGAAGCCTATAAGAGGCATTTTGTCATAATAGAAGTCTATGGCCTCTTATAGCCTTCCGTGGTGCATGCCGCCATAGAATTCCATTTTGGTCCGTGATAGCATAATCCATAACGGGATTCTTAGATAACCCGAATGTTGTGCGCTCAACTTGTTTGCTTAACACTATTCAATACACATCAAGAGCCCCTGCCAACCACTGCCTCCCCTGTACCCCTTAGAAGTGTAGTTTCTTTCCTTTGACCTCTCCCCCTGAGCCGCTGGCAGGCTGTGCCATCTACCAATGCTCCTTTCTGTTCCTTCTGCTCCCTCTATCCAAAGACTGGACCTTTTGTGCCCTCAGTGCTCCTCTCCCCATCACCCAAAGAGCCCCTGACAAATAGTGTCCCTCTTGCCAATGCCAAAAAAAACAACAACCTCTTTCGTCTGGAAAAAAATTATAAAGACCCCATGTTGTAGGTGGGTCCAAATTAACTCTGAACCTGGACATACCCATAATTTCACCCAGGAGAGGTACGTCACCGGAACTCCAAAATATGCCTTTTCCTTGCACGATTTAGCGCAGGGAAAAGGAGAGCATCAAAGCATGAACTGCTCCGATGCCCAAGTCAGGGGGGTTGGCGGGGTGAAAATGGGGATATGTCTGGGCTCAGACAACCCCTTTAAATATGATAACACTGCTGATAGCAAGAAACTGCGCGTGTAAAACCTGTATCAGAAATTGGCATGCTACGAATGTAAAATGTCCACTTTGCTAACTCCGCTGCATTTACATACAACGAGGTGGATGCGATTTGAAATAGTCTGATCCACACATTGCGGAAAGTTTGCTCAGTCAAATCTGCAGATTGTAAATGACATTAGTAGGCCGTAGTTTTCTGCCACAGATTTCACCCACTTCAGTGCAACGGGGTGCACCATCCAAACTGATCTTTTTGCCTTAGGGGTGGACATTTAGCCCCCAGCCCTGCACTCCTACATCCTGCTCAGCCTTGCATACATTTGGTGTCAGAGAGTCAGAGACCAGGCCAGATTAAACAAGAGTCTGTCTTTATTGTGTGCAGGATTAAAGTTCTAGTACATCCTGCAGTAGTTTGTATAAAATGCATCGTCCTCACAGATGTTCCAGCATGAGCTAAGCAGATGAATATGTCATTGGCCCTCAGATTACTTTGGCTAAAATATCTACTATAGGGATCACTGGCTAAGAGCTGTGCTCTAGCAACTGTGGCTGTAGTGTCCGCTATTCTAGGGTACGTAGGTTGTCTTAACTTGTTATCCATCTGCTGCAGCAGTTTCTGGATCGCCTTAATCTGGGTTACTTTGCTGTCTCTCTCTCTCGCTCTCTGTAGCCATGCAAATCCTTCTCTTTTAGCTCTTGCTTGTATCTCCTGGAGCTCGTGGAGGTGACGGTATCTGTTATTTGGTCAGTTATTTCCATCAGTTTTTGTGAGCCAAAACTGGGTGCGGGTCAGAAACACAGAACAGGTGATTATCTTTCCATTATACCTTTTTTCTCTGAGTAGGCTTCACTTCTGCTTTTGGATCCCAATAACTGATGGAAATAACTGACCAAATAACTGACATGTGAACTTGGCCTTACAGAAACTAAAGAGCAGAAGCTTAAAGGGGTTCAGGATATGTCATCAATATCAGATCCGGCACCCCCGCCGATCAGCTGTTTGAAGAGAAGGCGAGTGCCGTGCCAGCGCCGCCTCCTCTTCACAGTTTACCTTCTAGCCGTTGCATCTGCAGCGGTGAGCAGGTGTAATTACACCCAAGCCGTCCCTAATCATTTCAATGGTACGGATCGCTCCTATACAGCGATCTGTACCATTGAAATGATCTGATATTGATGACCTATCCTGAGGATAGGTAATCAATAAATATAACTTGGACAACACCTTTAAAATGTGATCATATGATGAGACCAGCGAGATCCAGCCCTGAGAACACTTAAGTCAGTGGAAATAAAACCAGGCACACAACGATATAAGGGGGGAATGGAGAATTTTATTTAATTTATAATCTTATTAATGATGGGACGGAAGTTTTGGTGTAAAATTGCAAATCAAAGTCGAGGATAAGTTACATCCATTGACTTTTATTGATTCAGGGGAAGGCGAAAAAAACCCCTGTAGGGGGAAAAATTCCTTCCCGACTCCATGCATGGCAGTCAGATTAGTCCCAGAATCAATGACTAAATAATCTGTCCGCAAGGGGTTGGCCAAATTGTACTTTGAATTAGGTGAATGGCTGAATTGGGGAGGGCAACTGTGTTGATCCAGAAGAAGGAGAGAAAAAACCCCTTTATGACATCTGCCAATCTGTCGTAATCTAAGGGGAAAAACACTCCTTCCAGACTGCAAATAAAGCAGTGGGAAAATAGTCCCTGGATCAAATGCCCGTACACATCCATCATCCAGTGGGATCGGCTCCAGGATCAGTGTCCTCTGTCGTCAAGATGTCTTCAAGATGTTTTCCTTCAGTCCAATCGCAGGGAGGGCTTCCAGGATCCAGTCTATACTTACCTGTTGTCTTCATACTGTGGTATATATGATAGGAAGAATCAATACAGATACCATATAATGTGGTATAATATACAAAGATTTTGTGCTACATATGAAGATTAGGGATTTTACACAACTGTTTAATGCTCATAAAATTTGAGCTTCACATTTGGAGCAGCTTAAAGGGCTTCTGTCACCCCACTAAACCTTTTTTTTTTTTTTTGCTTACTTATAATCCCCACACTGCGATTTATGCCTACATAATCAAATTAATCATTTTGGTCTTGTAGATTTTGTTTAAAACATGCTTTTAAAATATGCAAATTACCTTGCTACCAGCAAGTAGGGCGGCTACTTGCTGGTAGCATCCGCATCCTCCGATCCTAAAGACGCCCCCTCCGCATTGTGATTGACAGGGCCAGGGAACGGAATTGTTCTCTGCTGGCCCTGCCTGTTAGCATTCAAAATCTGGCGCTCGGCCGCTCCATCCTCAATGCGCTTGCGCTGATGACGTCGTCACATCTACACCCGGCGCAGGCGCATTGAGGAAGGAGCGGCCGAGCGAGCGTCCTCCTCTCATTGCGCCTGCGCCGACTGAATACCGTTACGGCGCAGGCACGAGATCTTGATAGCAGACAGGACCAGCCAGAGGACGATCCTGTCCTTTGGCCCTGTCAATCAGCATGCGGAGGGGGCGCCTTTAGGATAGGAGGATGCGGCTGCTACCAGCAAGTAGCCGCCCTACTTGCTGGTAGCAAGGTAATTTGCATATTTTAAAAGCATGTTTTAAACAAAATCTACAGGACCAAAATGATTAATTTGATTATGTAGGCATAAATCGCAGTGTGGGGATTATAAGTAAGCAAAAAAAAAAAAGGTTTAGTGGGGTGACAGAAGCCCTTTAAATCTTGAATCATTAGGTAATTTATACAACTGTATAGGAACACTGCTTATTTCCATCTATATACCTGGATCTGTTCTTCTGTCCATCCATTCATCTTCTCCAGGGGCTCAGGAGGACATCTTGCTCTGGTGACATTAGAGCTGGTGGAGGGTTTACTGGGTGACAAATGATAACCCTCTGAAAATTGCCACTGAAACATCAGGCCATCGTCGCTTCTTGGCGGCTGCCTCCATTTTGCCCAGGTTGAATGGTTTGGGACAGCGTTGAGGTATAGATGGCTACAAGAAAAAGAAATAGATATAAATGAGGATATGGTCATCACAATTGGTGACAGACCTCATATGAAGCTTATGCTGGTAGTATTTCCACATGTAATATGATTACCTTATGTACTCATCCCCCACCATAATAAGATATATTTTTCTGTAGGAGTATAAAGCATATTAAATGCCAAATTAGGGTAGTGGCCTGCACTCATTACAGGGGTCTGCCTCCAACCAGCTCCATTCAAGAATTATTTGTTACAAATATAATTATGACTTTACCTTCCAAAATACATTCAAGGTGCAAACTACTGAAAACACATAAAAGCTCTGTATGCTGACATGCATTACTGGAGTTGGAGTTTAGTGGCCCAATCCCCAAACCACCATGTCCTGTGACAATTGCTACTGCTTGATGGCTCTGCCCCCTCCTTCTTACCTGCCAACATGTCCCCCTATCAAGCCCCTGACATTGAGAATCATATACACAGTGGCGTAGCTAGAAATGACTGGGCCCCACAGCAAATTTTTGAATGAAGCCCCCCTCCCCTAGTAATTTTTTCGCAACCCCTTCCTTTTATGCTGCCCCCATTCCTGTGGCTAGTAAAGATCGCTCTCTCAGATGAGGCCTGGCAGCTGTTCCATCCGTTTTCTACACTGTATATACTGTCACTGTATATAATTTCATTGTGTAATACTGTTATGGGGGCCCTGACAAAATCTTTTAGTCCTCCTCTTCCTGGATGGGCCCCCTTCTGGGTCAGGGCCCCAAAGCAGCCGCTTCCCCTGCTTCCCCTATAGTTACGTCCCTGCATATACAGTGTATGACGTGTATCTAGAGCACGGTAGACTTTCTGTTTATGCACTTTACTACAGGGATGTGTGGTGGTGGCATCTCAAGGGCTTCCACAGAGACCCAGTCAATATGCTGGAAGAAATGATGGCCTCTGATGTTACCATGGACTCCTAAGCGCTTGGCAGGATCTCTCTGGAGGAGCTGAAAATGAGAAATGTAATGATAACTTAGTGACTATAACGACCTTTGACCACAATGACCAATCACATTCCAGATCTTACATTTTCAGGGGAAAGCTGGGAAATGAAATCTCCACTTTTCTCTTGTGCAAGTTTTGATAAATTTGCCCTAATGTTTATTCTGTCTGAATGCTGGACTTAGGCTGTAGTGTCAGCAATGGGAGATTTTAGAAATCTGTGGCTGCTTGTTACATAAGCTCAGAGGGGTGGACTAAGTATGTAGACTTGTCCTCAGTACATTAACTACCAGACTCTTACTTTAAAGGAAAACTCATATGTTACGATGGGAGAACGACTATAATGTCTGCCTCAGTGCTGGTAAAAATGGCAGCTCATGCTGCTCCTATTTAACCAGGCTCCGGGCCAGGACTCTTAACATAGATTGTGCTATTACTAAGTCTGTGCTGGATCTGGTAAGGTTGTGGGTCCAGAGGTGACTTCTTAGCATCCTCTGTTGTGGAGACCAGTATTGTAACCTTGTATACTACAGAAGTGCTGGTTGTGTATTGTTACCCAGCGAGCAGCACCTCTGAGCGGGGACCTCTCCTAAACACTACAGTGGTGAGTACTAGTGAAGGAGATCATGGTGCTCTATGGGGTATTGTAGGGGGAGATGTCTTCTATCACAGGTTGTCATGTAACATTGTATAAAATACAGTAGTGTTATGCAGTAACATACTGACCTCTTTAATGATGTCTTCGGCGCTGGAGTGTGTGATGTCAAATTGTGTAGGATCGTACTTACACTTACTGGTAATCATTTCATTTAAGATGACGCCAAATGAATACCAGTCCACTCCAACGCCATACTCCTCCTTAGCCAGCATCTGCCAGGAAGGAGAGAAGATTAGTACATAGCTCTTACCCACATTGTAGGTGCTAAGGTTTCTGCCATTGCCAACATATCATAGAATGGAGTCACTCAAGGTGTTTAGCTGAATGATGACAAGATGTTCTGCCTCCATCCAGCAGCAGATAAACTGCAACCACAAAGTCATCTTTTGTAGACTCGGTGTAACCAAGTGTTACATGGGGGTTCATTCATTTGAATGAGCATATTCTAATATTAGGTTTCTCCACAAGCACCCACTGCAGTGGAAATGAATGGTCACCCCGAGCTTCCCCTGGCAATAACAGCTGATCCCTGAGATCAGTAGATGGCATGAAGGTAATTAAAGAGTTCATTTCATGGGTCCAGAAAAAGTCAGACTTCCACCAATATGATGCTCATGCTTATCCTAAGGATGAATGATCAATATTCTGGACCCCTTCAATACAAATGGATCAGTGAAAATGATGTAAACTCCCCTTTTTCTCACCTCAGGAGCCACATAGCCTTCTGTTCCAGCATATTCGGTGGCTGTGCGGTCTCCAAGCATGTTCTCAAGTGCGAGACCGAAATCCGTGATCTTAATATGGCCCGTCTCAGCCACCAGGATGTTCTCGGGCTTGAGGTCTCTGTGGATGATGCCCTTAGAATGGAGATATTGGATGCCACACACGAGCTCAGCGGCATAGAATCTGTCAGAAAAGTAAATGAATGAATATAATGCGAGGATAACACAGAAGACTCTTAGACTTTCTTACCAGTCACCAGAATAAGAGACAATAATGTTTCTTATAACTGTCAAATAATGAGGCAGTGCAGGGGCGTAGCTATAGGGGGTGCAGAGGTAGCAGTCGCTACCGGGCCCAGGAGTCTGAGGGGGCCCAAAGACCCTTGTGCCACATAAGACACTGGCATTATAGAAAGTGCATACTGGTCAACTTACACCTCTGGCTGGAGGGAAGGGGTTAGGTTAAGAATTTGGCATGAGGGGGTGCCCTTTCAATGTTTGCCTCAGGCAGCAGGAAGGATTTGTGCTCCCCTGCCCCTTGCCAACAAGCACTGAGGGACGGGGGCCCAAGCTGAACTCTTGCACCAGGACCCATGAGCTTTTAGCTACGCCCCTGGGGCAGTGTCTTATGGCCAGGGCTGCATGGTGGCTTAAAATCACATGGACTTCTATTCCAGGGTTTTAAAGAGCAACCAGTCCTAGTCATGTTCTAGAATGTGTCGCTTATGGCCATTAATAACTATTCCCGGAGGGCCCCTTTAATACCTAGGAATATGATTAAGGCTCCTACACATCGGACTGGGGAGATATCAGAAAAAAAGATCACAAAGATGTGATTTCTGGAGGAACGTTTCCTCTCTGTCTTCAAGTCTTCTTTTGGGGGAACAGATCTCATCAGTGTGATGTGCATGAGGCCGGACACTGGATCTAATATTTTATGTCATTTTCTAACCGTTTAGCTTAGGTTCTTAATTAACCATACCTTGCACTGGGGATGTCAAGCCGCCCCTTCATGTTTAGGAACTGATCAAAGTCCCCGCAGCTCATGTATTCCAGACCAAGTAGAACAAGCATCTGTGACATAGAAGACACCATTACCAAACCATCAGAACATCTACACATGAACTATATGGAATCTAGCAGTGGCATCTGTCATCTTTAACCACCTCAGCCCCCAGTGCTTAAACACCCTGAAAGACCAGGCCACTTTTTACACTTCTGACCTACACTACTTTCACCGTTTATTGCTCGGTCATGCAACTTACCACCCAAATGAATTTAACCTCCTTTTCTTCTCACTAATAGAGCTTTCATTTGGTGGTATTTCATTGCTGCTGACATTTTTACTTTTTTTGTTATTAATCGAAATTTAACGGGTTTTTTTGCAAAAAAATGACTTCACTTTCAGTTGTAAAATTTTGCAAAAAAAACGACATCCATATATAAATTTTTCTCTAAATTTATTGTTCTACATGTCTTTGATTAAAAAAAAATGTTTGGGTAAAAAAAAATGGTTTGGGTAAAAGTTATAGCGTTTACAAACTATGGTACAAAAATGTGAATTTCCGCTTTTTGAAGCAGCTCTGACTTTCTGAGCACCTGTCATGTTTCCTGAGGTTCTACAATGCCCAGACAGTAGAAAAACCCCACAAATGACCCCATTTCAGAAAGTAGACACCCTAAGGTATTCGCTGATGGGCATAGTGAGTTCATAGAACTTTTTATTTTTTGTCACAAGTTAGCGGAAAATGATGATTGATTTTTTTTATTTAATTTTTTCTTACAAAGTCTCATATTCCACTAACTTGTGACAAAAAATAAAAACTTCCATGAACTCACTATGCCCATCACGAAATACCTGGGGGTGTCTTCTTTCCAAAATGGGGTCACTTGTGGGGTAGTTATACTGCCCTGGCATTTTAGGGGCCCGAATGCGTGAGAAGTAGTTTGAAATCAAAATCTGTAAAAAAAAAAAAATGGCCGGTGAAATCCGAAAGGTGCTCTTTGGAATGTGGGCCCTTTTGCCCACCTAGGCTGCAAAAAAGTGTCACACATCTGGTATTGCCGTACTCAGGAGAAGTTGGGGAATGTGTTTTGGGGTGGCATTTTACATATACTCATGCTGGGTGAGAGAAATATCTTGGCAAAAGACAACTTTTCCCTTTTTTTTTTTTATACAAAGTTGGCATTTGACCAAGATATTTCTCTCACCCAGCATGGGAATATGTAAAATGACACCCCAAAACACATTCCCCAACTTCTCCTGAGTACGGCGATACCACATGTGTGACACTTTTTTGCAGCCTAGGTGGGCAAAGGGGCCCACATTCCAAAGAGCACCTTTAGGATTTCACAGGTCATTTTTTACAGATTTTGATTTCAAACTACTTACCACACATTAGGGCCCCTAGAATGCCAGGGCAGTATAAATACCCCACATGTGACCCCATTTTGGAAAGAAGACACCCCAAGGTATTCAATGAGGGGCATGGCGAGTTCATAGAATTTTTTTTTTTTTTTTTTTTTTGGCTCAAATTAGCGGAAATTTATTTATTTATTTATTTTTTTTCTCACAAAGTCTTCCTTTCCGCTAACTTGGGACAAAAATTTCAATCTTTCGTAGACTCAATATGCCCCTCACGGAATACCTTGGGGTGTCTTCTTTCCGAAATGGGGTCACATGTGGGGTATTTATACTGCCCTGGCATTCTAGGGGCCCTAAAGCGTGAGAAGAAGTCTGGAATATAAATGTCTAAAAAATTTTACGCATTTGGATACCGTGAGAGGTATGGTGAGTTCATGTGAGATTTTATTTTTTTACACAAGTTAGTGGAATATGAGACTTTGTAAGAAAAAAAATAAAAATTTCCGCTAACTTGGGCCAAAAGAATTTCTGAATGGAGCCTTACAGGGGCTGATCAATGACAGGGGGTTGATCAGAGAGTCTATATGGGGTGATCACCCCCCTGTCATTGATCACCCCCCTATAAGGCTCCATTCAGATGTCCGTATGTGTTTTGCGGATCCGATCCGTGGATCCATAAAAATCATATGGACGTCTGAATGGAGCCTTACAAGGGGGTGTTCAATGACAGGGGGGTGTTCAATGACAGGGGGGTGATCAGGGAGTCTATATGGGGTGATCAGGGGTTAATAAGGGGTTAATAAGTGACGGGGGGGGGGGGGAGTGTAGTGGTGGTTGGTGCTACATATTACTGAGCTACCTGTGTCCTCTGGTGGTCGATCCAAGCAAAAGGGACCACCAGAGGACCAGGTAGCAGGTATATTAGACGCTGTTATCAAAACAGCGTCTAATATACCTGTTAGGGGTTAAAAAAATCGCATTTCCAGCCTGCCAGCGAACGATCGCCGCTGGCAGGCTGGAGATCCACTCGCTTACCTTCCGATCCTGTGAACGCGCGCACCTGTGTGCGCGCGTTCACAGGAAATCTCGCGAGAGGACGCGTATATTCGTCCAGGAGGAATGAATCAACCACCTCCAGGACGCGTCGCTGCGTTCGGCGGTCCGGAGGTGGTTAAAGGGATATTCCAGTGTCAATAAGTAAAGTTTATTATTTGTATATAGTGAAAGATTCTACAATTTTACAATCTTTCTGTATGAAATTCTCAGTTATTAGGATCTCTGCTTGCAGTTACTGAATGGGAACCGTCATTAGTTTCCTCCCAGCTGCTATAAATCTGTCCTGGTCCAGTGATGGAGATATGGTGCATAGCACTTGACACAGATCTGATAACTGCACTTTATTGAGCCAAGTGTCTGTGTGTCCATAACATGGGGAGGATAGGTTTTTAGCCACTGGAGGTAAACAATGAAGTAATACAGTGTTTATGGATATGCTGAGTTGTGTATGTAATATGCTCCTCGAGGATTGGGCATGTGTACTGTATTTGTACAATGTCATAATCCTAAAAGGTAAAAAAAAAATACCTAAAAAATGAAATAATACAGCAGAAGAAGCATGGCAGGACAATGCAGAGCAAAGACAGGAGACACTTGGGTAGGTACATTTAATAAGGTGATCATATACGCCATTGCTTTCTATGGTCAGCAGATGACACACTGACTAAATCTATTAACCCCCTCTACGCTAGACCACAAAATAAGTGACCTCGACCAGGGAAGGTTAAATAAGTGGGAAATTTTATTTTCTAATTTTCTTTAATTCAAACCTGGAGGCGTCTTATAGTCCACAAATAAAGTAAATTAGAAAATGATATAACCTCCCATCATAGAATAAATAACCTTTATTTGATCCTCCTATAGAGGATCTTTCACCACTCCTGACATGCCTGAATTGCTAGCAGTCTGCAGTAAGGGTACAGAGGAGTGGTAACCAGTTGGGGGGTGTACCTGCACAGACTCACTCTATCCAATCAGTGCTGCCATTTTCAGACTAAGTAAATGGAGCAGTGGTCATGTATGCAAACTACTGCTTCATTCATATGGGGACTCAGGGACCTCCATTCTTCTGATCACTGGGGGTCAAGAAAAGAAAAACTACCACAAGAGGACACAGTTTTAAATTAGAGGGGCAAAGGTTTAAAAGTAATATAAGGAAGTATTACTTTACTGAGAGAGTAGTGGATGCATGGAATAGCCTTCCTGCAGAAGTGGTAGCTGCAAATACAGTGAAGGGGTTTAAGCATGCATGGGATAGGCATAAGGCCATCCTTCATATAAGATAGGGCCGGGGGCTATCCATAGTATTCAGTATATTGGGCAGACTAGATGGGCCAAATGGTTCTTATCTGCCGACACATTCTATGTTTCTATGTTTCTATGTCCCTGCAGTCCTACCCGACCCCTTTCTTTCAAATGGCTGGTCGCTCTGAGAGGTGCTGCAGTGAAGGGGCCTAAGTTCTCCACCAAGTGCTGCTGCCCCCTTTTCTGCTGATTGGGTTACGAGTGGAGACATTTGACAAAAGTGAAGTTGTCAGAAGTGTACCTTGGTCTGGAATGCAAAGTCCGCGTGGACAAGGAAGGGGCTCCCAGATGCCAGCTGTAAGACTCGGTGCTCCACCAACACATCCGCCTCATTGCAGTTGGCAAGCATGGATCTCTTGCTGATGATCTTAACAGCATACTTCTGATGGTTAGAAGTATCCTCCGCCAAGACGACCTTACCATAACTTCCCTGCCCGAGCACATGATGGAAAATTAATCTCTCCCTGATGGTATCGGAGATTGTGCTTCTAGAGCAGGTTGGCCGAACACCGCTGTCCTCGACTAGGGGGAAAATAATAGAAAGACATGTGAAAGGATATTCCCATCTTAGGCTTTTATACCATATTGATTGGCTTGGTTCTTTCTGTTATTCTGATAGACGATAGCTGCCAACAATCCCGAATTTGTATAGCCAAGAACAGAGCTTGGCTATCTCCAGCAGTCCCATAGACTCTGAATGGTGATCGGTCTATACTGTTCTATTTGAAGGGGTATTCCCATCTGAGACAATGGGGGAATATCACTAGGATATGTCCCCATTGCCTGATAGGTGCAGGTCTCACCTTTTGGGACCCACACCTATATCGAGAACGAGCTGGGAAAGTGGTGGCTGGAGGACCCCAGATTTCCCCTGGGTCCAGCCACCACCAAGCGCTGTCCCAATAGTAGTGAATGGGAGCGCACCCGTTTGCGCAGCCACTGCTCCCATTCATTTCTATGAGGCCGAGCTATTTCAATGGGGCTTGGCTATTTTCTGCCTCCCATAGAAATGAATGGAGGGCAGCCGTACTTGTGCGGTGCGCCCTCTGGGACTTTGTCGGCTGCGTTTATAAAATAGGTGGGGGTCCCAGAGGTGGAACCTGCACTTATGAGACAATGGGGGCAGATCATACAGATATGACCCTATTGTCTCAGATGGGAATACCCCTTTAACAGAATCCAGCACCGTAGATAATTATAGACCTAGACCAGACTCTAAAATATATACTGAAATCAGACCCCATACAAAGTGCCTTAACCCCTATATATATTGTGGCTACTTCCTCTGGTAGACAGAATTAGCGGACGCAGTATAGAGGCAACAACAAGTTCTTTGGATCAAACAGTTCAGTGTTTTATTCACACTTTAGGCAAGTGCTAAAACAAGCATTCCTATTCAAACAAAAAGTCACCTTGCGGTGTTGGTGGTAATTCACACCATGCAGCAATTCTGCCTCAGAGTCTTTGCTGATAGTAGCACCAAATTGTTTTCACACCAAACAGGTAGCAAGCCTTCATCCAGACACTAGGCTCCCAGATCCCAACACAGAGACATGGCTTCTCAGCCCAGCTGCCTATTTAAGGACAGCCAGGTGCTGCCAAAACCCGGACCGGCATTTAAATACATATACATTGCATCGCCATTTTCTGACACCCACATTTGTCTTTATTATTAGAGCCATGTGAGGGCATATTTTTGTGGTGTATATTTATTTATTTATTTTTTTGTACCATGATGTCAAACCTTTTGGCTATTTTTCTTTATTTTTGGTCAGCAACCCAAGACAGGCCTGGGACTTTTTAATAAGCACTGCGATTTTTTTTTTTTTTTTTTTTTCCCACAGGGGTTCCAATCGGATGACTTGGGGAACCCCCCCCCCCCCCCTCTGTCAAACTCCATAGATGCTGCAGTCTCTATTGACAGCAGCATCTGAGGGGTTTAAAGACCGGTATCATCATCGCTGTTCCTGTGCACTGCTGGCAGGTGTCTACTGTATTAGGCTACTTTCACACTAGCGTTCGGAGCGGATCCGTCTGATGTTTCATCAGACGGATCCGCTCCGATAATGCAGACGTTCGCATCCGTTCAGAACGGATCCGTCTGCATTAAAACTTAGAAAATTTTCTAAGTATGAAAGTAGCCTGAGCGGATCCGTTCAGACTTTACATTGTAAGTCAATGGGGAACGGATCCGCTTGAAGATTGAGCCATTTGGTGTCATCTTCAAGCGGATCCGTCCCCATTGACTTACATTGTAAGTCTGGACGGATCCGCTCGCCTCCGCACGGCCAGGCGGACACCCGAACGCTGCAAGCAGCGTTCAGGTGTCCGCTCACTGAGCGGAGCGGAGGCTGAGCGCTGGCAGGCGGATGCATTCTCAGTGGATCCGCCTCCATTGAGACTGCATTGCGGCCGGGCGGCTGCATTCAGGACCGCTCGTGAGCTCCTTCAAACGGAGCTCACGAGCGGACACCTGAACGCAGGTGTGAAAGAAGCCTTATACAGTCAGCATCCACCATATATAGAGAGTGACCTCAACGTGTGAGCTTGATCCATATAACCCTTTATCACATATGACATACATATAGGTGATTATGCATTAAGGGGATGGATGATAAAAACTGAAGCCTATGTGCCATTTACCTGCTTTTACTCCCATGGAGAATTATCATATATACATATACAGTATGGCGCCACCTGCTGTTTAAAGCGTATAGCAATCTGCATCTGCTGAGCTAAGTGCTGCTGGTCACAGGTCAGTCACTGTCCTCATAGCCAGGTCTCTTCACAGTGGTCCTCTCTGTTCACCGCAGGGCAGCTAGAAGAAATAGCTTTCTTCCCTGTGCTCCCTGCAGAGGAGCTAAATAAGAAAGGCGTCTTCCATGCAGAAAGCTATTTCTATTGGTTCTTCTGCTGGGAACACAGGATCACTACGCAGAGCCCTGGCTCTGGAGGAGTGAGCATGTCTAATCGCCTCACTGAGCTCAGTAGATGGACCTGCACATTGCTATACACTGTGAACACCAGGTGGCGCTATACTATGTAAGTAAATGTCATAACTCTAAAATAGATACATTTTTAGAGAATCTGAATGGTAAATGTGCTCTATTTTTATAATCGATAAATGAATATGACATATAATGGTGAACCAACCCATTTCCCCTTCCTGACATATCATATACCTATACACTGTATGGAGCAGGCTCCACAGGGGGTGCCAAATGTGCAATAAAAAAAATCATATTTAAAAAATATATTTTTAAAGAAGCTAAAAAAGCCTCTTTCCTTTTTATGGTATACAGTAATAATTATATAATTGGTGTCACTGTGTCTGTAAACTTCCAACCTAATAAAATATACCACATGATAAATGCTTTAAAAACACACACAATGCGAGAAGTTTTTATTTTTATTTTGTACATGTAATAAAACATAAGGAAAACAATGTATATTTATTAGCGCCATGACTGTGCGGATCCGCGGGATAAACATCACTGAGCGCCATAAAAACAAAAAGCTTACAAACTTGCAGAGCAGACCCCTGAATACAACCCCTGGAATAAATACACCCCCCATAATAACTACAGACCCCACATCATCTAAATTAATACAGTTTTGTGTCAAAGCTGCTGCACAACCTCTTTCATCTCATTACTGGGGGCACTGCCCCACTTATATATTCAGGTCAATATTTGGGATCAGTATTTGGAAGCCAAAACCCAGAGTGGAACCTACACAGAGGGAGAGGATGATGGAAACCTCTGTATTTCTTATGTATTTCTGGGTTTGACATATACAAACCAAATATACCTGACAGTGACCTAACTCTACAGAAAGAGGTTCTGCAGCAGCTGAAGGGTGTAATACATTATTCAGAATATGAGAAGTCACCTTGGAGGTCAGTGATCTGTAGACATGAGCTCTGCACGGGGCCTTGTACATTTATAGGGACCTGGAACTCCTGATGACTTCTCATCACTTACAATAGGGGCACAGTGTCCATGTATCAGAATCACTCCCGTGTATGCAGGGTTGTTACAGTGTTGTACTATACACAATACAGGCTGCTGTTTATGACAGCCTATATACTCTCCATGCACAGGCTTTGCTGAAAACTCATACAGGACACTATGGGGGGATTAGAAATAATTCCTATAATAACATCAAATGCTTAAAACAGAACTGTGTAGGGCCTAATTCCCACTGCACTGCCCTAGCCCAGTATCTAAATACCCTGACCAGGCAGAATGGCTTGTTGGCGCTCCCAGGGTACATCCCCGCTAGCACTCCTCCCCCACCCCTAGTACCACCCCAGATATAAATGTGGAATCCCCTTCCTTCTGCTTGTCTCAGGTCTCAGCTCTACAGAACAGATTAATGGAAAGTTCTACAATGTGTCCAGGATGTGTAGCTTCTGTATTACTGTATGTGTGCATCTACCTGAGACTCCCTGGTCCTCCTGCCGGTCTTCTTTCTTCAGGACATCATCTTCTCTCTTGATCCGTGACTTCTTTCCATCTTTTGAAGAGATGAGGATGAGTTTTCTCTTCTTGCCGCCTTTTGGCTGTTGAGTCACATCTTCATCCACTGGAATGATTGGTTGATTAGGAGACATCTTCTCAGAGGAGCTGGATGCGATCCTCTTCTTCCTCTTCTTGCTCCTCTTGGGTGTCTCCTTGTCTTCATCAGCTGAGGTCAGGATGGTACGTTGCTTCTTCGCTCCTTTCCTCCTGATGATCTCCTCTTCTTCCTCCATCTTCTTCTGCTCATCAGCCGATGAGTCAGAAATGTGTCTCCTCTTCTTCTGTCCTCTCTTCCTCACAGCAATCTTCTCTGTATCCATCGCAGCGCTTTCCCTGGGGTAAGCAGATATGTCCTCCGTCGCCAGTCAACTCTAACTGCCACTTCTAACTGCCACCTACCATTCAGACACGGGCACCACAGTTGCCCTGGTTACATGGATTGTGATGTGCCCAGTAACTGGCCAATAGCGTTCAGCCATTTGTGCCAGGCTCTTTTTGAACATATCTATTGAAAATACATTTCTTATCTGAAATATAATGGATTTAAGTTTCTATTTTACTTTGAAGTTTAACCACCTCAGCCCCCAGTGCTTAAACACCCTGAAAGACCAGGCCACTTTTTACACTTCTGACCTACACTACTTTCACCGTTTATTGCTCGGTCATGCAACTTGCCACCCAAATGAATTTTACCTCCTTTTCTTCTCACTAATAGAGCTTTCATTTGGTGGTATTTCATTGCTGCTGACATTTTTACTTTTTTTGTTATTAATCGAAATTTAACGATTTTTTTGCAAAAAAATGACATTTTTCACTTTCAGTTGTAAAATTTTGCAAAAAAAACGAGATCCATATATAAATTTTGCTCTAAATTTATTGTTCTACATGTCTTTGATAAAAAAAAAATGGTTTGGGTAAAAGTTATAGCATTTACAAACTATGGTACAAAAATGTGAATTTCCGCTTTTTGAAGCAGCTCTGACTTTCTGAGCACCTGTCATGTTTCCTGAGGTTCTACAATGGCCAGACAGTACAAACACCCCACAAATGACCCCATTTCGGAAAGTACACACCCTAAGGTATTCGCTGTTGGGCATAGTGAGTTCATAGAACTTTTTTTTTTTTTGTCACAAGTTAGCGGAAAATGATGATTTTATTTTTTTTTTCTTCATACAAAGTCTTATATTCCACTAACTTGTGACAAAAAATAAAAACTTCCATGAACTCACTATGCCCATCAGCGAATACCTTGGGGTCTCTTCTTTCCAAAATGGGGTCACTTGTGGGGTAGTTATACTGCCCTGGCATTCTAGGGGCCCAAATGTGTGGTAAGGAGTTTGAAATGAAATTCTGTAAAAAATGACCTGTGAAATCCGAAAGGTGCTCTTTGGAATGTGGGCCCCTTTGCCCACCTAGGCTGCAAAAAAGTGTCACACATCTGGTATCTCTGTATTCAGGAGAAGTTGAGGAATGTGTTTTGGGGTGTCTTTTTACATATACCCATGCTGGGTGAGATAAATATCTTGGTCAAATGCCAACTTTGTATAAAAAAATGGGAAACGTTGTCTTTTGCCAAGATATTTCTCTCACCCAGCATGGGTATATGTAAAATGACACCCCAAAACACATTCCCCACCTTCTCCTGAGTACGGAGATACCAGATGTGTGACACTTTTTTGCAGCCTAGGTGGGCAAAGGGGCCCATATTCCAAAGAGCACCTTTCGGATTTCACAGGTCATTTTTTACAGAATTTGATTTCAAACTCCTTACCACACATTTGGGCCCCTAGAATGCCAGGGCAGTATAACTACCCCACAAGTGACCCCATTTTGGAAAGAAGAGACCCCAAGGTATTCGCTGATGGGCATAGTGAGTTCATGGAAGTTTTTATTTTTTGTCACAAGTTAGTGGAATATGAGACTTTGTATGAAAAAAAAAAAAAAAAATCAGCATTTTCCACTAACTTGTGACAAAAAATAAAAAATTCTAGGAACTCGCCATGCCCCTCACGGAATACCTTGGGGTGTCTTCTTTCCAAAATGGGGTCACTTGTGGGGTAGTTATACTGCCCTGGCATTTTCCAGGGGCCCTAATGTGTGGTAAGTAGGTAAATGACCTGTGAAATCCTAAAGGTGCTCTTTGGAATATGGGCCCCTTTGCCCACCTAGGCTGCAAAAAAGTGTCACACATCTGGTATCTCCGTACTCAGGAGAAGGTGGGGAATGTGTTTTGGGGTGTCATTTTACATATACCCTTGCTGGGTGAGAGAAATATCTTGGCAAAAGACAACTTTTCCCATTTTTTTTATACAAAGTTGGCATTTGACCAAGATATTTCTCTCACCCAGCATGGGTATATGTAAAATGACACCCCAAAACACATTCCCCAACTTCTCCTGAGTACGGCGATACCAGATGTGTGACACTTTTTTGCAGCCTAGATGCGCAAAGGTGCCCAAATTCCTTTTTAGGAGGGCATTTTTAGACATTTGGATACCAGACTTCTTCTCACGCTTTGGGGCCCCTAGAATGCCAGGGCAGTATAAATACCCCATTTTGGAAAGAAGACACCCCAAGGTATTCAATGAGGGGCATGGCGAGTTCATCGAAAATTTTTTTTTTTGGCACAAGTTAGCGGAAATTGATATTTTTAATTTTTTTCTCACAAAGTCTCCCGTTACGCTAACTTGGGACAAAAATTTCAATCTTTCATGGACTCAATATGCCCCTCACGGAATACCTGGGGGTGTCTTCTTTCCGAAATGGGGTCACATGTGGGGTATTTATACTGCCCTGGCATTCTAGGGGCCCTAAAGCGTGAGAAGAAGTCTGGAATATAAATGTCTAAAAAATTTTACGCATTTGGATTCCGTGAGGGGTATGGTGAGTTGATGTGAGATTTTATTTTTTGACACAAGTTAGTGGAATATGAGACTTTGTAAGAAAAAAATAAAATAATTCCGCTAACTTGGGCCAAAAAAATGTCTGAATGGAGCCTTACAGAGGGTGATCAATGACAGGGGGGGTGATCAATGACAGGGGGGTAATCAATGACAGGGGGGTGATCAGGGAGTCTATATGGGGTGATCACCACAGTCATTGATCACGCCCCTGTAAGGCTTCATTCAGACGTCCGGATGCGTTTTGCGGATCCGATCCATCTATCAGTGGATCCGTAAAAATCATGCGGACATCTGAATGGAGCTTTACAGGGGGTTGATCAATGACAGGGGTGTAATCAATGACAGGGGGGTGATCAGGGAGTCTATATGGGGTGATCACCACAGTCATTGATCACTCCCCTGTAAGGCTTCATTCAGACGCCCGTATGCGTTTTGCGGATCCGATCCATCTATCAGTGGATCCGTAAAAATCATGCGGACATCTGAATGGAGCTTTACAGGGGGTTGATCAATGACAGGGGGGTAATCAATGACAGGGGGGTGATCAGGGAGTCTATATGGGGTGATCAGGGGTGATCAAGGGTGAATAAGGGGTTAATAAGTGACATGGGGGGGGGGTGTAGTGTAGTGGTGCTTGGTGCAACATATTTACTGAGCTACCTGTGTCCTCTGGTGGTCGATCCAAACAAAGGGGACCACCAGAGGACCAGGTAGCAGGTATATTAGACGCTGTTATCATAACAGCGTCTAATATACCTGTTAGGGGTTAAAAAAAACACATCTCCAGCCTGCCAGCGAACGATCGCCGCTGGCAGGCTGGAGATCAACTCTCTTACCTTCCGTTCCTGTGAGCGCGCGCGCCTGTGTGCGCGCGTTCACAGGAAATGTCGCGTCTCGCGAGAGGACGCACCGGCGTGTCCACCCAGAAGAGCAGGGCCGCCGCAAAGACGCAATCCTGCGTACGGCGGTCCTGAGGAGGTTAAGGAACACGTTGAAAACTCTTATGAAATAAAATATGCCAAAAAGTTGGAGCAATAATTTGCTTTATAAAAATATTAGGAGGCACATGTGCCATAATTATGAAAAATTCTGTTATGATAAATCTCTACATTGTGCCATTCCTCTGTTATTCCTCCTGGAAATTTATAATTAAATTGACAACCTATATAGTTCTTACATAGTCTGTTCATAGGGACGAGGGGAGTAGTAACAGCAGTTGTCAGGCTGGGGCTACACAGAAACTTTCTGTAGCACTACTGATTGATTTTATCGCATTTTAACCTGTTTAGGACATAGAGCGTACAGGTACGGCCTGATGTCCCGGTACTTAAAGCGAACCTTTCACCTCATTTTCACTTGTTAAACTAGCCACAGTACCTTATAGATTATATTGAATGTGTTGTTATCCATGTTAGCGCCGCTTTCCTGCGCTTTTTATTCATAAAAAAACCGTCTTATAAAGTTCTGATTTCTGCTCCAACAGTCAGGCAACAAGTCAAGGGGGTAGCCCTTCCCTCTCCTCTGGCCGTACCTCCCCTGCCCTAACGCCGCCTCTATGCTTTGTGATTGACAGCCGGCTCAGTCGCCGGGACGGCGCTTCTGAATCCTGCGCATGCGCCGTCCTCCTCATTCGCCGCGCGATCCCGTCTTTCTGGCAGACAGAAGCGCGACCATGTAACAGGATCGCGCATGCGCCGTACGCGATGCCTGCCTGTCTGCTCTCCCTCTCGTGCGCGCGCTCCACTATCTTCAGGCTCCAAGTGCCCCACGTGATCACTGTAGACTTGCCGCAGATTGCAAGCCAGTGATCATCGTGAGCCCCAGAAAGACGGGATCGCGCGGCGAATGAGGAGGACGGCGCATGCGCAGGATTCAGAAGCGCCGTCCCGGCGACTGAGCCGGCTGTCAATCACAAAGCATAGAGGCGGCGTTAGGGCAGGGGCGGTACGGCCAGAGGAGAGGGAAGGGCTACCCCCTTGACTTGTTGCCTGACTGTTGGAGCAGAAATCAGAACTTTATAAGACGGTTTTTTTATGAATAAAAAGCGCAGGAAAGCGGCGCTAACATGGATAACAACACACTCAAGATAATCTATAAGGTACTGTGGCTAGTTTAACAAGTGAAAATGAGGTGAAAGGTTCGCTTTAAGGACACAGGGCGTACCTGTACGTCCTATGTATTTCCGATCACCGCCGTGCGTTGATCGGAACTGGGTGCCTGCTCAAATCATTGAGCAAGCACCCGGGGTCAATGCGCGGGGGGGGTCCTGTGACACCCCCCCCCCCCCCCATGCAGCTGTAGGGGGGACCTGATGGCATGGAAGGCAGCGGCGCTGCTTTCCTGTGACGAGCCTGTGACATCCAGCCCCCTGGATCTCAGGCCGGAAGCTGTATGAGTAATTCACTGTATTACTCATACAGCTAATGCATTCCAATACAGAAGTATTGGAATGCATTGTAAAGGGGATTAGACCCCCAAAAGTAGAAGTCCCAAAGTGAGACAACAAATAAAGTAAAAAAAAAGTTGAAAAAATAGTTTTTTTCCCCCCCAAAATTAAGTTTCAAGTAACAAAACAAAACGTAATTTCCCCCAAATAAAATTAAAAAAATTGGTAAAAAATGGGGAAAGTAGACCTATTGGGTATTGCCGCGTCCGTATCGACCGTCTCTATAAAAATATCACATGACCTAACCCCTCAGATGAACACCGTAAAAAAAATTAAAAAAATGGTTTATTTAGCACAGTTTTTAGTCACCTTACATCTCAAAAAGTACAACAGTAAGCGACCAAAAAGGCGTATGTCCATCAAAATAGTACCAATCTAACCGTCCCCTCATTCCGCAAAAAACAAGCCCCTACCTAAGACAATCGCCCAAAAAATAAAAAACTATGGCTCAGAATATGGAGACACTAAAACATCTTTTTTTTGTTTTAAAAAAAGCTGTTATTTTGTAAAACTTAAGTAATTAAAAAAGTCTACATATTGGGTATCGCCGCTTCCGTAATAACCTGCTCTATAAAAATATCATATGACCTAACCCCTCAGGTGAACACCGTAAAAGAATGAAAATAAAAACTGTGTAAAAAAAAAGCCATTTTTTTTGTCACCTTACATCACATAAAGTGTAATAGCAAGCGATCAAAAAGTCATATGCACCCCAAAATAGTGCCAATCAAACCTTCATCTCATCCCGCAAAAATCATACTTTACCTGAGGCTACTTTCACACTAGCGTTGTTTTAATCCGGCGTTCAATTCAGACACTGTAACTGCCCGCCGGTTCCGGAAAAACGTGTGAAAACGGATTACATTTGAATCCTGATCAGGATTTTGATCACAATGAAAAAATGCATTGGAAAAAACGGATCCGCCATTTATGGACTTTAACTTTTTTTTCACATTTTTCGTGTTTAACATGCTAAAGCCAGATCCGGTTTGACTGAACACACAGCGCCGGATCCGGCGTTCATGCAAGTCAATGGGAAAAAGACCGGATCCGGCGTTCAGTCAAAGTGTTCAGGATTTTTGTCCGGGGGTAAAAATACAACATGCTACGTTTTTCTGAAAAGCCTGATCAGTCAAAAAGACTGAACTGAAGACATCCGGATGCATCCTGAACGGATTACTCTAAATTCAGAATGCATTAGGATAAAACTGATCAGTTCTTTTCCGGACTTGAGCCCCTAGGACGGAACTCGGCGCCGGAAAAGAAAAACGCTAGTGAGAGTACTTTCAAAGATAATCGCCCAAAGACTGAAAAAACTATGGCTCTCAGACTATGGAAACTCTAAAACATGATTTTTTATTTTTTTTTGTTTAACCGCCTCCGGACCGCCTAACGCAGGATCGCGTTCCGGAGGCCGCAGCTGCAGGCAGAGTCACGCATATACGCGTCATCTCGCACACAGGCGCGCGCGTTCACAGGATCGGAAGGTAAGCGAGTGGATCTCCAGCCTGCCAGCGGCGATCGTTCGCTGGCAGGCTGGAGATGCTATTTTTTTAACCCCTGACAGGTATATTAGACGCTGCTTTGATAACAGCGTCTAATATACCTGCTACCTGGTCCAGACTTCTTCTCACGCTTTAGTGCCCCTAAAATGCCAGGGCAGTATAAATACCCCACATGTGACCCCATTTAGGAAAGAAGACACCCCAAGGTATTCCGTGAGGGGCATATTGAGTCCATGAAAGATTGAAATTTTTGTCCCAAGTTAGCGGAAAGGGAGACTTTGTGAGAAAAAAAAAATAATCAATTTCCGCTAACTTGTGCCAAAAAAAAAAAAATTTCTATGAACTCGCCATGCCCCTCATTGAATACCTTGGGGGTGTCTTCTTTCCAAAATGGGGTCACATGTGGGGTATTTATACTGCCCTGGCATTTTAGGGGCCCTAAAGCGTGAGAAGAAGTCTGGGATCCAAATGTCTAAAAATGCCCTCATAAAAGGAACTTGGGCCCCTTTGCACATCTAGGCTGCAAAAAAGTGTCACACATCTGGTATCGCCGTACTCAGGAGAAGTTGGGCAATGGGTTTTGGGGTGTCATTTTACATATACCCATGCTGGGTGAGATAAATATCTCGGTCAAATGCCAACTTTGTATAAAAAAATGGGAAAAGTTGTCTTTTGCCGAGATATTTCTCTCACCCAGCATGGGTATATGTAAAATGACACCCCAAAACACATTGCCCAACTTCTCCTGAGTACGGCGATACCAGATGTGTGACACTTTTTTGCAGCCTAGGTGGGCAAAGGGGCCCACATTCCAAAGAGCACCTTTTAGGATTTCACAGGTCATTTTTTACACATTTTGATTTCAAACTACTTACCACACATTAGGGCCCCTAGAATGCCAGGGCAGTATAACTACCCCACAAGTGAACCCATTTTGGAAAGAAGACACCCCAAGGTATTTCGTGATGGGCATAGTGAGTTCATAGAACTTTTTATTTTTGTCACAAGTTAGTGGAAAATGATGATTTTTTTTTATTTATTTTTTTCCTTACAAAGTCTCATATTCCACTAACTTGTGACAAAAAATAAAAACTTCCATGAACTCAAGTTAGTGGAATATGAGACTTTGTAAGGAAAAAAATAAAATAAAAATCATTTTCCACTAACTTGTGACAAAAAATAAAAAGTTCTATTTACTCACTATGCCCATCAGCGAATACCTTAGGGTGTCTACTTTCCGAAATGGGGTCATTTGTGGGGTGTTTGTACTGTCTGGCCATTGTAGAACCTCAGGAAACATGACCGGTGCTCAGAAAGTCAGAGCTGCTTCAAAAAGCGGAAATTCACATTTTTGTACCATAGTTTGTAAACGCTATAACTTTATACCCAAACCATTTTTTTTTTATCAAAGACATGTAGAACAATAAATTTAGAGAAAAATTTATATATGGATGTCATTTTAAAAAAAAAATTACAACTGAAAGTGAAAAATGACATTTTTTTTTGCAAAAATTTCGTTAAATTTCGATTAATAACAAGAAAAGTATGATTAAGGAAGGTGTTTTAAAAATGTGTCCTGCCTTAAAGGGATTGGGGGGGGGGATGGGTTTATTTGTTCAGGATGGATAATTGTACTCACATTGAAAAAACTTTTGATACCGGAGTTTCTATGTGGATTTATGCCATGTCTTATGTAGATATGTGTAATATAATGTATATATTATATATGACAGATAATGTATACATCTGTGGTCTACAAAAATATCATGTTAATGTGATAAAATAAGACTGAAAATTGTTAATAAAGAAACATCTGATTTAAAAAAAATAACAAGAAAAGTAAAAATGTCAGCAGCAATGAAATACCACCAAATGAAAGCTCTATTAGTGAGAAGAAAAGGAGGTAAAATTCATTTGGGTAGTAAGTTGCATGACCGAGCAATAAACGGTGAAAGTAGTGTAGTGCAGAAGTGTAAAAAGTGGCCTGGTCATTAAGGGGGTTTAAGCTAGGGGGGCTGAGGTGGTTAAGAAATGAAATCATTGTGTAAAACTTACATAAATAAAAAAAATAGTATATATATATTAGGTATCGCCGCGTCTGTGACAACCTGCTATATAAAAATACCACATGATCTAACCTGTCAGATGAATGATGTAAATAACCCCAAAAAATAAAAAATGTGCCAAAACAGATATTTCTTGTTACCTTGCCTCACAAAAAGTGTAATATAGAGCAACCAAAAATAATATGTACCCTAAACTAGTACCAACAAACTGCCACCCTATCCCGTAGTTTCTAAAATGGGGTCACTATTTTGGAGTTTCTACTCTAGGGGGGGCTTCAAATGGGACATGGTGTCAAAAAACCAGTCCAGCAAAATCTGCCTTCCAAAAACCATATGGCATTCCTTTCCTTCTGTTGCCTGTCGTGTGCCCGTACAGCAGTTTACGACCACATATGGGGTGTTTCTGTAAACTACAGAATCAGACTTTTGCACTGAGAAGATGGTATCATCTGGTGAACATGGGGGGGGGGGGGGGGGGGCAGGGCATTTGTGATGACCTAATGAAGAAATAAACTGCTAGTGCAAAAATACACCATAGACATGTGCCTGACTGAAAACACATACTTTCTGAAGGAAACTTTGAGACATCTAACACTTTTTTTCTTTCTCGTGTGTGCATGAGATAATGTGTGCTTGTTTAAAGGGGTTATGCCACGTTTAGAAGTTTTGCCCTAACTAACTGATCACTTGGATCTAACTGCTGGGACCCCCACCAGTCCTCAGAACTGGGGTTCTACTTCCCCATTCTGATGGAGCAGCAGGTCAAGCATGTACTTTGGGGGCAAAGACCCCTTACGCTAGTTTATGCTGAGTTCCAAATCATTTTTGCCCATAAATTGAGTGCTCATGGAGCATTGATTGACCAACACATTTGAGTGATAAAACAAGTCTCTCTTTATTCAAACAAAATGCACATAATATATTATACTGTCGTGGGGAGGGGGGGGGATGGGTAGAAAAGCCATTCCCCCATGTCTCATGAAGGTCATGACCATAGACAATCACAGTCTGCTTAAAGCGAACCTTTCACCTGGATTTCACTTAATAAACTATCACCAGTACCTTTATAGATTATCCTCATTGTGTTTTAATGCATTCTTGTGCTGCTTTCCTGGGATGTATATTGATGAAAAAAACGACTTTTATAAAGTCCTCGTCTCCAGCTCCTGAAGTCACGCTAGAAGTCAAGGGGGTGGCCCTTCCCTCACTCCGGACTGTAACTCCCCTGCCCTAACCCCTCCTCTATGCAGTCTAACTGACACCCGGCTCAGTCGCCGGGACCGCGCTTGTACAGGTGGCGCATGCGCCGTCGGCCTCAGTAGCAGCGTGATCCCGTCTATCGCGCAGACTCAAGCGCGATCCTGTAACTGAATCGCGCTGGCGCCGTCCGTCCCCGATGCCTGCGCCTGAGGAACAGAAGACAGACAGGCATCGGGGACGGACGGCGCATGCGCGATTCAGTTACAGGATCGCGCTTGAGTCCGCGCGATAGACTGGATCGCGCTGCTACTGAGGCCGACGGCGCATGCGCCGCCTGTACAAGCGCGGTCCCGGCAACTGAGCCGGGTGTCAGTTACACTGCTTAGAGGAGGGGTTAGGGCAGGGGAGTTACAGCCCGGAGTGAGGGAAGGGCTACCCCCTTGACTTCTAGCGTGACTTCAGGAGCTGGAGATGAGGACTTTATAAGTCGTTTTTTTCATCAATATACATCCCAGGAAAGCGGCACAAGAATGCATTGAAACAGAATGAGGATAATCTATAAGGTACTGGTGATAGTTTATTAAGTGAAATCCAGGTGAAAAGTTCGCTTTAAACTAATAACACACAAAGAATTAAATGTTACCATGTTTTTATTGCACACCACGTAAACATTCACAGTGCAGGTGGAAAAAGTATGTGAACCCCTAGACTAATGACATCAAGAGCTAATTGGAGTGAGGTGTCAGCCAACTGGAGTCCAATCAATGAGATGAGATTGGAGGTGTTGGTTACAGCTGCCCTGCCCTATAAAAAAACACACACCAGTTCTGGGTTTGCTTTTCACAAGAAGCCTTGCCTGATGTAAATGATACCTCGCACAAAAAAGCTCTCAGAAGACCTACGATTAAGAATTGTTGACTTGCATAAAGCTGGAAAGGGTTATAAAAGTATCTCCAAAAGCCTTGCTGTTCATCAGTCCACGGTAGGACAAATTGTCTATAAATGGAGAAAGTTCAGCACTGCTGCTACTCAGCCTAGGAGTGGCCGTCCTGTAAAGATGACTGCAAGAGCACAGTGCAGACTGCTCAATGAGGTGAAGAAGAATCCTAGAGTGTCAGCTAAAGACTTACAGAAGTCTCTGGCATATGCTAACATCCCTGTTAGCGAATCTACGATACGTAAAACACTAAACAAGAATGGATTTCATGGGAGGATACCACAGAGGAAGCCACTGCTGTCCAAAAAAAAAAACATTGCTGCACGTTTACAGTTTGCACAAGAGCACCTGGATGTCCCACAGCAGTACTGGCAAAATATTCTGTGGACAGATAAAACCAAATTTGAGTTGTTTGGAAGAAACACACAACACTGTGTGTGGAGAAAGAGGCACAGCACACCAACATCAAAACCTCATCCCAACTGTGAAGTATGGTGGTGGGGGCATCATGGTTTGTGGCTGCTTTGCTGCGTCAGGGCCTAGACGGATTGCTATCATCGAAGGAAAAATGAATTCCCAAGTTTATCAAGACATTTTGCAGGAGAACTTAAGGCCATCTGTCCACCAGTAGAAGCTCAACAGAAGAAGGGTGTTGCAACAGGACAGCGACCCAAAGCCTAGAAGTAAATCAACAACAGAATGGCTTAAACAGAAGAAAATACGCCTTCTGGAGTGGCCCAGTCAGAGTCCTGACCTCAACCCGATTGAGATGTTGTGGCATGACCTCAAGAAAGCGATTCACACCAGACGGCCCAAGAATATTGCTGAACTAAAACAGTTCTGTAAAGAGGAATGGTCAAGAATTACTCCTGACCGTTGTTCACGTCTGATCTGCAACTACAGGAAACGTTTGAAGTTATTGCTGCCAAAGGAGGTTCAACCAGTTATTAAATCCAAGGGTTCACATACTTTTTCCATCTGCACTGTGAATGTTTACATGGTGTGTTCAATAAAAACATGGTAACATTTAATTCTTTGTGTGTTATTAGTTTAAGCAGACTGTGATTGTCTATTGTTGTGACTTTGATGATCAGATCACATTTTATGACCAATTTGTGCAGAAATCCATATCATTCCAAAGGGTTCACATACTTTTTCTTGCAACTGTATATGCTTACAGATACAGAAAATATAAATGTCAATTAACCGCAGATGCATACAATTCAGAATACAGGAAATAAGTGTTACAGCTAGCAGCAGTTTCCATCTATCGAAAATAGCAAAGGTGGGGGTTAAGTTACTCCCTGCAGAATTTTTGACATGCAAGAAAAGTCCCTGATCTATTAACTTCAAAAAGGTCATACAATGTAAAATGGCTGCTGCAGACACCAAGATGGAGTCTCATCCCTCACATCTCCCCCATTTAAGACCATGGTGAGCCCGTAGGATCCGGCCGTACGTACCCCAGATGTTTCACCTCATGGATAAAATGTACATCTGCCGGCAGTCGTTCAAAGGTCAGTTGAACCAGGGTTCCAAGCTCATCCATTGTCTCACTACGGAATTGGTATAAAGTTACTTTTGTCTGCAGTCTTTTATTACATGGCAGAATACAATATACCACTATTACAAGCAAGATTATAACAACAAGCAGTGATACAAATATTCAAGATGGACCCTCCATCTTTGAGACAACTGTGGATTGTCACCGCCCAGAAGTACTTCATAACAAGATAATCCTATTCTGCCCTTTGGGATCCTTTCCAGGGGGGAACAGTACCACAGATCATCCAGTCCCTCAAACAGCAACTGGTGGTGCCGTATCAAAGCATTGTTCCATTCATCATTCAGTGGATGAAACACTGCTGACACACTCAAGGTCAGAGCCACTGCCAACAGAAGGACCCTCATCCTGTGGTTCCAAGACTTTTTTTCTTGCAATGAGAAGCGTGTATCCAGTTGGGTTTTCCTTCAACTTTTACAGCAGTGTCAGTCTTTAACAAAACTTGGAAAGGACCATCAAATCTGGGCTCAAATGTCTTTCTCACTTGCCTTTTTATGACAACCCAATCACCAGGCACCAGGGGGCGCGTCCCTTCCGCTGAGTCTGGATCTGGAATGGAAGCAAACACTTGTTTACAATTGTGCTCCAACCTGTGGGTGAGGGCCTTCATGTAACTGACCATGCTGTCAGTCTGGAGCTGCAACGGTTGAGGAAAATACAGCCCCAGTTTGGGTACAGAACCAAACAAGATTTAATATTGGGATAGGCCAGACCTTTTCCCTGGGTTGGTGCAGAAGGAGTACAGGGCAAGGGGGAGGCACTCAGTCCAGGGCTTCCCGGTCTCCTTCATAGCCTTCTGGATTTTTAGTTTAATAGTGCCGTTCAGTCTCTCCACACGGCCACTGGACTGTGGGTGATAGACCGTGTGAAAGGCCTGAGTGACCCCCAAAGCTCCCATCACCTCCCCTGTGAAATGGCTTCCTCTGTCTGATTCTATCACTTCAGGGACTCCATACCTGCACACAAGTTCACTGACGAGTTTCTTTGCAGTATTCTTGGCATTTGCAGTAGATACAGGGTAAGCCTCCGGCCATCCTGAAAAGAGATCAACGCACACAAGCACATATTCGTATGTTCCTACCTTCGGTAACTGTATATAGTCTATTTGCAGTCTCTGGAATGGGTAAAATGGCCTAGGTGTACGTTTCTTAGGTGTCTTAACTACCTGTCTGGGGTTGTTTAGAGCACAGATCATACAGCCTTGTACAAATCTACTGGCAATAGTGGAGAAACCAGGTGCGACCCATCTCTTCAGTACCATGCTCACCATAGGACCCTTTGCTTGGTGTGTGGGCCCATTGGCCTCCTGTGCCATCATAGGATAGAGGGCTCTGGGTAGGCATATTTTTCCTGACACTTCCCAGAGTCCCTGCCCATTCAGCACTGCTCCTCTGAGTCCAGAAGGTCTTTTTTTCTCTTTCATCTGCCTGTGCAGACATTTTAATCAACACGTCTTCAGACATGTGGTGAGGCTCCAGGACGCCGACAGGGATTACGTCTGGTTTCCAAGGCTTCACTACTGCTTCTTTTGCAGCCTCATCTGCCCTGTTGTTGCCCCTAGCCTCACGGGTTTGTCGTCTGGTGTGTGCCTTAACCTTGACAATGGCTACTTACTCTGGAAGCAGTAGTGAGTTCATTAGTTCAAACACAGAGTCTTTGTTCTTTTATAGGTTGACCTGCAGAGGTAAGGAAGTCCCTGGCTGTCCAAATAGGGTCATAATCATGTGCAATTCCAAACCCGTACCTGGAGTCTGTAAAAATATTTGCTTGTTTACCTTGTGCCATTTTACATGCTTCAGTGATTTCCTTCAACTCAGCCTCCTGTGCTGACATGTGAGGAGGGAGTGATGAAGCCAGTACTGCCTCATGTTGCGTGACCACTGCATATCCAGTATAAAATCGGCCATCCTCACCCATGTATCTGCTGCCATCTACAAAAAACTCAAAATCAGGATTAGGTATGGGTTGATCCTGTACATGTGAAAAGCCAGAAGTTTCTTGTCGCATTAATTGGACACAATCATATTAATCAGTATCTTGTAATTTTTGTAAAAGAGGGCCTGTACCCCCTTCCCCCATTTCTGAAACCGAAATTGGTAGGAGAGTTGCAGGATTCAGAGTAGTACATCTCTTGAAAGTAATGGACTCAGGCATGAGTAAAGAACATTGCAACCGTAGTTGGCGTGCCATGGATATGTGCTTTGGTTGCACCTGACTTAGGATACCTTGGATGTCATGAGGGGTCTGTACCACCAGGGGATAGTCAAGTACAACTTCAGAAACTTTTTCCACCATCAGCTGCACTGCCGTGACCGCCCTGACACAGGAGGGGGCGCCGCGTGAGACTGGATCTAATCTGGCAGTGAAATAGGCAGTCGGCCTTTGTCTGTCCCCATGTTTCTGGGTCAGGACTGAGGTACTATTGCCACTCAGTTCTGAGCAGAACAGGTTAAAAGGCTGGTCTTAGTCTGGTATGCCCTGTGCCGGTGCTGACCGGATTGCCAATTTGAGTGAGTAAAAAGAATCCTCTGCAGGGCCGCTGATTGAAAAAGGGTCAGAGGCCAAGCAGTCATAAAGGGGTTGCATCAACATGGATGCATTCTGGATCCAAGGTCTGCAATAGGACACCAGTCCCAAAAACATTGAGGGGCTTCGGCCCCTGAGGGAGTGGGATGTCCTTCACAGCCTGTTTTCTTTCTTCGGTGAGGTGCCGGGCACCTTCTGACAAACAGTGACCGAGGAAAGTAACACTGGATTGGCAAAACTGCAGCTTGTCTTTGGAAGACTTACACCCATTTTCTGCCAGGAAAATCAACAGTGACAGAGATGCATTTTTACAAGTGTCATAGTCAGGAGCACATAACAATAGATCATCAACATTTTGTAAAAAAACAACCTGATCAGGAACCCGCCAACCTGTCAGGACTGATTGGAGGGCTTGAGTATACATGGTGGGTGAGTTTTGAGCTCCCTGCGGCAATACCGTCCATGTATACCGTTTACCCTTAAATGCAAATGCAAAAAGATATTGACATGTCACGTGGATAGGGACACTGAAAAATGCATTTGCAAGGTCAATCACAGTATAACACGATGCCCTCGGAGGGACCTGTGACAACAAGGTGTGTGTGTGTTCGGGACAGTCATGCACCATCCTATCAGTCACAGTCTGACATTTTACTGCTTTCTTTTTGACCGGAAATGGGGGGTGTTGGCGAGAGAATTAGTCACCACCAGGACCCCCATTTGAACATACTGGTCAATCTGAGTGACTGCAGATTGTTCTTGTGCATGACTCAAGAGATACTGACGGACTCGGGGTGGTGTACATCCTGGTTTTAAATGTACCATAAAAGGAGTGACATCTAATCTGCCAATATCCGTTTTACCCTTTGCCCACAATCTGTCGGGGACTGGCTGCAGGTCCTGCTTCAATTATACCACACAGGATGTTTGGTCCGGCTCCAGGTGTAAAGCTAGAACCCGGGTCAAAACCTCATCGGGAGTGTCAATATCTACATGTGTGGTACCATCCTCATTAAAGTGAATATGAGCCCACAGTGTCTGCAGGACATCAGTACCCAGCAAATTAAATGGGATATTTTCTTTTACTAACAACTGTACTGTCTTTGATTTTTAATTCCATAGGTATGGTCTCTGGGATGAAGACCACTTCCCCTGTGAACCCTGATGCGGGGACACATTGTGTGCTTATCTGCCATGGCTTAATACTGTATTATCAGGATTAATCACTGTCTTGGCTGCCCCCGTATCTATTAAGAAAGGAACATGTTGGTTGCCTACCTGGACTGGTTTCTCAATTTGGCAGCCCACGGCTGCTGCAGTCATGGCACATAAAGACACGGGGTTGCCGGCTTCCTATTGTGAGGTCACCGGACCAGGGGTGTGCACTGAACCCAGGTTCTGTGAGCTCACCTGTTAACCCCTCAAGGACAACTGGCAATTTCTGCGTATGTGACCAGGTTTGCCACAATTGTAACATCTGATGTCACCCTTCCTCTGTCTTGTCTGTCCCTGTTGACCAGACCATGGTCTCTGTTATCCTTGTACCATATTGATTTTTGAGGATTTGGTAGTAGACATGTCTAGTTCCAAACCCTTAGCAGCAGCAGCAGCAACTAACTGAGATAGTGCTGTCACCCTCTATTCAGGCTTACATGCCTTCAGCTTTGTCTGGAATGCAGGTCTCAGTCCCTCCATGAAAGCAGATGTCAGTAACTTCTGTCCCATAGGTCCAGTGGTATCCCAACCCATGTCTGTCCACACTGTCCGTAGTCTACACTCAAATGCCACTACGTCGTCTTTAGTCTCCTGTATTACATCTTTTAAACTACGTCATCTTCCTTTGTCCTGGCCCATCTACCAAAAATTCTGCAATATTCTATGCCCGATGTGTCAGTTTTTTTTCCCAGTCAGACCATGAGGACTGGTCAGTTTTTACCCTTTCAGGCACTAACTGTTCTTTTAGAGGGTTATATGGTGATTCTCCCACTTTTAAGGCCACTAAGTCATTTAAGTCAGCCCATGTTGCCCTATATGTGGCTTGTATCTGTTGTAAAATACAGTGGGCAGGCATAGGTCTTGTCAGTGGGTCAGGAATTCTACATAAAAGTCCTATTTTGTCCTTCGGACTCCATGGGGAGTAAGACAATATGTGCTGTTGCACATATTGGACTTGACCACCGGGTGGGGGTGCCTGAGGGGCTTGATTGTCTCCCCCGTCTCCTGGTCCCCCTCCTCCATCCACTGGTGGAGGTGGGGGGACTTGTGGGGTGAATCCGGTACGTATGGTGACCGGATAGTCATGTACGCAGTCTAGGTCGGGGTGCCCCACATACTCTACAATTTTCCGTCCAGTCAGGATTCTGGTTTCCACACATTGTACATGTCCAGCCTGGTCTATCCATCATCCCAGAATATGACGGGGGAGCTGAAGGTGGCAGACATATTTTTCTTTTCTGTCTCACTGTCAGTCATGTTTTACACTTGTGTCATAATACAAATTTTCTCCAAATATTGCATTTGGCCATTTCTCATTCTTCACTTTCTCTGCTGCCCGACACCAACATTCCACAACCTTCTCACATTCCTGATCCTTCATCCAACCACTATGTGTTCTTTTGAACCTTTCCCAGACTTCAGAATCTAAGTTACCATGTTTCTTACCCGCCTTCTGTAACACCTTCTCTGACTTTTCTTGGCTTGTTTCCCTTCTACATCTTCAACTATGTGCTAGAGTGCTTGGCTAATTTTATATCCCTCAGGTATACTCTGCCTATTGCCCATGTCTGTGTGTTAAGAATTTCTCTACCAGACGTCTGAAATATCTACATCCATCTGCTTCCTTATAGTGACTTCCCCATTAATCTCCTGTTAATGTATCAACTATATTACAGATAAGACAATATAGAGTTTTCCTAACACTTTCTCAGAGGACTCCACGGTTCACTATTTCCTCTACTGGCATTTTCTGTGATACGATACAAAATCCAAACCACAACCAGTATGTAAGGGCTCTTTCACACCTGCGTTCTTGTCTTCCGGCATAGAGTTCCGTCGTCGGGGCTCTATGCCGGAAGAATCCTGATCAGGATTATCCTAATGCATTCTGAATGGAGAGAAATCCGTTCAGGATGCATCAGGATGTCTTCAGTTCCGGAACGGAACGTTTTTTGGCCGGAGAAAATACCGCAGCATGCTGCGCTTTTTGCTCCGGCCAAAAATCCGGAACACTTGCCGCAAGGCCGGATCCGGAATTAATGCCCATTGAAAGGCATTGATCCGGATCCGGCCTTAAGCTAAACGTCGTTTCGGCGCATTGCCGGAGCCGACATTTAGCTTTTTCAGAGTGGTTACCATGGCTGCCGGGACGCTAAAGTCCTGGCAGCCATGGTAAAGTGTAGTGGGGAGCGGGGGAGCAGTGTACTTACCGTCCGTGCGGCTCCCCGGGCGCTCCAGAGTGACGTCAGGGCGCCCCAAGCGCATGGATCATGTGATCACATGGATCACGTCATCCATGCGCATGGGGCGCTCTGACGTCATTCTGGAGCGCCCCGGGAGCCGCACGGACTGTAAGTATACCGCTCCCCCGCTCCCCGCTCCTACTATGGCAACCAGGACTTTAATAGCGTCCTGGGTGCCATAGTAACACTGAAAGCATTTGAAAGACGGTTCCGTCTTCAAATGCTTTCAGTACACTTGCGTTTTTCCGGATCCGGCGTGTAATTCCGGCAAGTGGAGTACACGCCGGATCCGGACAACGCAAGTGTGAAAGAGGCCTTAATCGCAACACCAATAACCAAACCAAACGTTTCCCAAATCCAAGACCAATCAAATTTCATATCTCAGCATAAATGGGTTCTTACCATTTTAAAAGGCTTGACCATCAGAGAAACTTCAATAGACCCACTGTCTCTGACCCAGATGAAGACACAGGAAACACAGATATATTTTTGTAAGAATAAGCTTCTTACCTTACAGCGCTGTTTGTAGTATCTGTGAGTACGGGTCTCCTCCTGTTGCGGCCGGAACCGTAAAGGTCAGAGTTCACTGGTCAAGCCCCACATTTGGGCGCCAAAGAAATTGTGGGGGCAAAGACCCCTTACTCTAAGTTATGCTGAGTTCCAAATCATTATTGCCCATAAATTTAAGTACTCATGGAGAATTGATTGACCAACACATTTGAGTGATCAAACAAGTCTCTTTATTCAAATAAAATGCACATAATATTATACTGTCTTGGCAAGGGGGGGTTGGGGGGGAGAAAAGCCACCCACACACGTTTCATGAAGGTCATGACCATATTTGTGTGTATGTGTGTATGTGTGTATGTATGTATATATATATATAGATAGATAGATAGATATAGAAAAAGAAAATATAAATGTCAATTAACCGCAGACGCATACAATTCAGAATACAGGAAATAAGTGTTACAGCTAGCAGTTTCCATCTATCGAAAATAGCAAAGATAAGTTGCTCCCTGCAGAATTTTTGACATGCAAGAAAAGTCCCTGATCTATTAACAAAAAGGTCATACAATGTAAAATGGCTGCTGCAGACACCCAGATGGGTCTCATCCCTCACAGTACCCTGCCACTCCATTGTCTATGGGACTGAGCTCTTTATTCGGCTATCTCTGGCGGTTCCATGGAGAATGAAAGGAGCGGCAGGGTGCATGCTTGACCTGCTGCTCCATCAGATTAGGTGGAGTTCTTGGGATCTGTGGGGGTCCCAACAATAAGTTAGTTGTCCCCTACACTGTGGATAGGGGATAACTGGATAACCTAAACTTGGCACAACCCCTTGAATATTCTGGCATGGTTTGTAATGGTTATGTGGTTCATAATCTATTTTGTAAGGGTCATTGCAGTTACATATGTGTAAATGATCATGTTTTCCTGTACAGAAGAATTCTTGACTGTGCTGCAGATGTATATATAGAATATTTTTCCTCTTTCTTAGAATCCCGATCTGAAGCCATTCCGAAGTCTGCTAGTAATCTGGAACGACATCATTTAGAAACACTTCTTCAGATTCTCTCAAGCAACTCAGATGCTTCAGCTCAAGAGCAGATCTTAATCACTCTCTGTAACATCTCAGCATTTTCCACAAACCATGTTAGTAACAGTAGACTATTTCTGTGGTGAAACTGTCTAGTATACGCCTGGTCAAAATTCTGCTTTTGTGCCACTCTGGAGGACATGTGCCGGACATTTTCATACACCGCTTTCCCTCGTAAGCCATGCAATTGGTATACAGAGGCATTACGGGTGACTCCAATCCCAGACTTTGCCTCTGTGGCACTGTTATATTGTATTACCCATACAGTGCTGTACCATTTAGTAGCGCTGTGCCCGGTACTGCAGCCCATCCCATTCAAGAGAATGGAACTCGGCTACTATACCAGGCACAGTGATACACCTGGTACGCAGAGCAGGGGATGCGTTCCTGTGTTATGAAATAAAGAGCATGAATGTGATGTTTAGGTGTCCACATACTTTTGATCACTTTATAGGAAAATTACCCAAACGACAAACTGTTATGTTGTGGTTCATACTACTATAACTGTGTTTATACATTTCTCCATCTGTGAAATTGATCCTCCTACTGCTCAAGCATGGGAACGCCCACTTAGGCACTTAATGCCACGGGCACAACATAACCGTTTATGGGTATTTAGGGCATTTTCCTATAAAGTGGCCATCCACTTTAATATTTCACCTGGATTTGTTCTGTGTTTTAGGATATAATTCGGAATTTAGATGGTATTCGTATTATTGGAGGGTTCCTTTCACACGCTGATCCGAAAATAAAAGCAGGTGCTCTTAATGTACTCAACAACCTGAGCTTGAACCTACCAAATCAGGAGCAAATACAGGTGAGATTACCTTAAGTAACATTGTAGAACAGCAGAGACTGCATTAGAAGCTGTGGTTACACAGAACATTTTACAGGTGAAACTCGAAAAATTTGAATATCGTGCAAAAGTCCATTTATTTCAGTAATGCAAATTAAAAGGAATTGCATTAATGCAGCTTAAAATTAGAATTTTGTGAAAAGGTTCAATATTCTAAGCTCAGTGTCACACTCTAGTCAGCTAATTAATCCATATTCCCTGAGCAAAGAATACCCTTCAAAAGTGTGACTTTGGGGTTTCATAAGCTATAAGCCATAATCATCCAAATTATAACCAATAAAGGCTTGAAATATCTCGCTTTGCATGTAATGGGTCTATCTCATATGTTAGTTTCACCTTTTAAGTTGCATTACTGAAATAAATGAACTTTGTACGATATTAAATTTTTCGAGTTTCTCCTGTATTTTGCACCTCTCTGCATTGAGACAGCTATAGCATCTGGGCACCTTTTAAAGGGACTCTGTTAGCAGTTTTGACCATGCAGAACTGCTAACAGCACTAGTAAAGGGCTGGGGAGAGCAATACAAACATACCTTTTGTGGACCTTTTCTCCTCAGGAGTAGTGTCAATATGCACTTTTATTCTGCCAGATTGTCCAGGATTAAAAAACATGGCTGCTTTCTTCCAAAAACAATACTAGCCCTGGCCTTAGGTCTTGTGCGGTATTGCCGATCTGTCCCGTTGAATCCAACTGTGTCGAGCTACAGTACCAGACATAATCCATGGAAAGGGGTGGTGCCATCTCCTTTCTCTCTTCCTGCTCGCCATAGACATAGCAGCAGCGAGCAGGAAGAGAGACAGGAGACTGCACATGCCTTCTCTTCATACAGCTGATCGTTGGGGTTCCGGATGTCGGACCCCCGCCGATCTGATATTGATGACCTATCCTGGGGATGCTTTATGACATACATTATGGCCACTGACTTGCCTGCATTCAAGCCTCCTCAGGTAGGCTACTTTCACATATGCATTTTGCCATTCCGGTTTTGAGATGCAGCAGAGGATCTCAAAACTGGGCCAAAGCGGTTCTGTTTTGTCCCCTTTGTGTTCTGAATGGAAAGAGATCCGTTTATGATATCTTTCGTTCTGTCAGCATTCCGTTTTGTGACCGGACACAAAACCAGGGTCCTAAAAAAAAACGCATCCATCACCCATTGACTTTCAATGTATTTAGTGAAGGATCCGGTTTGTTCCGTTTCGATTTCACATAACCGCATCCTAACGAAACAGATGCATTCTGATGTGTAATCAAAACTGAACCGTTTTGGTCAGATTTTGAGATCCTCTGCCAGATTTCAAAACCTGAAACCAAAACGCATAAGTAAAAGTAGCCTTTGAACAAAAGTCTAACATTTAACCAGCACATGGAACAGTATTGCAACTTAATTTGTTTCTTTTGCTACTTAGGCTTTTATAAATGAAGTATTAAAGGATATCACAGAGTGTTTGTTAAATTCTGAAGTCCAGCTGGCTGGCCTGAGACTGGTGATCAATATGTCAGTCACCAATAAGTACCATGAAAAGATGGAAGATTCTGTTCCAAATCTACTCTATTTACTAGATGAAGGAAATGACACCACCAAGGTATGGTTTATCCCCATTAACCCCTGAAAGGGAATTTCTCACCTCCCCTGAGCTCTATAAAGTGCGTGCTACATAAATAGTACTGCCACACCTAACTCCACATGGCTAAGTTATATGTCCATGCTCAGCCCTGTCCAACCCCCCTGCAAACCGAGGCTGCAGTATATTGAAAGGACTCATCCCGGAGTCCTCTCCAGTATGTGTGCATGCTCATGAGTTCTCACAATGGACATGCAAGTTAGTGATCTGGAATCAGGAGTGGCTGTGCTATTCATGTAGTACTTCACTTTATAGGGCTTGGAGTAGGTGACCCCTTGAGGACCGGGCTCATTTTCACCTTAAGGACCAAGCCATTTTTTGCAAATCTGACATGTCACTTTATGTGGTGATAACTTTGAAACGCTTTTACTTATCCAGGCCATTCTGAAATTGTTTTTTTCGTCACGTATTGTACTTCATGACAGTGGTAAAATTGAGTCCAAAAAAAGAATTTTTATTTATAAAAAAAATTCCAAATTTACCAAAAATTTGGAAAAATTAACTAATTTCCAAATTTCAATTTCTCTACTTTTATAATTGATAGTAATACCTCCAAAAATAGTTTTTACTTTACATTCCCCATATGTCTACTTCATGTTTGGATCAATTTGGGAATGATATTGTATTTTTGGGGGATGTTATAAGGCTTAGAAGTTTAAAAGCAAATCTTGAAATGTTTCAGAAAATTTCTAAAACCCACTTTTTCAGGACCAGTTCAGGTCTGAAGTCACTTTTTGAGGCTTGCATAATAGAAACCACCCAAAAATGACCACATTTTACAAACTACACCCCTCAAGATATTCAAAACTGATTTTACAAACTTTAATCCTTTGGCTGGGTTCACACGGGCGTTGCGGGAAAAGGTGCGGGTGCTTTGCGGGAACATGTGCTATTTTTCCGCGCGAGTGCAAAACATTGTAATGCGTTTTGCACTCGCGTGAGAAAGATCGCGCATGTTTGGTACCCAAACCCGAACTTCTTCACAGAAGTTCTGGCTTGGGATCGGTGTTCTGTAGATTGTATTATTTTCCCTTATAACATGATTATAAGGGAAAATAATAGCATTCTGAATACAGCATGCATAGTAAAATAGCGCTGGAGGGGTTAAAAATAAATAATAATAATTTAACTCTCCTTAATCCACTTGATCGCGCAGCCGGCATCTCCTTCTGTCTTCATCTTAGCTGTGTGCAGCAACAGGACCTGTGGTGACGTCACTCCGGTCATCACATGATCCACAGGGACTTCCGGGTTGCGTGACGGCCGTAAGGGGGCGGAGCTTAACCACCTCCGGACCGCTGTACACAGATTCGCGTTCCGGAGGTGGTAGCGCTGCGCACAGTCACGCATATACGCGTCATCTCGCGAGACGCGAGATTTCGCTCCAAGCCGGCCCGCGCATGCGCATCGCGGGCCGGCAAAAGTTAAAGAACAAGTTCGTCACCAGCCTGCCAGCAACGATCATTGGCTGGCAGGCTGGCAATTTTTAAAAAATCCAATCACAAGCCATATAACACATCATATTAGTAAATATGATCTGTTATATGGCTTCTCTGCTCCTCTGCTGGTCCTTTTCGTCGGTTGGATCCAGCAGAGAAGCAGACATCACTGTGAGTACACCAAACACTTCACTGTAGCCCCTGATCACCCCCCTGCACCCCAATTAACCCTTTGATCACCCCTTTGATCACCCCTTTGATCGCCCCTGTCAATCACCAGTGAAAGGAAAAAAAGTGATCAGTGTAAACTGTCACTTTTTTTTTTTTTCACTAGTATTGGCTGTTAGGTTTTAGGGATAGTTTAGGCCCCTTGGTTAGGTAGTTAGCGTCAGTTAGCGCCCACCCCACCGCACCGCAGTCACTTTTATTCGCTGAATAGCGTATCGCTAATCAGCATTTGTACTTTTATAGTATCTGTAAGTGATCAAAACTGATCACGGTCAGATCTATAATAGTATTAGTGTCACTTTAGTTCGCCCTCCACCCAAAACGCAGTGTTTGCCCGATCAGGCCTGATCGGTCGCCCACACGTGCGTTCACCCACGCCCGCCCCACCGCAGTGACAAAAAAAATATATTTTTTTGATCACTGCACATTCATTTTACACGCACTGCGGCGATAAAAAAAATCAGTTTTGATATTTTTTATCAACCGCAGCGGCCTCCGGTACTTCGCTAGCCTCCCCTTTGTAAGACAGGTTTGCTTTTTTTCTTGGGTAGTCTCAGGGAATACCCCTAAATTTAGTAGTCCAAAATGTCAAACAGGGGGTATTCTTCTGAAGAGGCCTACAGGATTCTGACCCAGTCGGATGAGGAGTGGGAACCCTCATCTGACGAATCTAGCGGGTCAGAATATGAACCTCTGGAAAGCAGTGGCTCTCTGACCCAAAGTTCGGACGAGGAGGTGGAGGTCCCTGATAGCACCAGGCGTACCAGGCCCCGTGTCGCTAGACCACAGGTTACGCAGGATCCGCTTCAAGAGCAGCAGAGTGGGGCTGTCGCTGCCGGATCACGTGGTGAGGCATACACCAGCAGCGCAGCCCTCCCTGGACCTAGTACCAGCACTGCCGTACAACATGGTGACGTGGCGAGCACCAGAAGGGCAGTTGAAGCTGGTACGGTGTTACCCCGTCGCAGCCACCGCACAGACAGGCCCGTAGAGCCCCTAGAATCCCTGAGGTGCTGGCAAACCCTGATTGGCAGTCACCAACTTCAGCCGCACCTGTAGTTCCCCCTTTCACCGCCCAGTCTGGAGTTCGGGTTGAGACGGCTCAAATCGGTTCGGCCCTGGGATTTTTTGAGCTGTTCTTGACTGCGGAGCTCTTGGACTTAGTCGTGGCAGAGACCAACCAGTATGCCACACAATTTATATCCGCCAACCCGGGAAGCTTTTATGCCCAGCCTTTCCGGTGGAAACCAGTCCAAGTTTCCGAAATTAAAATTTTTTTGGGCCTTCTCCTCAACATGGGCTTGACAAAAAAGCATGAATTGCGGTCATATTGGTCAACGCACCCGATTCATCACATGCCCATGTTCTCTGCTGCTATGTCCAGGGCACGATTTGAGGCCATCCTCCGTTTCCTGCATTTTAGCAACAACACCACCTCCCGTCCCAGAGGCCACCCAGCTTTTGACCGGCTCCACAAAATTCCGCCCCTCACAGACCATTTCAACCAGAAATTTGCAGATTTGTATACCCCCGAGCAAAACATCTGCGTAGACGAGTCCCTAATACATTTTACCGGGCGCCTTGGCTTCAAACAGTACATCCCAAGCAAGCGTGCCCGGTATGGGGTCAAATTGTATAAGCTCTGTGAAAGGGCCACAGGCTATACCCACAAATTTCGTGTCTATGAGGGAAAAGATCAGACCCTGGAGCCGGTCGGTTGCCCTGACTACCTGGGGAGCAGTGGGAAGACAGTCTGGGACTTGGTGTCACCCTTATTCGGCAAGGGGTACCATCTTTATGTGGACAATTTTTACACAAGTGTGGCCCTCTTTAGGCATTTGTTTCTAGAACGGATTTGCGCCTGTGGCACCGCGCGAACTAGTCGCGTGGGCTTCCCCCAACGGCTTGTAACCACCCGTCTTGCAAGGGGGGAGAGGGCTGCCTTGTGTAACGAAGAACTGCTCGCGGTGAAATGGAGAGACAAGCGTGACGTTTACATGCTCTCCTCCATTCACGCAGACACGACAATCCAAATTGAGCGAGCAACCCGTGTCATTGAAAAGCCCCTCTGTGTCCACGACTATAATGCGCTCATGGGAGGGGTGGACTTCAATGACCAGATGTTGTCTCCGTATTTAGTTTCCCGCAGAACCAGACGCTGGTATAAGAAGGTGTCTGTATATTTAATTCAATTGGCGCTGTACAATAGTTTTGTTCTCTACAGTAAGGCTGGGAGAACACGATCTTTCCTCAAATTCCAGGAAGAGATCATCGAGAACCTCCTTTACCCAGGAGGTTCCGTGGCCCCATCCCCCAGTGTAGTTAGCCGTCTACACGAGCGACATTTCCCCAGTGTCGTTCCTGGTACCTCAACCCAACCGTCACCCCGAAAAAGATGTCGTGTCTGTAGCAGGAGTGGAATAAGGCGTGACACCCGCTATTTCTGTCCTGACTGTGCTGACCACCCTGCCCTATGCTATGGAGAGTGTTTCCGGAAGTACCACACACAGGTACACCTAGCATAGGGATTGCATCTCACAGGACAGGCACACAGGGCTATTAGGGCCCTTTTACTCTCAGCTGCTGCAAACCTCTCCTTTCACCTGGGATAAAGTGCATAACGTACTTCGCCACATCTTTGGGCGATTTGCGCTTTGCACATTGTCCCATGGGGAAGGAGAGGTTTGTTCTATAAAGGTAAAAAAAACTAAACAAAAAAAAAATTACCGGTAAGTAAAAAAGTTTAAAAAAGTTAATATGTTCTGTTCTAAAGTTAATAAAGTTATTGCTTTGCGGCCTGGTTTTTTCTTTTTTGTTTTGTTTTTTTTACCTTCCAGGTGGACCAACCGATCGACCAGCTGCAGCACTGATGTGCATTCTGACAGAAGCATTGCGCTGCTGTCAGATTACACGCAAGTCGGTGTATGCGGCGCTGCAAGACGAGATTTCTCCTCTGCAGTAAAAGATATGTTTGCCGAGGCATATGAGCTGAGGAGGTGGCGGTGTTCATATACTTTGGCAAACACTTTGTATATATAAAAAAAAAAATCCCGGCAATGATTTATTCATCCACATCGATTGATGTGAATGGAGAAATCTGGTTTGCCAGGGCATACGAGCTGAAGTGGGTATGGATGTTGGGCGGAGCTCCTATGTCCTGGCAGACGCCTTTCCCCTCCTTTTTCTTTTTTTGGCAGAGATTTTTTCATCCACATTGATCGATGCGAATGAAGAAATCTGTGCCGTTCATTTTTTTCTTTCAGCCCAGAGGCTGAACGGAAAAAAAAAATCTCATTACCCGTATGCTCAATATAAGGAGAATAGCAGAAACTCCTAATGCTGGGCATACATGTAATGATTGCGGAGACCCTCAAATGCCAGGGCAGTACAAACACCCCACAAATAACACCATTTTGGAAAGAAGACACCCCAAGGTATTCGCTGAGGGGCATATTGAGTCCATGAAAGATTGAAATTTTTGTCCCAAGTTAGCGGAAAGGGAGACTTTGTGAGAACAAAATCAAAAAAAATCAATTTCCGCTAACTTGTGCCAAAATTTTTTTTTTTCAATGAACTCGCCATGCCCCTCATTGAATACCTTGGGGTGTCTTCTTTCCAAAATGGGGTCACATGTGGGGTATTTATACTGCCCTGGCATTTTAGGGGCCCCAAAGCGTGAGAAGAAGTCTGGTATCCAAATGTCTAAAAATGCCCTCCTAAAAGGAATTTGGGCCCCTTTGCCCACCTAGGCTGCAAAAAAGTGTCACACATGTGGTATCTCCGTATTCAGCAGAAGTTGGGGAATATGTTTTGGGGTGTCATTTTACATATACCCATGCTGGGTGAGATAAATATCTTGGTCAAATGCCAACTTTGTATAAAAAAAATGGGAAAAGTTGTCTTTTGCCAAGATATTTCTCTCACCCAGCATGGGTATATGTAAAATGACACCCCAAAACACATTCCCCACCTTCTCCTGAGTACGGAGATACCAGATGTGTGACACTTTTTTGCAGCCTAGGTGGGCAAAGGGGCCCACATTCCAAAGAGCACCTTTCAGATTTCACAGGTCATTTACCTACTTACCAGACATTAGGGCCCCTGGAAAATTCCAGGGCAGTATAACTACCCCACAAGTGACCCCATTTTGGAAAGAAGACACCCCAAGGTATTCCGTGAGGGGCATGGCAAGTTCCTAGAATTTTTTATTTTTTGTCACAAGTTAGTGGAAAATGATGTTTGTTTTTTTTTTTGTTTTTTTTTTTTTTTTATACAAAGTCTCCTATTCCACTAACTTGTGACAAAAAAAAAAAATTTCCATGAACTCACTATGCCCATCAGCGAATACCTTGGGGTCTCTTCTTTCCAAAATGGGGTCACTTGTGGGGTAGTTATACTGCCCTGGCATTCTAGGGGCCCAAATGTGTGGTAAGGAGTTTGAAATCAAATTCTGTAAAAAATGACCTGTGAAATCCGAAAGGTGCTCTTTGGAATATGGGCCCCTTTGCCCACCTAGGCTGCAAAAAAGTGTCACACATCTGGTATCTCCGTACTTAGGAGAAGGTGGGGAATGTGTTTTGGGGTGTCATTTTATATATACCCATGCTGGGTGAGAGAAATATCTTGGCAAAAGACAACTTTTCCCATTTTTTTATACAAAGTTGTCATTTGACCAAGATATTTATCTCACCCAGCATGGGTATATGTAAAAAGACACCCCAAAACACATTCCTCAACTTCTCCTGAGTACGGGGATACCAGATGTGTGACACTTTTTTGCAGCCTAGGTGGGCAAAGGGGCCCATATTCCAAAGAGCACCTTTCGGATTTCACAGGTCATTTTTTACTGAATTTGATTTCAAACTCCTTACCACACATTTGGGCCCCTAGAATGCCAGGGCAGTATAACTACCCCACAAGTGACCCCATTTTGGAAAGAAGAGACCCCAAGGTATTCGCTGATGGGCATAGTGAGTTCATAGAACTTTTTATTTTTTGTCACAAGTTAGTGGAATATGAGACTTTGTAAGGAAAAAAAAAAAAAAAAAAAAAAATCATCATTTTCCGCTAACTTGTGACAAAAAATAAAAAGTTCTATGAACTCACTATGCCCATCAGCGAATACCTTAGGGTGTCTACTTTCAGAAATGGGGTCATTTGTGGGGTGTTTGTACTGTCTGGGCATTGTAGAACCTCAGGAAACATGACAGGTGCTCAGAAAGTCAGAGCTGCTTCAAAAAGCGGAAATTCACATTTTTGTACCATAGTTTGTAAACGCTATAACTTTTACCCAAACCATTTTTTTTTTTTACCCAAACATTTTTTTTTTATCAAAGACATGTAGAACTATAAATTTAGAGCAAAATTTCTATATGGATGTCGTTTTTTTTGCAAAATTTTACAACTGAAAGTGAAAAATGTCATTTTTTTTGCAAAAAAAATCGTTAAATTTCGATTAATAACAAAAAAAGTAAAAATGTCAGCAGCAATGAAATACCACCAAATGAAAGCTGTATTAGTGAGAAGAAAAGGAGGTAAAATTCATTTGGGTGGTAAGTTGCATGACCGAGCAATAAACGGTGAAAGTAGTGTAGGTCAGAAGTGTAAAAAGTGGCCTGGTCTTTCAGGGTGTTTAAGCACTGGGGGCTGAGGTGGTTAATTTGGCGCGGCAGATCAAGACTGAAGTCGTCTGCTGATCTGAGGTCTGCAGGTACGGAGAGATTTAAGAGGGCATGCAGGGCTGGCAATATGTCTGATATTGCGGCAGGACAGATGTAGCCTTCTGGGAGTGCAGCTGCAGTAAGTCACATCCAGTGGGGGAAGACTATGTAAATTTGTATTGCCTTTACTAATGTCTTCCTCCCTTAATGTGTTTTTTCTCTCTCTCCTGTGTGCCTGTAGAGTGATAAGAGGATTTTGTTTTTTTAACTCCATCTTTAATACTAAAATGTGTGTGAGTTGTTTGACAAAACTGTCAGATAGAGGTTCCAGGAAACTCTGTAAATCTTGCACTGCTAACATGGCTAAAGACTTAGTCCCATCCATTAGAGATGAACTAAGGGATGTGATTAGAGAGGAGATGCGGTCAGTTTTGTCTGAACAGTCTACATCTAACTCTGACCCGACTATGCATAAAACTACAGTGAGTGCAGAATTATTAGGCAAGTTGTATTTTTGAGGATTAATTTTATTATTGAACAACAACCATGTTCTCAATGAACCCAAAAAACTCATTAATATCAAAGCTGAATATTTTTGGAAGTAGTTCTTAGTTTGTTTTTAGTTTTAGCTATTTTAGGGGGATATCTGTGTGTGCAGGTGACTATTACTGTGCATAATTATTAGGCAACTTAACAAAAAACAAATATATACCCATTTCAGTTATTTATTTTTACCAGTGAAACCAATATAACATCTCGACATTCACAAATATACATTTCTGACATTCAAAAACAAAACAAAAACAAATCGGTGACCAATATAGCCACCTTTCTTTGCAAGGACACTCAAAAGCCTGCCATCCATGGATTCTGTCAGTGTTTTGATCTGTTCACCATCAACATTGCGTGCAGCAGCAACCACAGCCTCCCAGACACTGTTCAGAGAGGTGTACTGTTTTCCCTCCTTGTAAATCTCACATTTGATGATGGACCACAGGTTCTCAATGGGGTTCAGATCAGGTGAACAAGGAGGCCATGTCATTAGATTTTCTTCTTTTATACCCTTTCTTGCCAGCCACGCTGTGGAGTACTTGGACGCGTGTGATGGAGCATTGTCCTGCATGAAAATCATGTTTTTCTTGAAGGATGCAGACTTCTTCCTGTACCACTGCTTGAAGAAGGTGTCTTCCAGAAACTGGCAGTAGGACTGGGAGTTGAGCTTGACTCCATCCTCAACCCGAAAAGGCCCCACAAGCTCATCTTTGATGATACCAGCCCAAACCAGTACTCCACCTCCACCTTGCTGGCGTCTGAGTCGGACTGGAGCTCTCTGCCCTTTACCAATCCAGCCACGGGCCCATCCATCTGGCCCATCAAGACTCACTCTCATTTCATCAGTCCATAAAACCTTAGAAAAATCAGTCTTGAGATATTTCTTGGCCCAGTCTTGACGTTTCAGCTTGTGTGTCTTGTTCAGTGGTGGTCGTCTTTCAGCCTTTCTTACCTTGGCCATGTCTCTGAGTATTGCACACCTTGTGCTTTTGGGCACTCCAGTGATGTTGCAGCTCTGAAATATGGCCAAACTGGTGGCATCTTGGCAGCTGCACGCTTGACTTTTCTCAGTTCATGGGCAGTTATTTTGCGCCTTGGTTTTTCCACACGCTTCTTGCGACCCTGTTGACTATTTTGAATGAAACGCTTGATTGTTCGATGATCACGCTTCAGAAGCTTTGCAATTTTAAGAGTGCTGCATCCCTCTGCAAGATATCTCACTATTTTTGACTTTTCTGAGCCTGTCAAGTCCTTCTTTTGACCCATTTTGCCAAAGGAAAGGAAGTTGCCTAATTATGCACACCTAATATAGGGTGTTGATGTCATTAGACCACACCCCTTCTCATTACAGAGATGCACATCACCTAATATGCTTAATTGGTAGTAGGCTTTCGAGCCTATACAGCTTGGAGTAAGACAACATGCATAAAGAGGATGATGTGGTCAAAATACTAAATTGCCTAATAATTCTGCACGCAGTGTAATTTGTGAAGAACAAGACCGGCACTCGCTTGATGAATAATCTTGTAGATTTAGTCAGTCACATATTACATCATAGTGACGCGTTTCAGCAACTAAGTGCTTTAATCAGACTGGTGTATACATCTTACCACTAGCTCTGGTATATATGCAAATAAAGACAAAGGAAATGACATCACATTGTTGCAATAGACTCCTCCCACAGCTGAATGTCTGCGGAGTATATGTAGATCAACATAATCCCACAGGTGAAATGTGTTTTCCGAAACATCTAGTTTCGCTATAGAAAAAACAAAAGGGAAACATAGTTACAGATAATCGCATCACATTAAACTACTGACATTGTAATCTCGATTTTAGGCCTTTCTGATCCATGGTTTGTAGCCGATGGATCCAATATGCCTCTCTTTTTAGAAGCAATTTATTTCTATCTCCACCGCGTCGAGGTAATGTGACACCTTCTATGACCTGATAGCGTAATTGTGATATAGTATGTCCCTTTTGATGGAAGTGGTACGGTAGTGGGAGTAACAAATTCTCCTTTCTAATTGTCGATTTGTGCTTGCTCAATCGATCTTTAATTCTCATGGAGGTTTCCCCCACATACAATAAACCGCAGGGGCATTTGAGGATATAAATTACAAACCAACTATCGCAGGTGAAGATCCCTCTGATTTGTTCACCAGAATGCGGGTGTGAGAAATAACCACCCTTAATGACACTCGAACAATTCACACAATTCAAGCATGGGAATGTGCCTTGTCTCGGGGGGGATAATGTAGTCTGTCTAGGGCTAATCTTGCTACTACCTATGTCTGCTCTAATAATCTTGTCACGCAGATTTTCTGCTCTTTTTAAAGCACATCATCGGGGGTCTCTGAAGTTCATCGATTTGGGGATAGGATCTCGAAACTATCTGCCAATGTTTATTGACTATGCTTTTAACCCTTTGGATCCAACGGTGATATTTAACCAGTGGAATCCGTGATGATTTAATGGATTTAACCTCTTGTAGACCTTCAAGTCTATTCCTCTGTTCATCCAGTAGTTGTCTAGGGTAACCCCTCTCTAGAATTGTGTGAATTGTTTGAGTGTCATTATGGGTGGTTATTTCTCACCCCCCATACAAATTGATTTGCCTCAGCAGAAGCTCTTCATCCTGTGAGGGGCTGTCCACACAGGTGAAAGGGCATCCACCTGTCAACTGACTGTCAGGGCCGGACATCTAGCCCAGATTTCTAGTGGCTCAGTTGCTGCTTATGAAGCCAAATTTGAGCTTCTGCGCCACTCAGAGCAGTGCCACTGGGCTAGATGTCTGGCCCTGTCAATCAGATTGGACGCTTCTTTACCTGTGGGGACAGCTCCTCCCAGGTGAAGAACCTTTGCTGATGAGACAAATCAGTACATTAGAATCTATTTGCTCATCCCTACCAAGAGAATATTATATTTCAGTCTATTGTATTTCCACAGGCTTCTTGTCAGGACGTCTTCGGGCATGGCTTTGGAGGCAGCTCGCTATGACAGGCCTGGGAGCCTTCACATAGTGTGCTCTCCGCATCCACTCCGTCCCCATAGAGAATGAATGGGTCCGCACCCGTTTCGCACAATTGCGGACCACACTTGCGGACGTGTGAATGGAGCCTAATAGAGAGCTGACTTTTCAGTGGCACAAATGTGGCACAACATATTGGGCATATCTGTTGCACAAATAGCAATTTTCATTTTTCACCATCCACAACACATTTCTTAAAAACACCTATGGAGTCAAAATGCTCACTTCACTCCTCAAAAAATGTATGGTTGATTTCTATTATGTGAATTGGTCTGAATTTAAAAAATATTGGTTTTGGAAATCTTCTTGAAAAGTTGAAAAATTGCTTCTAGAATTTTAAGCCTTCCATTGTCCAAACAAGAAATAAAATGAAATTTACAAAATGATGCATACATAATGTAGACACATGGTGAATATTAATTAAAGAGGACCTTTTACCACTCCTGACATGCCTGATTTAATAGCTACATGCATTCCCAATGTAATAACCATTCTGGAGCATCTATTCTTATGTCTCTATGTTGTGCCCTAACTATTATTTCTACTAGAGGTTATGAATGAATTGCTAGCAGTCTGCGGTAAGGATACAGAGGAGTGGTAACCAGTTGGGGGTGTGTACAGACTCTATCCAGTCAGTGCTGCCATTGTAAGACTGTACAGGTAGACCCCCCCCCAACTGGTTACCACACTTCTGTACCCTTACCGCAGACTGCTAGCAATTCAATTATAACTTTTAGTAGAAATAATAGCGGAAGGGCACAACATAGCCATAAGAATAGATGCTCCAGAATTGTTATTACATTGGGAATGCATGTAGCTATTAAATCAGGCATATCAGGTCCTCTTTAATTAACATTCACCATGTGTCTACTTTATGTATGCATAATTTAAAAAAATTAAATTTAATTTATTTTTTGGACATTGGAAGGCTTAAAATTCTAGAAGCAATTTTTCAACTTTTCAAGAAGATTTCCAAAACTAATATTTATAAAATTCAGAAATGTATGAAGCTATTAAAACATATCAGCAGAGGTAACAGGACCTCTTTAATAACTATTTTGCATCATTTTGTCTTAAAGTAGAAAAATGAAAATTTAGAAAATGTCAAATTTTTCCTCATTTTCTTTGTTGGTGTGTCTCGTGTGTTTTTGTTTTTTTTTGGACAAATAAAGGTAAAAAATATTTATCCAAATTTACTACTAACATGAAGTATGACACATCGCGAAAAACCATTTTCAGAAAGGCTTGGATAAGTAAAAACATTCCAAAGTTATTACCACATAAAGGGACACATATCAGATTTGCAAAAAGGCTTGGTAAGAAAGGTGACAGTTGGCTGTATCTGCAAGGGGTTAAAGAATTATCCTGTTATAACAAGTCACCCCCTCTCCACAGGTCGGACCCCCACCGACTATGAGATGAAATGAATATAGAGGCTGGTCAACCATTCATTCTGTATGGGACAGTTGAAAATGGCTGAGCAATGTACTTGTCTGTTTCCGGCAGTCCTAAACAGAATGAAAGGCATGGCATGGTGCATGCTCAGCTAGCCACTACATTCATTTTGGGGTATGAGTCCCAGAAGTCGGATCCTCACCAATTTAATAGTTATCCTCTATCCTGTGCTATAACCGGAATACCCATGTAAATATAAATTACATATAAATTATTGGTGCCTGTCTTGGATTGTGATCTTTTAGTTTATCAGGTATTTCTGTATTTCCCCCATAAGATACACACATTAAAACTTCTTGTGAACATGTCTGCAAATCCTTTGATGACTAGACCTCTCCTTGCAAATAAGGTAAGATTTATTTTGTCTGTTGTGTTCTCTACACTTCAGGGTGCCATCCTTTCCTTAAACTTACATCACACTGACCCATGCAATTCAACGAGGCAATACACAATTCCTTTTTTTATTTTTTTCATGGATCATTTTTGTGAATGAGAGTAACCCTTTCAGTTTTTTCCATGTGAAAAACAAAAAAACTGCACAGAATTATCCATTTAAATTATTATTATTTTTTTAAGGATCTGTTTTTGCTGATAAATCTGGTGCATGGTTGGCATGTACTCCCAGATGTACACACTGATGTGCCCATTGACTTTAATGATCAGTAAGCTATTTGATTAGGAAATAAGTGAAAAGACGTATTAGAGATAAAAGATAATGTAGGAGTAGTTATTTGGAGGATTTGTACCAAAAGTAGTGCAAATGCAAAGCAGAGTAGTAGCCTATGGAAACCAATCAGATTCCAGATATATATTTTTTTTATAGGTCCTTTGGCAGTGACCTGATTGGTTGTCATTGGCAAATACTCAACTTTGCAGCAGCTTTGTTATATCTCCCCTTTTTGTCTTCTTCCTCACGTAATTACTGTCTATTAGTGCCCCATGCCACTAGATATCGGCTTAGATATCCACACTATCCATGTGGAAATATGGAGGTGCAATCTCCTCCACAGAATAACAGGGGCTCCTTGTGCACTTTCTCTCACTGACTGATTACGGAGCTGTTATCCATAACCCTTTTTTTACACTGGGGGATGTTTTTAGACATTTATTCCCCAAATTTCACGGTTTTGTAATGCAGCATTATAAAGGTTTAGACCAGGGATGCCCAACCTGCGGCCCTCCAGCTGTTGCAAAACTACAACACCCAGCATGCATGGACTGCCTACAGCTATTCGCCTACAGCAGGGCATGGTGGGAGTTGTAGTTTTACAACAGCTGGAGGGCCTCAGGTTGAGCATCCCTGGTTTAGACAATACTGTTTATCCCCAATCTTATAAAGAAATCGGTGGCCTTGGATAATAATTGCTAGTTGGGCTTATAATTAGGGTTGACACCTTTCCCAACAAAATATACTGACCAAGTTGAGGTTGTCGGGTAATTGCTCAACAAGGGGTGTTAAGTCGCTGTCATACTGTGGCTCCCATTAGTGCCCCCTAGTAATATTAATGCCCCCATTAGTGCAACCCAGAATGAATAATGCCCCATTAGTGCCCCCCCCCCCTGTAATAGTAATGCCCCCTAAAATTAATGTGCCCCAGAATGAATAATGCCCCCATTAGTACCACCCAGTAATAGTAATGCCCCCATTAGTGCACTCCAGAACTAATGCTCCCCATTAGTGCCCCCAAGTAAGAGTAATGGCCAATTAGTGCGCTCCAGAATGAATAATGCCCTTATTAGTGCGCCCCAGCATTAATGCTGCTCATTAGTGTCCCCCAGTAAGAGTAATGGCCCATTAGTGCGCCCCTTAATGAATAATGCCTCATTAGTGCATCCCAGAGTTAATAACGCCTCCATTAGTGCCCCATAGTAGGAGTAATGCCCCCATTAGTGCCCCCTTCGCTGCTTCTGCAAAAAAAAAAAAAAAAAGCACTCTCCTCCTCCATTTTCTTGCGCTGTGGTGAACACTCACTGCTCACTGGAAGCTCAGCACAGGACCTGCACTCCATCGTGAAGACGTCTCGCAGGTCCTGTCCTCCAGTCAGCAGCAAGTGTTCCCTGCAGCGTGAGCAAATGGAGGCGGTAAAGGCTGCACTGATGAGCGCTCCACAATGGAAGCACTCATTAGTAACTGGCCTTGAAGAAAAAATTACCGGCAATAAGAAAAAAATTACCAGCACCGTCAGGGCCACTAAAATACCGGCCTTGACAGTGAGATACCGGCCGGGTGGCAACCCTAGTTATAATACAGGACTGTATTAATGCATAATTACCTGATGCTCACACAAAATGGATTTGTCATGTTAGAGGGTTGTGCACTTCACTTCTGGGGTATTTTATCTATATTTACATTCATTTATTAGCCATGTCATGCTATACTTTGGGGCTTAGGGAACACATGATGTCTGTTCCCTGCATGTCCCCATAAGCAGATCTGAGAGCAGGGATACAATGGTTCCAGTCCATAAAGCCTCATTCACACATCAGTGATTTCCATCAGTGATTGTGAGCCAAAAGCAGGATTGGAGCCTCCACAGACATAAGGTATAATGGAGAGATCTGTACCTGTTCTGTGTTTAGAGCCGCACCTGGTTTTGGCTCACAATCACTGATGGAAATCACTGACCGAACACTAATGTGTGAATCGGGCGTAAGATCTCTTTTACCAGTCATCTGTATACACGGACATGCAGAGAAGGCAAATTGGGGGAACTCCATATGATCTTAAAATTAGACTGCTCTAAACTAGAGCAGGCAGAAGGTGCACCAAACTTCTCACAGTGGCTCACTATGATAGCTTTGTGACATCTTACAAGGAATGGTAGACACTTAATTATGGCTTACTTCAGACCAATATGTTGCACCAAAATCTTAGTGCAGTTTGGTACATTTAAAGATTCCTAAGCCATGCCTCCTTCTAGACACTTAGGGTAGCTTCACACAGTTTTTTTTAGAGGATGTCTTGGGACAGATTTTCCTGTTTTAGTTTTTTAGCCAAAGACAGAAGTGGATCCAGGAGGAAGGTGAAGTAGTACTTTTGTTATTTCTGATTCCTTTTTAATCCACTTCTGGCTTTCCCTGAAAAACTTACAGGAAAATCCACCTAAAAACCTTCTCCAAAAACAGTTTGAACCAACCCTTAACTATGTGATGAGGTGCAAAAACACATAGGAGATGATTCATATATGATACATCTGTGTTTAACTGATCCGGTAGAGGGACAGCCTGCTGGAGTTCACCAGATCTGAAAAAGCCAAACCCCATTGACTATAATGGTCTCTGGCTGCTTTCTGGCATAAGTGCCGGCTTCGGCTGGACAGAAAGTCCTGCATGCACTGCTTTGTCCAGCAGAAACCGGAACATACAGTTGCAAGAAAAAGTATGTGAACCCTTTGGAATGATATGGATATCTGCACAAATTGGTCATAAAATGTGATCTGAGTCACAACAATAGACAATCACAGTCTGCTTAAACTAATAACACACAAAGAATTAAATGTTACCATGTTTTTATTGAACTCACCATGTAAACATTCACAGTGCAGGTGGAAAAAGTATGTGAACCCCAAGACTAATGACATCTCCAAGAGCTAATTGGAGTGAGGTGTCAGCCAACTGGAGTCCAATCAATGAGGTGAGATTGGAGGTGTTGGTTACAGCTACCCTATAAAAAACACACACCAGTTCTGGGTTTGCTTTTCACAAGAAGCCTTGCCTGATGTGAATGATGCCTCGCACAAAAGCGCTCTCAGAAGACCTACGATTAAGAATTGTTGACTTGCATAAAGCTGGAAAGGGTTATAAAAGTATCTCTAAAAGCCTTGCTGTTCATCAGTCCACGGTAAGACAAATTGTCTATAAATGGAGAAAGTTCAGCAGTGCTGCTACTCTCCCTAGGAGTGGCCGTCCTGTAAAGATGACTGCAAGAGCACAGCGCAGACTGCTCAATGAGGTGAAGAAGAATCCTAGAGTGTCAGCTAAAGACTTACAAAAGTCTCTGGCATATGCTAACATCCCTGTTAGCGAATCTACAATACGTAAAACACTAAACAAGAATGGATTTCATGGGATGATACCACAGAGGAAGCCACTGCTGTCCAAAGAAAACATTGCTGCACATTTACAGTTTGCACAAGAGCACCTGGATGTTCCACAGCAGTACTGGCAAAGTATTCTGTGGACAGATGAAACCAAATTTGAGTTGTTTGGAAGAAACACACAACACTATGTGTGGAGAAAAAGAGGCACAGCACACCAACATCAAAACCTCATCCCAACTGAGAAGTATGGTGGTGGGGGCATCATGGTTTGGGGCTGCTTTGCTGCGTCAGGGCCTGGACGGATTGCTATCATCGAAGGAAAAATGAATTCCCAAGTTTATCAAGACATTTTGCAGGACAACTTAAGGCCATCTGTCCACCAGCTGAAGCTCAACAGAAGATGGGTGTTGCAACAGGACAACGACCTAAAGCATAGAAGTAAATCAACAACAGAATGGCTTAAACAGAAGAAAATATGCCTTTTGGAGTGGCCCAGTCAGAGTCCTGACCTCGACCCGATTGAGATGCTGTGGCATGACCTCAAGAAAGCGATTCACACCAGACATCCCAAGAATATTGCTGAACCGAAAGAGTTCTGTAAAGAGCAATGGTCAAGAATTTCTCCTGACCGTTGTGCACGTCTGATCTGCAACCACAGGAAACGTTTGGTTGAAGTTATTGCTGCCAAAGGAGGTTTAACCAGTTATTAAATCCAAGGGTTCACATACTTTTTCCACCTGCACTGTGAATGTTTACATGATGTGTTCAATAAAAACATGGTAACATTTAATTCTTTGTGTGTTATTAGTTTAAGCAGACTGTGATTGTCTATTGTGACTTAGATGAAGAACATATCACATTTTATGACCAATTTGTGCAGAAATCCATATCATTCCAAAGGGTTCACATACTTTTTCTTGCAACTGTATTTACCCTTGAATACCATTAGAGTCAATAGGGTCTGGCGTTGCATGGCTGTAGCAAGCTGGATCAGTTAAACTCAGATGTGAATCAGTCCTAATCCAGCACAAGGTATATACACTGCGTGCAGAATTATTAGGCAAATGAGTATTTTGACCACATCATCCTCTTTATGCATGTTGTCTTACTCCAAGCTGTATAGGCTCGAAAGCCTACTACCAATTAAGCATATTAGGTGATGTGCATCTCTGTAATGAGAAGGGGTGTGGTCTAATGACATCAACACCCTAAATCAGGTGTGCATAATTATTAGGCAACTTCCTTTTCTTTGGCAAAATGGGTCAAAAGAAGGACTTGACAGGCTTAGAAAAGTCAAAAATAGTGAGATATCTTGCAGAGGGATGCAGCACTCTTAAAATTGCAAAGCTTCTGAAGCGTGATCATCGAACAATCAAGCGTTTTATTCAAAATAGTCAACAGGGTCGCAAGAAGCGTGTGGAAAAACCAAGGCGCAAAATAACTGCCCATGAACTGAGAAAAGTCAAGCGTGCAGCTGCCAAGATGCCACTTGCCACCAGTTTGGCCATATTTCAGAGCTGCAACATCACTGGAGTGCCCAAAAGCACAAGGTGTGCAATACTCAGAGACATGGCCAAGGTAAGAAAGGCTGAAAGACGACCACCACTGAACAAGACACACAAGCTGAAACGTCAAGACTGGGCCAAGAAATATCTCAAGACTGATTTTTCTAAGGTTTTATGGACTGATGAAATGAGAGTCTTGATGGGCCAGATGGATGGGCCCGTGGCTGGATTGGTAAAGGGCAGAGAGCTCCAGTCCGACTCAGACGCCAGCAAGGTGGAGGTGGAGTACTAGTTTGGGCTGGTATCATCAAAGATGAGCTTGTGGGGCCTTTTCGGGTTGAGGATGGAGTCAAGCTCAACTCCCAGTCCTACTGCCAGTTTCTGGAAGACACCTTCTTCAAGCAGTGGTACAGGAAGAAGTCTGCATCCTTCAAGAAAAACATGATTTTCATGCAGGACAATGCTCCCTCACACGCGTCCAAGTACTCCACAGCGTGGCTGGCAAGAAAGGGTATAAAAGAAGAAAATCTAATGACATGGCCTCCTTGTTCACCTGATCTGAACCCCATTGAGAACCTATGGTCCATCATCAAATGTGAGATTTACAAGGAGGGAAAACAGTACACCTCTCTGAACAGTGTCTGGGAGGCTGTGGTTGCTGCTGCACGCAATGTTGATGGTGAACAGATCAAAACACTGACAGAATCCATGGATGGCAGGCTTTTGAGTGTCCTTGCAAAGAAAGGTGGCTATATTGGTCACTGATTTGTTTTTGTTTTGTTTTTGAATGTCAGAAATGTATATTTGTGAATGTCGAGATGTTATATTGGTTTCACTGGTAAAAATAAATAATTGAAATGGGTATATATTTGTTTTTTGTTAAGTTGCCTAATAATTATGCACAGTAATAGTCACCTGCACACACAGATATCCCCCTAAAATAGCTAAAACTAAAAACAAACTAAAAACTACTTCCAAAAATATTCAGCTTTGATATTAATGAGTTTTTTGGGTTCATTGAGAACATGGTTGTTGTTCAATAATAAAATTAATCCTCAAAAATACAACTTGCCTAATAATTCTGCACTCCCTGTACACCAGTATTTTGGCACAAATTGATTCACTTCAAATAGAAGTATTCTAGTGCAATTACCTTAATCTCCTCCAGTGTCTTCTCTACATGTCTTCTAGTATCGGACATATGGAAGCCCTGCAGCTTCTGCTTGGGAACACAGCACTCATTATGAGCGATGTGTTGAGGGGTTGTTACCAGCATGGGACTAATAGATTCAGCTACCTATTACAGTTCAGGGTTGGCTTCTCGGCATTACAATCTGATCCTGCCAATTGCACAGTGCCCTCAAACAGGGCATGTAAGTAACTGACTAAGGCCCCTGAACTATGGCGGACAGATATCCAGCAAAGTTCATGATCCACTCATAGTTGTAAGAGGATAATAATTGTATCTGGAGCAATAATGATCTGATCTCTTTGCAGGCACCATCATTGTTCCCGTCGCTCTTTGATGGCAGCATTAATAGGGATGTACTCATAAGAGCCCTGAGTTTTACAGCAAATCTTTCTGAGAACCTGGCTAAAGAGCAGCAGTATGATGGCCCCCGTCACCTTAAAGAAGACTCCATCTATGCAGTTCTGTTTAAAGATCCAGCAGTACTCCAAAGAAATCTTGTACCATTATTACTCTTCCCCGACATGGAAATAAAAGAAGAAGCCTATAGATGTATTAGAAGTACTGAAACATTACTAATGTAACGCAGGAAAAGTTCTTCGTTTTTTATCTTCAGTAATAAACTTGTTAAACCTGAAGTGGTGGAAGTGTTAGCATTATCCACTAATGGTACTACATGTCAGCCTCGACAAATACGGAGGTGCAAACACCTTCGCACAATAACCTTGGCTCATTGGGCACCTTCTCCACCCTGAGGCCTCGTCCACATTTCCATGTCCGTGACACATCCATGAAAAAAAGCGTACGTGTGTCATCCATGAAGATGTCCATGAAGGATCAGTGATTGGTCCGTGTGTCCGTTTTTTTACTATCCGTGTGTCATCCATAATTTACTGATGTTGCTCAGCTGAAAATAAATTTCCAAAGAATGTTCTATCAGTCTTCAGTGAAAAACAGACCCATAGATTTCTACAGGCATGCTTGGTGCACATCACGGATCAAAGTAGTGCATGTCTCCGTGACCCATGGTCAGGAAAAGAAATACTGAAATGTGACAGACACATTTAAATCAATGGGTACATGTGCTGTCCATGGAAAATGTCAGTGAAAAACGGAAATGTGAACGAGGCCTGGCATATGAAGGTGGAATGACAATTCGGTTCCCCTTTTAATGACTGTGAGTTGCAGACTATGCTATCCTGCCTGCTGGGCAACACAAACTTAAAATGTAAGCTAAACACCAGTGTGAACACAGCCTCCTTGACAGTTTAGAATAAAAAAATTAAAAAAAACATGAAAGTCACACATGATGGATCCAGTGGCGGATCCAGAGCCTGGTCTCGGGAGGGGCACTTTCAGATTATTTTCTGTCCGCCGCCACAAAACAATTGTGCTTATAGAACAGACTGCACAGTGTAGAGGTATACTGTATATTGTGTGGCACAGTGCAGGCTATATGTGTATAACAAACATATTCCACATGAAAACTTACAATTACTTGGCTTGGACCTTGGGTATCTCGGACGCCACTTCAACACTTTGACCGGGGGGCTCGGCGGAACTGATGTTGTGTTTTATCCTAATGAGAAAGATTTCATAATAAGGATTTGGAGAAGGGGCAGAGGGAAAGCAGAGCAGGGAGAGGCTGGTGCTGCTACTAGGGGGTCATACCATGGGGTAGTAATAAAGCCCACCATAATGCCCCCCCCAGTAGAAATAATTCTCCTTATAATGTGCAAAACATACCCCCCTTGTAATGCCCCAGGTGAGCTAATGTCCCCATAGTGCCCCCATAATGTGCCAGTATAAAATACCCCTATATAGTGCCCCCAGTAAATGCCCCCATAGTGCTCCACACCCTCCTTCCTCCTAGTGCCCCCCATAATGTACCAGTATAAAATGCTCCAGTAGATGCCCTCAGTGTCCCCCATAATTTGCAAGTATAAAATACCCCTTCTTAGTGCCCTCCGTAGATGACCCCATAGTACTCCTCTCCCCCCTTCCCCATTGTACCCACCATAATGTGTCCCAGTATAAAATTGTACTGTACAGAGCACCCCATATAAAATACCCCTTCTTTGTGGCCTCAGTAGATGCCCCTATAGTGCCCCAGTAATAACAGCCCCCCCATGTGCCAGTAATAACAGCCCCCCCATATGCCAGTAATAACAGCCCCCCCATGTGCCAGTAATAACAGCCCCCCCATGTGCCAGTAATAACAGCCCCCCCATGTGCCAGTAATAACAGCCCCCCCCCAGTGCCAGTAATAACAGCCCCCCCCCAGTGCCAGTAATAACCCCCCCCAGTGCCAGTAATAACAGCCCCCCCATATGCCAGTAATAACAGCCCCCCCCAGTGCCAGTAATAACAGCCCCCCCCAGTGCCAGTAATAACAGCCCCCCCAGTGCCAGTAATAGCCCCCCATATGCCAGTAATAACAGCCCCCCCATATGCCAGTAATAACAGCCCCCCCATATGCCAGTAATAACAGCCCCCCCATGTGCCAGTAATAGCCCCCCCATGTGCCAGTAATAGCCCCCCCATGTGCCAGTAATAGCCCCCCCATGTGCCAGTAATAGCCCCCCCATGTGCCAGTAATAACAGCCCCCCCATGTGCCAGTAATAACAGCCCCCCCATGTGCCAGTAATAACAGCCCCCCATGTGCCAGTAATAACAGCCCCCCATGTGCCAGTAATAACAGCCCCCCCATGTGCCAGTAATAACATCCCCCCCATGTGCCAGTATTAATAACAGCCCACCATGTGCCAGTATTAATAACAGCACCCCCATGTGCCAGTATTAATAACAGCCCCCCCATGTGCCAGTATTAATAACAGCCCCCCCATGTGCCAGTATTAATAACAGCCCCCCCATGTGCCAGTATTAATAACAGCCCCCCCATGTGCCAGTATTAATAACAGCCCCCCATGTGCCAGTATTAATAACAGCCCCCCATGTGCCAGTATTAATAACAGCCCCCCCATGTGCCAGTATTAATAACAGCCCCCCATGTGCCAGTATTAATAACAGCCCCCCCATGTGCCAGTATTAATAACAGCCCCCCCATGTGCCAGTATTAATAACAGCCCCCCCATGTGCCAGTATTAATAACAGCCCCCCCATGTGCCAGTATTAATAACAGCCCCCCCATGTGCCAGTATTAATAACAGCCCCCCCATGTGCCAGTATTAATAACAGCCCCCCCATGTGCCAGTATTAATAACAGCCCCCCCATGTGCCAGTATTAATAACAGCCCCCCATGTGCCAGTATTAATAACAGCCCCCCCCATGTGCCAGTAATAATAACAGCCCCCCCATGTGCCAGTATTAATAACAGCCCCCCCCCATGTGCTAGTATTAATAACAGCCCCCCATGTGCCAGTATTAATAACAGCCCCCCCATGTGCCAGTATTAATAACAGCCCCCCCATGTGCCAGTATTAATAACAGCCCCCCCCATGTGCCAGTATTAATAACAGCCCCCCCCCCATGTGCCAGTATTAATAACAGCCCCCCCCCCCTGTGCCAGTATTAATAACAGCCCCCCCCCCCCCGTGTGCCAGTAAAAGTATTGTGTGTATATATCTAAAAAAGAAAAACGCATGCTTACCTCCATGTTAGTGATGCGATGCAGGCCTCTTCCGGCCTGTGGCCCGCGCTGTACGGCTCAGGTGGCGCGATGATGTCATTGCCTGCAGCTTATCAGAGGAAGGGAAAGGGACACGCCTCTCCCTCCCCTGCCTCAGCACAGTCATCTGCATCGCTGTCCTGAGGATGGCGATACAGATGACTATGGAGATGAGTGCTTCCACAATGGAAGCGCTCATCTCCCTGTGCCCCGCCGCCGCCAGCTCAGGGGGGGGAAGCAATTGCCCCGTTGCTCCCCCCGCCCCCCCTCTGGATCCGCCACTGGATAGATCGGATTTATTAGAACAGTTTTAGCATACAAAGATCATTTTTCTCCACACTTGCTCAGTCAGCAGCTAGTAATTTGGTTGGAATGACTAATAACAGTATGCAAAATATTAATAATCAACATGACCAAAGTTGTAAAGAAATCCGCATCCGGATCCGTCTCACAAATGCTTTCAGTCAGAGGCAGATCGGCGGATCCGGCGGGTAGATCCGACGACGGAACTGCCCGCCGGATCACACTGCCGCAAGTGTGAAAGTAGCCTAATACTACCATACTTTCCGATCAATCAATAATCTATACATACATTACTCTGCATTTGCACATATTTTTCTCCTTTAGAAAGGAGCTTCCGTTCTACAAGGACTTGTATTATACCCTTGTGTTCACATCACTGGACCATGTACAGCATTTATTATCTTTACAGTTGATATACATGAGCTGACGGCCGGCCTAGGCACTGCTAGGATAGCCTGAAATACCTTTCTGTATGGACAAGACCCTGCACACTGTACACTGCCCACTACTAATAAAGGCCGGTAGTCTACGGAGCTGACCCTTATTACCAATACCAATCTGCATTTATGATGCAACATCAAAAACTAAAGAAAAATGGTTGAATGGGCTTAGTTTTATATGTATTTTACATTTTTGTTTCAACTAATAAGGAACAGGTACCCTTTAAAGAGAACCTGTAACTTCTCATGGCATGTCTGTTTCTGGTGCATCTTTTCCCATTACAGTGTTGTGTAGTTCCTCTACTATTCCTATCTGCAACAGGGTTTTACCAGTTGGGGGTGTTTCTGCACAGTCTTGTCACTGGCAGCACTGACTGAATAGTGTCACTGTGCAGGGGCACATCTCCAACTGGTAACACCCATCTAGACCTTTACTGCAGACTGCTAGCAGTTCCTTCATGAACTAGTAGGAATAATAAAGGAATGGCACAACACAGTCATGAGAATAGACGCTCCAGAATAGTTTTTACATGGGAAATGCAAGTAGTTGCAGGAGAGGTGACAGGTCCGCTTTATAATATTTCCAACATCTAAGCACGTTAGACCATGCGCTTAGATATGTCATATGTACCTGCATTGTAGGAAGGTAGTGACCAACAGTTGTGCAGGCAAACAAAAGATTTACCTGGCAAACCTTAAAGGATGTAAAAATAACGTAAAACCAGATAAGAATAAATCGCACTTTATTTCAGAGGAAAGAGCGCACTAGTTAAATATAATTTTGAGGTAGAGGAAAGCTTAGATTCAGTAGTATCATTTTCATTGCTTACCCTGCCCTCATGTCTGTAAACCATCCTAATATATCGGGGGGATGTATTAAGACTTGTGTTTCTAATACCACTCTATATAAGGAAGTTTCCCTCTTCGTCCTCCGGCAGCACACCATGGGTTAACCCGACCTCATTAGCTCCTTGGACCGCCCACCTAGTTAGACAATCAGAGATTAGTTAGTCAGTACCTATATAGCAGGTCATCTAGCTGCATCTCCTTGTGTTTTTTCTTTGTCCTCAGCGAATTGGCCGGCATTCTTGCGGCCAGTCGGACTTTGCCCACCCGATTGAAGTTTTTTCTGTACGCCATGTACACTGCTCAAAAAAATAAAGGGAACACAAAAATAACACATCCTAGATCTGAATTAATTAAATATTCTTCTGAAATACTTTGTTCTTTACATAGTTGAATGTGCTGACAACAAAATCACACAAAAATTAAAATGGAAATCAAATTTTTCAACCCATGGAGGTCTGGATTTGGAGTCACACTCAAAATTAAAGTGGAAAAACACACTACAGGCTGATCCAACTTTGATGTAATGTCCTTAAAACAAGTCAAAATGAGGCTCAGTAGTGTGTGTGGCCTCCACGTGCCTGTATGACCTCCCTACAACGCCTGTGCATGCTCCTGATGAGGTGGCGGACGGTCTCCTGAGGGATCTCCTCCCTGACCTGGACTAAAGCATCTGCCAACTCCTGGACAGTCTGTGGTGCAACGTGACGTTGGTGGATAGAGCGAGACATGATGTCCCAGATGTGCTCAATTGGATTCAGGTCTGGGGAACGGGCGGGCCAGTCCATAGCATCAATGCCTTCGTCTTGCAGGAACTGCTGACACACTCCAGCCACATGAGGTCTAGCATTGTCTTGCATTAGGAGGAACCCAGGGCCAACCGCACCAGCATATGGTCTCACAAGGGGTCTGAGGATCTCATCTCGGTACCTAATGGCAGTCAGGCTACCTCTGGCGAGCACATGGAGGGCTGTGCGGCCCTCCAAAGAAATGCCACCCCACACCATTACTGACCCATGCTGGAGGATGTTGCAGGCAGCAGAACGTTCTCCACGGCGTCTCCAGACTCTGTCACGTCTGTCACATGTGCTCAGTGTGAACCTGCTTTCATCTGTGAAGAGCACAGGGCGCCAGTGACGAATTTGCCAATCTTGGTGTTTTCTGGCAAATGCCAAACGTCCTGCACGGTGTTGGGCTGTAAGCACAACCCCCACCTGTGGACGTCGGACCCTCATATCACCCTCATGGAGTCTGTTTCTGACCGTTTGAGCAGACGGAACGCTGGGCGTCTGACGTCACAGGAAGTTCTGGTTTGGGCGCCAAATTTGAATTCTTTAAGCTAGGTAAGCCTCTAGCTCACTGCCCTTGTGCCTGGCAGCTGAGCTTTTTGCGTTCCAAGGTAAATTGCCTGTCCTGTGTCAGGCAGCCTTCTCCCCCTGCAAATTTAAAGACTGTATTTCTTTTTTTGCAGATGTCCAGCTCCAGCAGTAAGAGGTCCAGGAAGACCAGACACAGGCTCTGCCATGCTTGTGAACGACCCCTTCCTGATAAATGCTTGGAGGATGTGTGTGTTGACTGCTTGGAGAGCTCCCCTTTAAGGTCCGCAAAAAAACCTAAGAAGCAGGTTTTATGCATTTCTTGTATCCAGCCGCTCCCTGAGGATGCTGTGTCTAACATTTGCAAGAACTGTTCTCATTCTGATGAAGTATCGGATTCAGATACCAAAAAACTGATGTCCTTACTCAAGGCCTTTTTAGAAAAGTCCAGTAAGAAAAAGCAGAAGACAAAGCGTTATGTTTCTCCAGCTTCTTCTGATCAAACTTCCCGGTCTGAAGGAGAAGTATCGTCAGAATCGGATCCAGAGTTGCCGGTGTTGGAAGACAATTTTTTGTTCAATAAAAACGATGCTAACCTCCTTATTAAAGAGGTCAAGAACATTATGGAGTCCAAGAAAGAGAAACCCTATGAGCAGAATGAAGAGAACCTGTTCTACTTCCCTAAAAAGAAAGCTACGGTTTTTTCCAGCCATCCAGTGCTGAATTCTATTATGCACAAGGAATGGGAACATCCTATCGGGAAGATCAACCTGGGATCCAGATTCAGGGCCGCTTATAAGACAGATCCGGCTGAATCCACAAGCTGGGAAGCCCCCGCTAGAGTAGACCCTTCCGTTACAAGGCTTGCTAAGAAATCCTTCTTTCCCAGCGATGACTCCTCCTTACTAAAGGACCCTATGGACAAGAAGGCGGATGGCCTCCTGAAGAGGCTTCATACTTAAATGGCCTCCCTGAACAAGGCAGCTATGGCTGCTGTTCCGGTGGCACGTGCGCTGCGTGTCTGGCTGAGTCATCTAGGAAGGGACTTTGAGGATGGAGTTTCCAGAGACGAATTACTCCAACAACTGCCGACTCTAAAGCTGGCGGCGGAATTCTTATGTGATTTCCCTGTTGACTCCTTGAGATTGACAGCAAAGAATATGGCCCTGGCCAACTCCGTAAGAAGAGCCACATGGCTGAAGTTGTGGTCTGGTGACCCTGCATCGAAGAGCAACTTGTGTTCCTTGCCCTTTGAGCCTGGCAAGCTTTTTGGCTCCCATCTAGACAAGCTCCTGGAGTCCAATACTGAGGATAAAGTCCTCAACTTCCCTCAGGTTAAAAGGAAAGAAAAAGCAAAGTTTTTTCGTCCCTATAAAGGCCAGGATTATAGAAGATCCAGCTTCAGAGGACGCCCCCACAGGGGAAGATCAAGCAATAGGCCTGGTACAGAGGGATATAAGAAGAAGTCTGAAGATTCCAAGCAGCCCAAAACCGAATTCTGATGCCAAAAGTCAAGTAGGAGGCCGATTGTCCCATTTCTATTCAGAAAGGAAACGAATAACGTCAGACATCTGGTCTCTCCAGATAGTAAGGGAGGGATACGATTTAGAATTCTGCCGGTCTCCTCGAGATCGGTTCGTCTTGAACGAGAGAAATCAGTGTCTCTTCCATCTTCTGCAAGAGTTCCTGGAAAAGGGTGCTCTAGAACCAGTACCCTTCAGTCAAAAAGGGAAAGGAGTATACTCCAGAATATTCGCTGTCCCCAAATCGGACGGGGGAAACAGACTGCTTATAGATCTAAGATACCTGAACCATCACATGAAGAAAATACACTTCAAAATGGAAACAATAAGATCCATCACAGCAGTACTCAAACAGAATCAATTCCTGGGGTCCTTGGATCTCCATATACCTATAAAGAGTTCAGCGAGAAGATTCTTGAGGGTGGCAATCCAGGTCAAGAGAAGAACTCTTCACTATCAGTTCAAGGCACTTCCATTTGGTCTGTGTTCTGCACCGAGAGTATTTACGAAGATGGCAGTCGTCATAGCAGCAGAGTTACGCCTCCAGGGAATTCTCATCTTTCCCTACCTGGACGATTGGCTCATTGCAGCAGATTCCAGAGACATTCTGCAAGCTCATCTCAAGACAGCAATAGAGCTCCTTCAATCCCTGGGCTTCTTAATAAACTGGAAGAAGTCGGACATCACCCCCTCTACCTCCAAGAAGTTCCTGGGTCTCCTAATAGATACAGACTCCATGATGTTATACCTAACTCCAGCGAGAATAAAAATCTTGAGGAAAGAAATAAAGACCCTAATGACCCTACGTTCCCCCACTGTCCGCAGGGTTATGAAGACTTTAGGCCATATGACAGCAACATCGGATGCGGTACCATGGGCCTTGATACACGTCAGAGATCTTCAGCAGGATATGTTGAGAACCTGGCATCACACTCTGCACAATCTGGAGGCGAGAGTGAATATAAGAACCTCAACTTTACAGAGTCTAAAGTGGTGGCTTTCGTCCAAAAATCTCTCCCGGGGGAAAGTATTCCAATTCAGGTCTCCGGTGGAAATCACCACGGATGCCTCCAGCAGTGGTTGGGGAGCACACTTTCAGGACAAATGGATCCAAGGGGAATGGTCGACGCGTCAGAAGAAGCGCTCTTTAAACTGCAGAGAGCTGAAAGCAATATTTCTAGCCCTGCTCCACTTCCAGCCGTTTATCAAAAGAAGATATGTGATGATTCGTTCAGACAATCTTCCAGCGGTGTTCTACCTGAACAAACAAGGAGGTACAAGGAATGCTGCGCTCCTGAATCTATGCAAGGAGATATTCTTTTGGGCAGAAGGGCATCTCTCAGAATTAAGAGCGACGCATATAAAAGGTTGCTTGAATACTCGAGCGGATCTCCTGAGTCGGAAGAAGATCAGTCAGTCAGAATGGGAATTGAATCCTGTTATTTTCCAGCAAGTTGTAAACAGATGGGGTTGTCCGGATTGGGATCTCATGGCATCCAAGGAAAACAGGAAACTGACCAACTACTGCTCCCTAAACAGGATGGATCGGCCCACAGTAGTAGATGCGTTCTCCATCAGTTGGAAGCACCTATTTGTCTATTTCACCTGTTCCTCTCATCCTGAGGGTTCTGAGGAAGATCCTGCTGGAAGACCCCAAGCCATCCTAGTAGCCCCATTCTGGCCCAGAAGGTCCTGGTTCCCTCTCCTGCTTCAAATGTCGAAGAGAGAATACTGGAAGCTACCGTTAGTTCCCAACTTACTACTTCAGAACGGCCTGTACCATCAACATCTGGACAGGCTACACCTTACGGCCTGGAGACTGAGAGAACCAGACTAGAACAGCAAGGTCTTACAGAATCGGTGATTTCTATCCTACTATGCTCACGCAAAGATTCCACTAATAAGAAATATGCAAGGATCTGGAAAAAATTTGTGACCTGGTCAACAGAGTCTAACTATCCAGAGGTTACAGTCAAGTCCGTTTTACAATTCCTCCAAGAGGGTTTCCAGAAGGGATTCAAGCCCAACACTTTGAAGGCTCACATGACGGCGATCAATGTGATGACAGAGAATAAATTTCTTAATCACCCTCTCATATCCAGGTTCTTCAAAGCCATAAAGAAATTGAAGCCAACCTTAAGAGAACCTGTTCCCGTCTGGGATCTCTCCCTGGTCCTTAGGAAGTTGTTGACTCCGCCTTTTGAACCCCTTCAAGATACAGATCTTAAATGGTTGTCATACAAGGTACTGTTTCTAGTGGCTATCACCTCAGCAAAGCGCCTAGGAGAGCTACAAGCCTTATCCTCAAAACATCCCTATCTAAGATTCCTGCCTGACGGTGTATTGTTGCGTACCATGCCCTCCTTTATACCGAAAATTTCTTCCTCGGACAATGTGAATAGAGAAGCTTTCCTACCTGCGTTTATTCCTGACCCTGCTAACGAACAGGAAGAGCTCTTGCATACTCTAGATGTAAAAAGAGCAATTGAAATCTATTTGGAAAGAACAGCAGATTTCAGAAATGCAGAAAGCCTATTTTTGTGTCATTTTCAGGATTAAGGAAGGGTCATCAACCATCTAAAGACACCCTGGCTAGATGGATAAGGTCTACGATTATAGAAGCATACGAATTAGAAGGTCTCTCTTCTCCGTTCCCTCTAAGAGCACATTCAACAAGAGCTACCGCAGTCTCCTGGGCGGAACAAGCGCAAGTCTCTATCCAAGACATCTGTAACGCTGCGTCCTGGTCCAAATCTCTCACCTTTGTCAAGCACTATCGGCTGGACATCAACGCTAAAAGCTTAGCCTTCGGCACTGGAGTGTTAAATGCAGCCTTGCAGATTGATCCCCCCCTTTGTGATCTATAAAAATCCCATGGTGTGCTGCCGGAGGACGAAGAGGGAAAGGAAAAATACGTACCTGGGATTTTACTTTCCTTGAGTCCGGAGGCAGCACATATATACCCTCCCAAATAAAGATCTTTCCTTAGCATGAATTTTTTGTCTGAATCTATTTTTTTAAACACAAGGAGATGCAGCTAGATGACCTGCTATATAGGTACTGACTAACTAATCTCTGATTGTCTATCTAGGTGGGCGGTCCAAGGAGCTAATGAGGTCGGGTTAACCCATGGTGTGCTGCCTCCGGACTCAAGGAAAGTAAAATCCCAGGTACGTATTTTTCCTATATATATATATATATATATATATATATATATATAAGAAATAATGCACCAGCATTATTAGAGGCACATAATAAATCTGGAGCATCCTCTTCTGGAGGGCTGTGTGCCAGGAAATGAAGCTACACCAGCGAGGAGCTCGTCTTCTTTTTCTGGCACATATATTGGTAAATGTATGCGGCCTCATAGGTCTGAGAAGCTTTGTGCACCTATCTAAAACAGACTACTGGGAGATGAGAAAGATCCGAATTGTATCTATTTGGATATATTACAACGTTTAAAGGGGTTTTCTGAGATATTTTAACTATTCTCTGAATAGGTCACCAGTATCTGATCGGTGGGGGTCCGACACCTGGGACCCCTGCTGATCAGCTGTTTGAGAAGGCACTTTTATCATAGGGCTGGCCGTTGTGTTCCACATTTTGTGGTCGGTTTCCGTGTTTTGCAGATCTGCAGTTTGTGAACCGCAAAAATGGATATGGTCGTCTGAATGAGCCCTTACAGTGTGAATAGGGCCTAAAGGTACATTTACATGACCGTGATAAAAATGGCCATTTTCTGTCCGTCTATTTATTTTGCTTGGCCGTTATTAACAGCCATTAAAAATGGTTGAATTTCAAGTTTAACATCACAACTAGAGATGAGTGAATTTCATGTTATGAAATTCATTCACGCTTCGTTTGATGGTAAAAGCAGAATTGCTTTATTGATTCCGTTACCGCGGACTATAATGCAATTTTATGACAGAATGCATAAGAAAGGACTCCTCTGCCTAACGAAAATGGGATGGATCCGTTATGCAGCCCACAGACTTCTAAAGACATTCCATTATGCATTCTGTCATAGAACTGCGTTATGGTCCGTGGTAACGGAATCCATAACGCAATTCTGCTTTTATCATCAAACGAAGCGTGAACGAATTTCAAAATATGAAATTCGCTCATCTCTAATCCCAACCCCTGAAGTGCGCTCATTATATATAATGGCCCCCATAATGCCCCCCAGTATAATTAATACCCCAGTAGGAATAATGCCCTCCTTCATGGCTCCTATTCTGCTTATGCAGAAAAAAAAAACTCCACTTGCGGGTCACTCGCTCCTCACTGCAGACAGCAGGACTTGACACCCCCTGTGTGATCATGTGAGGTCACAGTGGATGAGGTGACTATTCATTTTTTTATTTTAACCCCTGAAAGGTCCTTCCCTTTTAACACAGTGTACCCGTTTTTAATGGCAGTTAAGACGGGTGCACTCTTTTCTAAATGGCTGTTAAAAATGGGTCCACTGATTTCAATGTGGTCCGTCTGGCTATGAAAACAGCAAAAAAAAAAGACATGCCCTATTTTTACATCGACCACTATTTACTGGCCATTAAAAAATGGCCTAACAGACTTTAATTAGTTCTAAAAACGAGTGTGTTACAAAAGAGGTATCACAAGACAAGTACCTGTTAGGGACCAGTTTGTTCACTTCAAAACTGTGTACCAGTAAAACTTGTTCTGTTCATTGAAATGAAAGAGAAATACAGTGCTATTCTGAAGTAGGCGCCCTAGTTAGAGCTGCATTGAGCTCTAGCGGATATATACAGGTACAGTACGGATGATGTCAAGATTACAGCTCCGCTGCAGTAGTATGAGGGTAAAATAGCACAATACAGCTAAACAATGTACATGCTGCATGTGAGCACAGGCAATAACGTACAGTACATGTCACAGAAGGTTCTGTTCTAGAAAAGGCACAATTCTTTTAAAAAAAGTTCAGTCAGAAAGCAATATGCACACAGCTAATGTGCTAGACCAGAGTAAAATGGTTGGAAGACCATGGTTAAGAAATCAAATTGTAATTTTTTTTTATTATTCAAGTAAATCAATGGTTAACTGAATTGATCGATCCCATGTCGGTGTCTAAATACACTTTGGTGTAGGCCATTGGGAAAAAGTATAGCCAAAATCTTTTTCGGATAAAAAACTGCGTCTCAATACAAATAATTTCAGTCGGGTCTTCACTTATCCTTCATTATCACTGTCTGTGTTCAGGAGTCTGGAGTCTCCATGGTTCATGACAAAGAAGTCTTCTGAAGTAAGGCCGTACTACTCGAGGGCTTCTTCTAGTTTTATTGGCGGGTCCAGGTAATGCTACAAGGGCAGACAAACACTTATTACAAATTTGTTTGCATATATCTAACCTGTTCTTTAAAATTATGAAAAAGTAAGAGAGAATGTGAATATGTAATGACCTAACGCAGAAACCCCACATAGTAATGCCGTAGTAATCTGATCTGAATCTGTGGATTTACATGCAGAATTAGGGGGCATTCACGCGACTACATGTAATTTGCTGACCACAAAACCCCCGTGTGTCTTCCACATGCTTTCCCCATCCGTATGTCCATCTGCAAAGGATAAAACATGTACTATTCGTGGCTGAAAATGCGGACCACGGGCCCATTGAAGTCACTGGGGGACATTTATCGGTAATGGCGTCATTTGCGCCAAAAAAATACCAACATTACAAATCAAAAGTGGCGAATTTTTTTAAAAATATAAACTTGATTATCCACCTATTTCTCTCGATTTGTGAAATTTTAACGCCAATGGCACTAAAAAGCGACATTTGAAGCATATTTGCGACATTTCCAATGGTAAAATGAGACTTTTTTCTTAGACTCGGGACGTTTTAGTTATTGTTTTGTTTTTTAATGTGAATTTCCTGATAAAACCCTGTTTGGCTCATTTATATTAGATAAAAATAAATGCATCCTGTATTATTACTTACCTATCACTTGCTCCCACGATGAGTTGGTTTTACTTTTCATAAATGCAACTTTTTGACAAAAATTCACATCTTTATGCCATAAACGCGACTTTTTACACAAAACACCACCACATAAGTTGTCCTAATTGTCTGCAACAATTTGAGCCATTTCTGCTGATAAGAGGATGATAAATGAGGTGTAATATGCGCCAATTTGTTAGCCCTGCTCACTTTGACATTTATAACTCATTTCTGGCGTGACGCATTCTTTATGGTGAAAATTCTGGAGAAAACAGTTGATATATTTGGCGCCAATCAGAACGCCATTCTGTTGGCGCATTTCACACCATAATTTTGGCGCAACATGCTTAGTAAATGTCCCCCAATAAGTCTGCATAAAAAAAGGGATGCAACATGAATGTCATATGTATTTTGCAGACTGCAAAATGCAAAGTTGTGTGAATCTACCCTCAATAAAAAAAAAGAGAGAAATCTAAAAAGGATTGGCAATGCTCTGCATTTAAAATGTCTGCATCCGGTCTGAAAATAAAAGCAGATTTTTTCACTTGATTTCCAGTGTGAACATTTCCTTACCAAATATATACATCCATTCTACAATGTGCTAACCCAGCTTTCGAGTGCTTGCACAGGGCTGTAATAGTGGCAGGAGGCATCCCCTTTAAGGCTTCATTGTGGATGATGACACTGCAGGCATGATGATACCGGGGATGACAATCACTGCATTGGGGAAATCAACCAGGACTGAGTCATCTAGGAGTCAAGGCTGATTGTTAGGGACATGAGCTGGTGGGGCCCCTGTAGAACATCAGTGCAAAGGATGAGAGCACGGCGGGTGGTGACGTCACAAAGTGTGTCAACCTATATGTTAAGCGTCTAGACCTAAAGCTGTCAGAAAATATGAAAGCTACCCCTCTGAGCAGGGGGTTGCACATGCTAGAGGCATGGCTCCATTGGATTGTGAGGCCATGGAGGAAGGCATCATTGTGTTGCCAGGGATAAGGGCAGCTGGACATCTTAAGGGTGGTGATAACACAAGAGGCAACACCAGAGTCCAAATCATGTCACAGGTGAGGGGTGTGAGAACTAGGAATTCATCACTGGGGTCTGCTGATGCCAGCCATGCTGCCTTTTGCCTCCTCCATAAAGTGATGTAGCACAATCTGTAGACTAGGGTTGTCATAATATCCAAATTTTGATTTGATTTCGATACCATAAAAAAGTATTGCGAAACTCGATACCACGCGAAAAATATAAAACACCAAAAAAGTTGCATGCATCCCGCATTTTATGGAACATCCGACCTGTAATAGAACAGTCCTATCCTATTTTTTGGGGGGACAAGGTGACCAAAAAATGGCGAATGGCAGTTTTTTGTTTTTTTTTGTTATGGCGTTCACCGCATAGGAGATATTTTAATAGCTTGGACTTTTCGAACGTGGCAATATGTAATATGTTTATTTATTTATTGTTTATATATTTTATATGTAAAATTGGGAAAGGGGGTGATTTAAACTCAATATTTTGGTGTTTTTTTTTTACTTCTTATTTAATAACTATTTCCACCCCTTAGGGGCTAGAACCTGGGATCTTTTAATCCCTTGTCCTATTCACCTTAGTAGAGCTCTATTAGTGTGAATAGGACTTCACACTCTGCCTGCTGCCCTGTGCATAGTGCACACAGCAGCAGGGAGATTACCATGGCAGCCAGGGCTTCAGCCATGGCTGCCATGGTAACCGATCAGAGCCCCGCGATTACACTGCTGGGGTTCCGATCGGAAGCTGCCACTGGCAGGCAAATCTATAGACAGTGCAGGAATTTAAATGAATAAAATACAATTTATACTGAATCTTTCCCACAAAACTATATATCAATCTGCTTAGCTACTTCTCTATAACATGTTGTCCACCAATCAAAACCGTGTTCAACAGAACAAGCTCCCTTTAAGGCTACATACTGGACAAGAATAGGGTGGCCAATGTCACTTGCTTTTGCGACTTCATATGTAGCAGTTGACAGAAACATTCTTAACCACCTCAGCTCCGCTAGCTTAAACCCCCTTAATGACCAGACCACTTTTTACAATTCTGCACTACACTACTTTCACGGTTTATTGCTCGGTCATACAACTTACCACCCAAATGAATTTTACCTCCTTTTCTTCTCACTAATAGAGCTTTCATTTGGTGGTATTTCATTGCTGCTTTACTTTTTTTTTTATATATTAATCGAAATCGACCGAAATTTTTGCAAAAAAATGACATTTTTCACTTTCTGTTGTAAAATTTTTCAAATATAACTACATTTCTATATAAATTTTTCTCTAAATTTATTGTTCTACATGTCTTTGATCCAAAAAAATGCAATAAGTGTCCTATTTATTGGTTTGGGTAAAAGTTATAGCGTTTACAAACTATGGTGCAAAAATGTGAATTTACGCACTTTGACTTTCTGAGCCCCTGTCATGTTTCCTGAGGTTCTACAATGCCCAGACAGTAGAAACACCCCACAAATGACCCCATTTCGGAAAGTAGACACCCTAAGGTATTCACTGATGGGCATAGTGAGTTCATGGAAGTTTTTATTTTTTGTCACAAGTTAGCGGAAAATGTTTTTGTTTTTTTTCTTACAAAGTCTCATATTCCACTAACTTGTGACAAAAATTTTTTTTTTTACATGAACTCACCATACCCCTCACGAAATACCTTGGGGTGTCCTTCTTTCCAAAATGGGGTCACTTGTGGGGTATTTATTCTGCCCTGGCATTTTAGCATGGGTATATGTAAAAAGACACCCCAAAACACATTTCCCTACTTCTCCTGAGTACGGCGATACCACATGTGTGACACTTTTTTGCAGCCTAGGTGCACAAAGGGGCCCAAATTCCAATGAGTACCGTATATACTCGAGTATAAGCCGAGGCCCCTAATTTTACCCCAAAAAAATGGGAAAAATTATTGACTCGAGTATAAGACTAGGGTACATATAGCATCTTATGCTGGTCCCCCTCATGGCCCTATGTGTCACCTCATGTGTCCTAAACTGCGCACATAACTGGCTTTGTGTGTAAAGTTTTTTACTAGTGTGTAAAACAAGCTCTCTCCTATTGATAACATGGCCGCCTCTGTACTCACTGTCACTATGAAGGCCCAAAAAGCATATTTAGGTATATATGACAGTACAGGTCTTATAAAGTGTATTAGAATCATCTAAGTATCCCCCCTGTCCACCTTATAAATACAGTAAAATGAAGTTTTATAACCTGCTTGAATCGTGTTCAATCTGCCCAAGGGGCGGTGTTTCATCTCAACTTGCGCCCAGCCAGCCTCGCCACAACTGCCGTTTGAAGCGCCGCCCAACTCATCAATATTCACTTCGCTGGGCGGCTACTCTGAAGCGCTGCTCTGAACTGTGCCCGGCGCATGCGCATAAAGCAGAGGCTGCATCGGCCTCTGAGAATCAGACTGTGCGCAGGCGCGATGCGATCCCGGCCAGTGAGGGTGCCGCCGCATGCGCTGAAGATGGCCGGGGACACTAGTAGCCGCCCAGAGAAGTGAATATTGATGAGGCACAAGTTAGCGGAAATTGTGTTTTTTTTTTTTTTTCTCACAAAGTCTCCCTTTCCGCTAACTTGTGACAAAAAATACAATTTTACATGAACTCGCCATGCCCCTCACGAAATACCTTGGGGTGTCTTCTTTCCAAAATGGGGTCACATGTGGGGTATTTATACTGGCCTGGCATTTTAGGGGCCCTAAAGCGTGAGAAGAAGTCTGCAATATAAATGTTTAACATTTTTACGCATTTGGATTCCGTGAGGGGTATGGTGAGTTTATGTGAGATTTTTATTTTTGTCACAAGTTAGTGGAATATGAGACTTTGTAAGAAAAAATAAAAATAAAATCAGTTTCCGCTAACTTGTGACAAAAAAAATAAAATCTTCGATGAACTCGCCATGCCCCTCAAAAGTGATCCTTTTATAGCGCCGCAGCAATTTTACTATGTTTTTGCAGTGATCAGAAAAAAATAATTTCTGTCACTGCGGTGGGGCGGACTGAACGCAAGTGTGCGCACAAGATCAGGCCTGATCGGGCGAACACTGCGTTTTTTGTAGAGCCTATAGAACATGTCCTATTCTATCCGCAATTGCGGACAAGAAAAGGCATTTTCTATATAGTTCTGGCAATGTGCGGATCCGCAAAATGCGGAAAGCACATTGCCGGTGTCCGTGTGTTTTGCGGATCCGCGGTGTCCGTGTTTTGCAGATCCGTGGATCCGCAAAACACATACGGACGTCTGAATGGAGCCTTACAGGGGGATGATCAATGACAGGGGGGTGATCAGGGAGTCTATATGGGGTGATCACCCCCCTGTAAGGCTCCATTCAGACGTCCGTATGTGTTTTGCGGATCCAGGAATCCGTGGATCCGCAAAACACATACGGACATCTGAATGGAGCCTTACAGGGGGGGATCAATGACAGGGGGGTGATCAGGGAGTCTATATGGGGTGATCACCCCCCTGTCATTGATCACCCCCCTGTAAGACTCAATTCAGACGTCCGTATGTGTTTTGCGGATCCGTGGCTCTGTAAGTAGCACCAATCACTACTACACTACACCCCCCTGTCACTTATTAACCCCTGATCACCCCATATAGACTCCCTGATCACCCCCCTGTCATTGATCACCCCCCTGTCATAAGACTCCATTCAGACGTACGTATGATCCGCAAAACACATACGGACGTCTGAATGGAGCCTTACAGGGGGGTGATCAATGACAGGGGGGTGATCAGGGAGTCTATATGGGGTGATCAGGGGTTAATAAGTGACAGGGGGGTGTAGTGTAGTAGTGATTGGTGCTACTTACAGAGCTGCCTGTGTCCTCTGGTGGTCGATCCAAGCAAAAGGGACCACCAGAGGACCAGGTAGCAGGTATATCAGACGCTGTTTAACCTTTCAGGGGTTAAAAAAAATCGCATCTACAGCCTGCCAGCGAATGATCGCCGCTGGCAGGCTGTAGATCCACTCGTTTACCTTCCGATCCTGTGTGTGCGCGTTCACAGGAAATCTCGCGTCTCGCGAGATGACGCGCCGGCGCGTCAAGGAGGAATAAATCGACCGCCGCCGGAACGCAATCCTGCGTTAGGCGGTCCGGAGGCGGTTAAAGGCTAAGGACACCTTTGGGCATTTTTTTTTACTATTGCACATTTTGCGCTAAAAAACATTTTTTTCCATTGGTCTTTAAAACTTTTGAGCCCCTTTGACATTCTCTAGTAGCATGCTCTGTGTTATTACTGTGTTCCGTCAGGCAGCTTAGTTGATGTCCCCTTATCAGTCATCTCATAAACGCTCATTATAGCTCAATGTGGCTTAAAATAAGCTATTGGTAATTTAGAGATGAGGCTTATTAGATGACCGGCGCAAAGTGAAAGTACGATTCTCACAGCTAGGCAGAAGTTATCGCTTTATGACAAATCTGCTAAATATTTTTAGCAAAAACCAATTAAAAAAATTATTTTAAGCCCAAAATAAGTAAAATGCAATCTTAAAAAATATTTACCCCCGAAGGTGTACATAGCCTTTAAGTCTACAGCCTATGGGCATTTTGATTTTCGATGCAATTGTATGGCAATTCAATTTAGAATGACAAATATAGGCTAGGACAAACCTCGTTTGCTAAAGCAAAAGTTCCCCAGTGAATTCCAACAGATTTCTTGGCACGAACATCAGCATGGACTCTTACTGCGTCTTCTGGGTCAATGTGCTGGCTTTTCATAAACCACCTAAAAAAAACAAAAAACAAAAAAAATATTTCACAACTGCATTGAAGGCTCTGTTTGGGGCTTCAGTCATAGGTTCCGCAAAAATAGGGGAGAGAAAAGTCCTGCATGTTGCAGTCAGTTCTACGTCACTTGTACATCTTCTCTGTAGTGTACATGAGATATGCCTCACTGTCTATGACAATGAAGTGTTAACATTTTTTTCCATCAAAGAAGAAATCCAACATGCCATGAACAGACAGAGATTATAAAAATAATTAAAAATAAAAACGACAAGTTGTGCAGAATGTTTTCCCACAAAACACTATATCAATCTGCTCAGCTCCTCCTGCTCTATACCATGCTGCATGCAGATCAGATGCCATGTTCAATGTGGCAGGTTTGGGGTATGGAATGGGAAACCTACTGGGTACATACACTAAATATATCCATAGACCCCATTCACTCAGCATGTGCCAAATAGAGATGTCCCGAATAGTTCGCCGGCGAATAGTTCCCGGCGAACATAGCTTATTCGCGTTCGCCGCGGCGGGCGAACATATGCGATGTTCGGTCCGCCCCCTATTCGTCATCATTGTGTAAACTTTGACCCTGTACCTCACAGTCAACAGACACATTCCAGCTAATTAGCAGCAGACCCTCCCTCCCAGACCCTCCCACCTCCTGGACAGCATCCATTTTAGATTCTTTCGGAAGCTGCATTCTTAGTGAGAGGAGGGAAAGTGCTGCTGCTGATGATTTAATAGGGAAAGCGTTAGCTAGGGCAGTGTTCTGTGTCCACAGACTCATCTGCTGTAAGGACAGCGTCCTGACAGCACCCCAAAATGCCCTTTTTAGGGCTGGTACATCAGTACCATAGCATTCTTTAGAAATGTTGGCCCATATTGATAGGATAGCATCTTGGATACATGTTCTCATGGTGCCATATTCAACAATAACCTTTTAAATAATTAATAATACAACAAAAACTTCAAATGGATGAAAAGGCCGCGGTCTTTATTAAATTATTGGGGGTTACATAACTCAACCACTTTAAACCAATATAAAACCATATTTAATAATATTAAAGTCCATTTACTGAATTAATTTAAATCCACCCAGAATTCTGAGCGACTAACCCCCCCCTGAAATGAAACAAAGACCGCGACAATATTCAGGGAGGGCGGGCGGGACAAGCCTCTTCTCTGTTCTTGACACGGCGACTGATCTCCACAGGTACGATACCTTCTTAAATAGGTAGCTTTCCCGCCGCACCGCACCGCTAACCAATCCAGGACCTAGATAAAAATAGAACAAGGCCCAGCAACCGGACAGCAACCGATTTAACCAATAATAATCACTGACCCTTCAGCCTAACTGACCAATCCTGAAGCTGCCCGGTATCCAACTGGCTTACTTCACCTGAGGAAAATAAACAGAGACACAAAGGGAAAAGAGAAAAGGGAAAGGGGGCAGAAAACCCAAAACCAATAGTACCATATGTTTCAATGGCACCATGAGGTGCAAAGCCTATTCAGGCCATGCCCCTATCATGGTGCCATATTCAACAATAACCTTTTAAATAATTAATAATACAACAAAAACTTCAAATGGATGAAAAGGCTGCGGTCTTTATTAAATTATTGGGGGTTACATAACTCAACCACTTTAAACCAATATAAAACCATATTTAATAATATTAAAGTCCATTTACTGAATTAATTTAAATCCACCCAGAATTCTGAGCGACTAACCCCAACAGGCAAGTGAGGATTCATCCGAACTTGCCCCCCCCACCAACAAAACCGCAGCCCTTTCAATCATTACTTGTAAACCATTAATAAAAATATCAAGCCCAATATCCGAGAGATGAACCAAATCCTCTCTATATAACCCCCGAATTGACCCCTCCAACTCCAAATGACGATGAGACCAGCCATTTACAACTGGCATAAATTTCTCCAAGCCTCGATTTATCCTCCTACGAATCTTATCCAAAAATCTTAGCTGAGGATTATTCCACAAAAAACGAGGGATAATTTCTGAAAAAATCAATACCACCCCCGGGGTGAGCTCACTAATATAAACTAAATCTTTTTTCATTTCAGCTAATAAATCTAACGTTTTATTTCTACCTAAATCATTCCCACCTACGTGGAAAATAATCGCCTGCGGGGAAGATGTGACTGTAACTCCCCTTTTAAAATAGGAACTACCTGCCTCCATTTCATTCCTCTAAAACCAAACCAATATAAACAAACAGACGGGATATTAAAAAATACTTGTTGGGAATAATTACGAACCGAAGATCTCCTTTCGGCCCAGAAAATGAACGAATGTCCCATAATCCAAACTCTAATCTCCTCAGAATCTGAAAAAGAATTATAATCATCACACTAAATTAGGTCTAACATATAATCTATAACAGTCCGAATCCCACCTACCAATTCTTTTTATCAGAGCTTTATCCAAACCCATTCGCGAAGCTTCCGTAGCTGCTCCAATACGAAAAGAATGGAATGAATAACGCTCTGAACCTAAACCCAGCAGACATAAACATTTCTTAAAAACTGCATTAAACTACCCAGATATAAACTGGGAAACTGAATCTTGTATATCTCATAAAGGAAACAGGTTCTTGGCAATAACCAAAGACAATTATCTCTCCCAACTGGTTCAGGACCCGACTAGAGGGACGGCCATACTGTACTTAATATTAACCAATAGACCTGACAGAACAACAGACGTGCAGGTTGGGGGACACCTGGGAAATAGTGACCATAAAGTAATAACCTTCCAATTATCATTCAAAAGAGTGTTTCTACAGGGAGGAACAAAAATACCAAACTTCAAAAAAGCTAAATTTAGCCAACTAAGAGAGGCCATAGGCCTAACTAACTGGGACAAAGTCCTCAAAAATAAAAATACAGCCACAAAATGGGATATCTTTAAAAACATCCTAAAATCTCATTGTGAGAGGTACATACCGTATGGGAATAAAAGGTTAAGGAACAAAAAGAAACCAATGTGGATAAACAGAACTGTAAAGAAAGCAATAAATGACAAAAAGAAAGCATATAAAACACTAAAACAGGAGGGTAGCACGGAAGCACTGAAAAACTATAAGGAAAAAAACAGAACATGTAAAAAACTAATAAAAGCGGCCAAACTAGAGACCGAGAGATTAATTGCCAAAGAGAGTAAAACTAACCCTAAAATGTTCTTCAATTATATAAATGTTAAAAAGTATAAATCTGAAGGTGTCGGCCCTTTAAAGAGTAATGAGGGGGGATTCGCAGAGAGCGACGAGGAGAAAGCAAAACTGTTAAATATTTTTTTCTCCAGTGTATTCACTGAGGAATATAAACTATCAGATGAAATGCTGAATGTTGAAATAAATTCCCCATTAAAAGTGTCCTGTTTGACCCAGGAAGAAGTACAACAGCGACTTAAAAAGATCAAAATAGACAAATTGCCAGGACCAGATGGCATACACCCAGTGCCGGTGCAAGGATTTTTGCCTCCCTAGGCAAGATAAAAATTGCCACCCCCCCCCCCCTTATCAGATGATCTGCCCATATCATGACATCACATTTGTTCCACCCCTTTCTCAGCTTTTAAATTAAAAGAACTGCTATGTTTCCCTTAGGGTTAATCCAGCTTCTTGTAGCTGTCTCTTTTTGCGGAACGGAATTGCGGACCCATACATTTCTATGGGATCCGCAATTCCGATCCTGAAAAAAATAGAACATGTCCTATTCTTGTCCGCAATAGCGGACAAGAATAGGCATATTCTCTTAGTGCCCGCAAAATGCGGAACGCACATTGCTGCTGTCCGTGTTTTGTGGATCCGCAAAACACACATGGATGTGTGAATGGACCCTAAATGTGAGGTAAATTAGTTTCCAATGTAGTATTAATAACTAAACAATTACATAATAAACATATTGCATTGTCTACTTACCACCAGGACAATAAGATGACCTGGTCTCTGGCTGCAGTCTGGCTCTTGGTCTGGCTCTGGGGACTCCCTTGTCACTCTCTTCCCCCCCCCCTCCCTTGTCACTCTCTTCTCCCTCCCTCCCTCCCTTGTCACTCTCATTCCAGCCCCCCCTCCCTTGTCACTCTCATTCCAGCCCCCTCTCCCTTGTCACTCTCATTCCAGCCCCCCCCCTCCCTTGTCACTCATTTTACCCCCCCTCCCTTGTCACTCTCATTTTACCCTCCCCTCCCTTGTCACTCTCATTCCAGCCCCCCCTCCCTTGTCACTCTCATTCCAGCCCCCCCTCCCTTGTCACTCTCATTTTACCCTCCCCTCCCTTGTCACTCTCATTTTACCCCCCCTCCCTTGTCACTCTCATTTTACCCCCCCTCCCTTGTCACTCTCATTGCAGCCCCTCCCTTGTCACTCTCATTGCAGCCCCTCCCTTGTCACTCTCATTGCAGCCCCCCCTTGTCACTCTTATTGCAGCCCCCCCTCCTTGTCACTCTCATTGCAGCCCCTCCCTTGTCACTCTCATTGCAGCCCCCCCTTGTCACTCTCATTGCAGCCCCCCCTCCTTGTCACTCTCATTGCAGCCCCTCCCTTGTCACTCTCATTGCAGCCCCCCCTTGTCACTCTCATTGCAGCCCCCCCTCCTTGTCACTCTCATTGCAGCCCCCCCTTGTCACTCTCATTGCAGCCCCCCCCTTGTCACTCTCATTGCAGCCCCCCCTTGTCACTCTCATTGCAGCCCCCCCCTTGTCACTCTCATTGCAGCCCCCCCTTGTCACTCTCATTGCAGCCCCCCCCTTGTCACTCTCATTGCATCCCCCCCCTTGTCACTCTCATTGCAGCCCCCCCCTTGTCACTCTCATTGCAGCCCCCCCCTTGTCACTCTCATTGCAGCCCCCCTCTTGTCACTCTCATTGCAGCCCCCCTCTTGTCACTCTCATTGCAGCCCCCCCGTCACTCTCATTGAAGCCCCCCCCCCCCCGTCACTCTCATTGAAGCCCCCCCTGTCACTCTCATTGAAGCCCCCCCCGTCACTCTCATTGAAGCCCCCCCGTCACTCTCATTGAAGCCCCCCCGTCACTCTCATTGAAGCCCCCCCCATCACTCTCATTGAAGCCCCCCCCGTCACTCTCATTGAAGCCCCCCGTCACTCTCATTGAAGCCCCCCGTCACTCTCATTGAAGCCCCCCCGTCACTCTCATTGAAGCCCCCCCGCCACTCTCATTGAAGCCCCCCCCGTCACTCTCATAGAAGCCCCCCCCCGTCACTCTCATTGAAGCCCCCCCCCCCGTCACTCTCATTGAAGCCCCCCCCGTCACTCTCATTGAAGCCCCCCCCGTCACCTCTAATGTAGCGTGGCCGAGCTCTGTTTGGTCCGCGGTACAGGAGCTTTTGTTTCCTGTACCCGGCCGGACTGAAAGGAAGTGCACACTAAGTGAGCACTTCCTGTCAGTCCGGCCGGGTACAGGAAACAAAAGCTCCTGTACCGCGGACCAAACAGAGCTCGGCCACGGACAGCACAGAGCAGATACAGAATGACAGCAGGCGCAGGCTGGCTGCGCAGCACTGAGCCGGCGGCCGGAGATTCTTTAGAGCGGCAAGCGCTCAGCCGCTCAGGAGGCGCAGCATGAGGGGCGCCGCCGGCCGGCCGGACTTATATTACCAACTTTTTTTTTTTTTTTTACACTGCAACGGGCGCCCCCTGCTAAATGGCGCCCTAGGCGACTGCCTAAGTCGCCTTACTGGTGGCGCCGGCCCTGCATACACCCCCGTATCCTAAGGGAATTAAGTAATGTCATAGCCAGACCCTTATTTCTGATATTTGCGGACTCTATACTGACAGGGAATGTCTCACAGGATTGGCGCATGGCAAATGTGGTGCCAATATTCAAAAAGGGTCCAAAAACAGAGCCTGGAAACTATAGGCCGGTAAGTTTAACATCTGTTGTGGGTAAACTGTTTGAAGGTTTTCTGAGAGATGCTATATTAGAGCATCTTAACGGAAATAAACAAATAACGCCATATCAGCATGGCTTTGTGAGAGATCGTTCATGTCAAACTAATTTAATCAGTTTCTATGAGGAGGTAAGTTCTAGACTTGACAGTGGCGAATCAATGGATGTCGTGTATCTGGACTTCTCCAAAGCATTTGACACTCTACCACATAAAAGGTTAGTATATAAAATGAGAATGCTCGGACTGGGAGAAAACGTCTGTAAGTGGGTAAGTAACTGGCTCAATGATAGAAAACAGAGGGTGGTTATTAACGGTACATACTTAGATTGGGTCACTGTCACTAGTGGAGTACCTCAAGGGTCAGTATTGGGCCCTATTCTCTTCAATATATTTATTAATGATCTTGTAGAAGGCTTGCATAGTAAAATATCAATTTTCGCAGATGACACTAAACTGTGTAAAGTAATTAACACTGAAGAGGACAGTATATACTACTACAGAGGGATCTGGATAGATTGGAGGCTTGGGCAGATAAGTGGCAGATGAGGTTTAACACTGACAAATGTAAAGTTATGCACATGGGAAGGAATAATGCAAATCACCCGTACATACTAAATGGTAAAACACTCGGTAACACTGACATGGAAAAGGATCTAGGAATTTTAATAAACAGCAAACTAAGCTGCAAAAAACAGTGTCAGGCAGCTGCTGCCAAGGCCAATAATGGGTTGCATCAAAAGGGGCATAGATGCCCGTGATGAGAACATATTCCTACTACTTTACAAATCATTAGTCAGACCACACATGGAGTACTGTGTACAGTTCTGGGCTTCAGTGAACAAGGCAGACATAGCAGAGCTGGAGAGGGTCCAGAGGAGGGCAACTAAAGTAATAACTGGAATGGGGCAACTACAGTACCCTGAAAGATTATCAAAATTAGGGTTATTCACGTTAGAAAAAAGACGACTGAGGGGAGATCTAATTACTATGTATAAATATATCAGGGGGCAGTACAGAGATCTATCCCATCATCTATTTATCCCCAGGACTGTGACTGTGACGAGGGGACATCCTCTGCGTTTGGAGGAAAGAAGGTTTGTACACAAACATAGAAAAGGGTTCTTTACGGTAAGAGCAGTGAGACTATGGAACTCTCTGCCTGAGGAGGTGGTGATGGTGAGTACAATAAAGGAATTCAAGAGGGGCCTGGACGTATTTCTGGAGCGTAATAATATTACAGGCTATAGCTACTAGAGAGGGGTCGTTGATCCAGGGAGTTATTCTGATTGCCTGATTGGAGTCGGGAAGGAATTTTTTATTCCCCTAAAGTGAGGAAAATTGGCTTCTACCTCACAGTTTTTTTTTGCCTTCCTCTGGATCAACTTGCAGTATGACAGGCCGAACTGGATGGACAAATGTCTTTTTTCGGCCTTATTTACTATGTTACTACTATGTTACTAGGCCGGACAAGGGATGCCTTCTTTCCTCGCGTCTGGAACCAGCATTTGAAACTCCTTCCACTGTGCACGAGAAAGAGAATCAGCTATAACATTTTCTTTACTTGGTAAATACTTAGCCTTCAACCAAATATTTCTAGCAAGGCAACATCTAACCAAAACCTGTAACAACTTAACTACTAATTTATTATTAGATGACAAGCAATTTACTGCAAACAACACACCTTTATTATCAGTATGTAATAAAACCCTCTTGTTAGCCAACTCGCAACCCCAAATTGCTAAAGACACTACAACTGGAAATAACTCCAATAAAACCAAATTCTTTGTGAGCCCAGCTGTTCTCCAGGACTCAGGCCACGACCCCGCTGACCACTGACCATCCAGAAACGCCCCATAACCCCTTGAACCTGATGCGTCCGTAAACAGCCCCAACTCCATTGCCTCCACAAAATAACCCTGCCAAATACTAGCTCCATTAAAATTAACCAAAAATTCCTCCCAAACTCTAAGGTCATCTTTAAGTTCTTTATTCAAACGAACATGAGCTCCCGGAAACTTCAAACCACTCGTAGCCATATATAACCTCCTAGAAAAAATCCTACCCACAGGAATTACTCTAGACGCAAAAGCAAACAACCCCAACAAACTTTGTAATTCCCTTAACGTAGTCTTTTTAGAAATCAACATTCTTTTTATTAATGACAGTAACCTATCAATTTTCTCCCCTGGCAACCTAAACTCCATTTCAACAGTGTCAATAGTTATGCCTAAAAACTCAATAGAACAACAGGGTAAAACAGTCTTCTCCTCAGCCAACGGAACACCGAAACACCTACAAACTTCATAAAAACGACTTAACAAACTAGAACAAACCTCAGAACCTGCTGGACCAATAAACAAAAAATCATCTAAATAGTGCAGCAAACCACCAACTTTAACATTATACATGCACACCCAATGAATAAATGAAGAAAATGATTCAAAATAAGAACATGACAACGAGAAACCCATGGGCAAACACATATCATAGTAAAATCTCTCCTCAAATTTAAAACCTAAAGAATTAAAACCCTCAGGACATACTGGTAATAAACGAAAAGCAGATTTAATATCTGCTTTCGCCATTAAACAATTTCTACTAAACGAATTCAATAATTTTATAGCATCATCAAAAGAACTGTAAGAAACTGAACATAGCTGATCATCAATTTCATCATTCAATGAAAATTTCTCCAGAAAAGATAAATGATGAATGATCCTAAACTCATTACTAGCTTTCTTAGGCACTAAACCTAGAGGGGAAACACGAAAATCTTCAAATTCTCACTCAAAAGACAACCTGTCCCTTTAAATCTAGGAACGAAAAAAAAACAACAGAAAAACCTTTAATTAACAGCTCGGCTTTCTCCCTGTTTGGGTACATTTCTAGCCATGGCCGCATGTTTTGCAAGATCACTGGGGTCCGTGCCTTTTGAATACTCCCGGTTAATGCCAACCTGCTGAGATCCAAAGGGCCTTTTAAAACATCTAAACATTGGATGCGGACCCGCACAAACAGAGCATTCATGCCTATACCTGCACGAACTTAACCATTTGCACACTGACTCGTTAAAAGCAAAACACAAGCCCTTCTTAAATGAATTCTGTGAACCCACAACCTGGTGCCTATTAATTGCAACCGTCCTTTGAGGTAGCATCAAGCTTAACCATAACCCCACGTCCTTGCCCCATTTCAAAACCGGATGAACCGCTAGCTTTTGCCTAAAAGTTTCATCATAATGAAACCATGAAAGCCCACCGAAATTACGATAAGCTTCCAAAATAGTATCAATATGCTGAAACAGACCCACTCCCAGCTGAGGATATTTAGTGACTAAAATAGAAGCATAAATTGAAAAAGCCTACAACCAATTGTTAAAGGATTTAACAATACCTCTTCGCCTTTCCTCATCTGACTTTTCATCTGTCTTTTTATCTACTTTAAAAACCTCTTTGGCCGACGGTAGTAAGGACAAAATATCCACATACTCACTTCGCCAAATTTTTTCTTTTACTACATTAGACAGATGAAAACCCAGAGGGGAAGCTTCACACGACAGTGCTTCTTTTAAGCAAACTTCGTTAACCCCCACTGCGTTTTCAAAAACCGGACCCCCTCCGCCAGGAGCCAAACTAGCCGCTGGCAAAGGGGGATCCGTCCACGCCACAGATGGCGACTCCACTGACTGCTCAGCTCTTACTCTACTTCCTTTAGCTAAATCAGTAAACAATACTGCTAAATCCTGTAAAAAAAGACATGTTAGGGTTAACAGACAGCAATGACTGCCTGTCTGAATTCTCACCCCTGGGAGGCTGGATAGGGTCTTCAGGCAGCAACACAGCTATCCCCTCTAAACCAGGCTGCGAGACCGCCGGCCTGGGAGGAGACTGCTGGTGCCTGCCCAGATTACTGGTCCTCTGCGGCGAATAGGCCCTCCTGGGTCTTTTCTTCCTGCTTGACATCCTTGTTGGGGTGGCCGCCGGCAGCGCTCCTGCAGAAATCTCTACTTCCTGGTTCGCTACCGGTGATGACGAACTTCCGGCCGCTGCGTCATGGTGAAAACTTAGTCCCGCCTCTTCCGGCGCATGCGCCGTCCCGATTCCTTCAATCCGCGGCATACCGGAACCCTGAGACATCAGCACTTCCCCGGCCAACAACCTGCGCAGCCACTCGTCGCCGCCACAGGTAAAAGCTCTATTGCGAATGTGGCCGAGGAGAGCCTCAGTACTGCTAGGGTCCATCTTCAGCCGCAGGTTTTTTCTTCCACCGCCGGTCTTCTTTACTTCAGACGCCGCTGCTACCAATTCGCCAACTCCGAACCACTGCTCCGCTTTAGGCGCCGCTTCAACACCGCCGCTTTCTCTTCCAGATGCCGACCCCTCCGGAGCTCCTTCTTCACCGCCGACGCCGAACACCGCTGCTGCCGGACCTTTCTTTAACCGACGTGGACAAGCCTCTTCTCTGTTCTTGACACGGCGACTGATCTCCACAGGTACGATACCTTCTTAAATAGTCACCAAAAAAATGAATGAAAATAACTTACATATGTATGAAGATCCAAACAACTTTATTGTATTTATATATAAACATATAAACAATACATACATATATAATAAAACAGGCAGCACAAGGCGGGACACACAGATGAGTAGCAGGACCCAAGGAGAGGCCGGGAGATCGATGCACGAAATAACAGGGAAAAAGAATGCTAGCTGAAAGAGCATACCTCAAAACCTCATAGCAGCAACGCCCCAAACAAAGTGCAAGGGAGGCGATTGTAGAGATTGAGGTTGAAATAAATAAATAGGTAGCTTTCCCACCGCACCGCACCGCTAACCAATTCAGGACCTAGATAAAAATAGAACAAGGCCCAGCAACCGATTTAACCAATAATAATCACTGACCCTTCAGCCAAACTGACCAATCCTGAAGCTGCCCGGTATCCAACTGGCTTACTTCACCTGAGGAAAATAAACAGAGACACAAAGGGAAAAGAGAAAAGGGAAAGGGGGCAGAAAACCCAAAACCAATAGTACCATATGTTTCAATGGCACCATGAGGTGCAAAGCCTATTCAGGCCATACCCCTATCATTCTGTTTACGCCAAATTCGGACTCTACCATTTGAATGTCTCAACAGAAATCGAGACTCATCAGACCAGGCAACATTTTTCCAGTCTTCAACAGTCCAATTTTGGTGAGCTCGTGCAAATTGTAGCCTCTTTTTCCTATTTGTAGTGGAGATGAGTGGTACCCGGTGGGGTCTTCTGCTGTTGTAGCCCATCCGCCTCAAGGTTGTGCGTGTTGTGGCTTCACAAATGCTTTGCTGCATACCTTGGTTGTAACCAGGGGTGGGATTCAAATTTTTAACAACAGGTTCCCTACTCAGCGGTGGATACGCAGCGCGTCACGAGTCACGACACATATTTACATACACCATATATATGCAACACAGTCACAACATATTTACATACACCATATATATGCTACACACAAATACACTATATATACACTACACACATACCACTCAACTTTTAAAAAGACTTAGGAGCTAAACTCTGGAATTGAAGCGCTCATCTCCTGCTGCCGCTGTAATTTTAACAACCGAATCTGGAGCACCTGAGGGAACTGGCTGAATCCCATGTCGGATTCTTGTTCGATAGAATTTATGAAATTAGTGTAAAAACAATACAAATGCAACTCATTTTCAAGGTAAAAAAATATCCACATACCAGTTTATAATCTTATATTTTAATATTCATCAGCAAACGGTAAGGTACAACACAAACATTATGTGCCATTTCAAGTATGTGATATCTAGTGAACACATTGACAGAATTCCATCAAAAACTAAAGCTGGCTGATGATGTATCATCAAAAGAAAGTTAAAGATAATGGTTTGGAAACAACAGTAAAATTACATACAGAAAATCTGTCAGCATCCATTGAAAGGGAGAAGAACTGAGGACTGGCCAAGCTAGGACAAGTGAGGACTGGCCAAGCTAGACAAGTGAATCTCCTCCTCACTGAACTGTGTGCTCACTCGCTGAGTGAAAATGGCCAGCACCGGGGAGGCAGAAGACAGCACACTGCAGGTTGGCTTTGCAAACTAAAGCGAAGCTACATTTTGGCGCACCCCAACCAAAACACACACTCCCGCGCCGCTCACCTGGCCCTGGTCCCGTCAGCAGCAGTTGGCTTCTCCTCTGTGTGGTCCTCCTATCTTCTCTCTGCCTCAAACAATCGCTGGCTTGAGGAACCTATATTCCGCCTTATAAGACACACCTGTCATGGTCTTACCTTCTGCTGTTCTCCCTCGTTTGACATGTGCTGGCGGCCATCTTGGTTTCTGGGTTTCTTGTAGCCTTCCACCCCGCGGCTCCTCCTTCCCACTGGGAGGAGCTGGATGCCTAGCTCATATATATAGGAGGTCTGTGGCGTCAGTTCCTTGCTTGGTCCTCCTGTGTTCACATGCTTCTAAGACTGCTGCTGCTTCTGGTTCCTAATCCTGGCTTCGTCTGACTTCCCTGCTGGTTCCTGATCCTGGCTTCGTCTGACTACCCTGCTGGTTCCTGATCCTGGCTTCGTCTGACTACCCTTCCGGTTTCCTGACCTCTGGCTACGCAAAGACTCTGCTTCGGTTTCACCATCCATTTGGACTTTTGCTTTATAGCTTGATTTGCAATAAAGCCTTCTTGTTGTACGTCTGGTTCATGGTTCCGTGACATTAGGACCAAGCCATGAATTCTGACGGTACAGGGCCATCCTCGCTACCCACGCTGGTTGCCAGACTTGATCAGCAGGATCACCTGTTGGGTCGGTTCGCTGTGGCGTTGCAAACCCTGCTTGAACGCACGGCTCATTTCGCTTCTACTGCCGCTCCGGTTGTTGCGCCAGAGTCTACCCCGACACCTGTTGTTGCGCCTGCGGTGTTTCGGGGTATGTCCGGTTCTGCCCCTCTTCCACAGCGCTTTGGGGGAGAGCCAACTCAGTGCCGAGGTTTCCTTAACCAGGTGGGCATTTATTTCGAGTTGCTGCCACATGCCTTTCCTACTGAGAGATCAAAGGTGGGCTTCTTGATCTCGCTGCTCGCAGACAAGGCCTTGGTCTGGGCCAGCCCTTTATGGGAGAACAACGATCCGGTGGTTGCCGAGTTTTCCGGTTTCATTGCTTCTCTTCGGAAGGTATTCGATGTGCCGGCTCGTGCTGCCTCTGCTGCGAAGCTCCTTATGTCCATCAGACAGGGTTCACGATCCGTAGCCGAATACGCCATTGAGTTTCGTACCCTGGCAGCAGAGGTGGGCTGGAATAATGAGGCTCTGGTCGCTGCTTTCTCTCATGGTCTCTCGGATGCCTTGAAGGATGAGGTTGCAGCTAAGGACCTACCAGTGGAGCTCGAGGCTCTTATTTCTTTCCTGATTTTGATTGACACCAGACTCAGGGAGAGACCTTCCTTTAAGGAGAGCCTGCGGAGGTCTTCTAACAGATTGGCGCCTACGTTTGCTATCCCACCCGTGCCTCCCTCTCCTCCCACGCCTCCTGGGGATGACTTGTCTGGGGGTGAACCCATGCAGCTGGGGTTTGCTCGCCTGTCCGAGGGGGAGAGGGCACTCCGGAGACGCGAGGGCCGATGCATGTACTGTGGTCTCGGTGGGCATTTTCGGTTGGCATGTCCGAACCGTCCGGGAAAACGCTCGTACCTGAGATCCTGTCGGGGGCAGATCTTGGGTGGAGTCTCCTCGTCCCCGGTTTCCCGTGTTGACAAACCACTGATCACTGTTGTCCTCTCCTGGGTCGGGGGCTCGGTGACGACCCAGGCGTTGGTGGACTCTGGTGCTGGTGGTTTGTTCATTGATAGTATGTTCGCTGCCGCCAATTCCATTCCTCTGCAAGCTCGAGGTTCCCCACTGGCTCTTGAGGCGATAGACGGCAGACCCCTTCTGCCGCCACACGTGACTCATGAGACCCTTCCAGTGGGGATAGCCATTGGTGCCGTTCACAGAGAGTCGGTCTGCCTCCAGGTTATTTCGTCTCCACACTACTCGGTGGTCTTGGGGTACCCCTGGCTCCAGAAGCATAATCCGACTTTCGATTGGAGATCGGCCGAGATCCTCTCGTGGTCACCGCAGTGTGGGGCTAGTTGCATCCATGGGCCTGCCAAGTTGCTGTGTACTTCCTTGGACTCTCTGTTGCCTCCTGAATACGAGGAGTACCGGGATGTATTCGATAAGGTGCGTGCGGTTGCCCTACCTCCGCACCGCCCATACGATTGTGCCATAGAGTTACAATCTGGTGCCGTTCCTCCCCGTGGCAAGGTCTATCCACTGTCGGTAGCGGAGAATGAGGCCATGGAGGAGTACGTGAGGGAGGCGCTTTCACGCGGACACATTCGCAAATCCTCGTCCCCGGCAGGGGCTGGATTTTTCTTTGTGAAAAAGAAGGGCGGTGAGTTGAGGCCTTGCATCGATTACAGGGGTCTCAATCGCATCACGATCAAGAACGCTTACCCGATACCCTTGATTTCCGAGCTGTTCGATCGCCTTAAAGGGGCCACGGTCTTTACCAAACTCGACCTGAGGGCGGCATATAACCTGGTAAGGATCAAGGCGGGCGATGAGTGGAAGACCGCGTTTAACACCAGGACCGGTCATTATGAATCCTTGGTTATGCCCTTTGGGTTGTGCAATGCGCCCGCAGTCTTTCAGGAATTCATCAACGATGTTTTCCGTGACCTGTTGCAGCAGTGTGTGGGGGTCTATTTGGATGACATCTTGGTATATTCTGAATCCATGGAGGCCCACATTCTGGATGTCAGACGAGTGTTGCAACGGTTACGAGAGAACAAGCTGTTCGGTAAGCTTGAGAAATGCGAATTTCACCGATCCCAGGTAACCTTCTTAGGGTACATCATTTCCGCTGAGGGGTTCTCCATGGATCCTGAGAAGGTTTCGGCTGTCTTACAGTGGCCCCAGCCCAGTGGTCTTCGTTCCCTGCAGCGCTTTTTGGGCTTCGCCAATTATTATCGGAAGTTCATCAGGGACTTTTCCATGCTGGCCAAGCCTCTCACGGATCTGACCAGGAAGGGCAGTAATTCCCAGGTCTGGCCGCTCGAGGCCATCCGAGCTTTTGAGACCCTAAAATCCGCCTTTGTGTCGGCTCCGATTCTGTCGCATCCCAACCCTGGGTTGCCCTTTGTCCTCGAGGTGGACGCGTCTGAGACGGGAGTAGGCGCCCTTCTGTCTCAGCGTAGAACACCAGAGGGTCCTCTGCTTCCTTGTGGGTTTTACTCCCGGAAACTGTCTCCCGCGGAGTGCAACTATCAGATTGGTGACAGGGAGTTATTGGCCATCGTGCAGGCCCTTAAAGAATGGAGGCACTTGCTCGAGGGTTCAGTGGTTCCGGTTCTCATCCTGACGGACCACAAGAATCTGACCTACCTTTCTGAGGCCAAGAGATTGACACCACGTCAGGCCAGATGGGCTCTGTTCTTGTCACATTTTAATTACGTGGTCTCCTACCTACCCGGTTCCAAGAACATCAGGGCGGATGCCTTATCACGGCAGTACTCCGAGCTGTCCAGGGAGGAGTCGATTCCGACCTCGGTCATACCTCCGAATCAGATCTTGGCCGCCATTCGCACCAGCCTGACCTCTCCTCTGGGTGAGCAGATTTTGGCGGCTCAATCTGGTGCTCCCTCTGGGAGACCCAACGGCAGATGTTTTGTGCCTGAGGAGTTGCGCACTCGGTTGTTACGAACCTACCATAACTCCAAGACCGCGGGGCATCCTGGAAAGAATCAGCTGTCCTGGGCTGTTTCACGTCTGTTCTGGTGGCCTTCCCTACGTTCCGACATCGCCGCATATGTAGCGGCATGCTCCGTTTGTGCCCAGAGTAAGTCCCCTCGGCACCTTCCGTTGGGGCTTCTGCAACCCATAGCTACCGGGGAGCGCCCATGGTCACACCTGGGGATGGATTTCATTGTGGACCTCCCTGCATCCCGAGGCCATACGGTCATTCTCATGATTGTGGATCGGTTTTCCAAAATGTGCCACTGTGTTCCTCTCAAGAAGTTACCCTCTGCACAAGAGTTGGCCACGATTTTTGCCAGGGAGGTCTTCCGGTTGCACGGTTTGCCCAAGGAGATTGTGTCGGATCGGGGGAGTCAGTTTGTGTCCAGGTTCTGGCGCGCCTTTTGCTCCCAGTTGGGGATTCATCTCTCCTTCTCCTCGGCCTACCACCCTCAGTCCAATGGGGCCGCAGAACGATCCAATCAGGCCTTGGAGCAATTCCTTCGTTGCTATGTCTCCGATCACCAAGACAATTGGGTTGACCTCCTGCCTTGGGCTGAGTTTGCCAGGAACACGGCGGTGAACTCTTCCTCTGGGACGTCTCCCTTCTTGGCCAATTATGGGTTCCAACCTGCCGTCTTACCGGAGGTATTCTCTCCCCAGGATATTCCTGCTGTGGAGGATCACCTTTCCGTCCTACGTGCTTCTTGGGTACAGATCCAGAAGTCCCTTGAGGTCTCTGCGCAGCGCCAGAAACTCCAGGCTGATCACAGACGAGCGCCTGCTCCTTCCTACCAGGTCGGAGACCGTGTATGGTTGTCCACCCGCAACCTCAACCTTCGAGTGCCCACTCCCAAGCTGGCTCCTCGCTTTGTTGGTCCCTTCCGAGTGCTTCGCAGGGTAAACCCGGTAGCCTATGCCCTTGCGCTTCCTCCTGGCATGCGGATCTCCAACGTGTTTCATGTCTCCCTGTTGAAGCCACTGGTGTGTAATCGTTTCACTTCCTCGGTTCCTCGGCCTCGTCCGGTCCAAGTGGGCAATCGTGAGGAGTATGAGGTGAGCAATATCCTGGACTCACGCCTGGTCCGCGGTCGGGTGCAGTTTTTGGTCCATTGGCGTGGTTATGGTCCAGAGGAGCGTTCCTGGGTTCCCTCCGCAGATGTCCATGCTCCTGCCTTGCTCCGAGCCTTCCACGCACGCTTCCCTCAGAAACCGTTTTTTGCTCCGCGGAGGAGGGGCCCTTGAGGGGGAGGTACTGTCATGGTCTTACCTTCTGCTGTTCTCCCTCGTTTGACATGTGCTGGCGGCCATCTTGGTTTCTGGGTTTCTTGTAGCCTTCCACCCCGCGGCTCCTCCTTCCCACTGGGAGGAGCTGGATGCCTAGCTCATATACAGTCATGTGAAAAAATTAGGACACCCTTTGAAAGCATGTGGTTTTTTGTAACATTTTTAATAAATGGTTATTTCATCTCCGTTTCAACAATACAGAGAGATTAAAGTAATCCGACTAAACAAAGAAAACTGAAGAAAAGTCTTTTCAAGATCTTCTGTAAATGTCATTCTACAAAAATGCCTATTCTAACTGAGGAAAAAGATAGGACACCCTTGCCCCTAATAGCGAGTGTTACCTCCTTTGGCTGAAATAACTGCAGTGAGACGGTTCTTGTAGCCATCTACCAGTCTTCGACATCGGTCTGAGGAAATTTTACCCCACTCCTCAATGCAGAACTTTTTCAGCTGTGAGATGTTTGAGGGGTTTCTTGCACGTACAGCCCTTTTCAAGTCACCCCACAGCATCTCAATGGGATTCAAATCTGGACTTTGACTTGGCCATTCCAGGACTCTCCATTTCTTCTTTTTCAGCCAATCTTTGGTTGATTTACTAGTATGTTTTGGGTCATTGTCATGTTGCATGGTCCAGTTCCGCTTCAGCTTTAATTTTCTAACTGATGGTCTCACATGTTCTTCAAGCACCTTCTGATACACAGTAGAATTCATCGTGGATTCTATGATGGTGAGCTGACCAGGTCCTGCTGCAGCAAAGCAGCCCCAAACCATGACACTTCCACCTCCATGCTTCACAGTTGGTATGAGGTTCTTTTCTTGGAATGCTGTGTTTGGTTTACGCCAAACATGTCCTCTGCTGTTGTGTCCAAATAATTCAATTTTGGACTCATCTGTCCAAAGAACATTATTCCAGAAGTCCTGGTCTTTGTCAACTTTATCGCTGGCAAATGTCAGTCTGGCCTCGATGTTTCTCTTGGAAAGCAAAGGTTTCCTCCTTGCACACCTCCCATGCAAGTTAAACTTGTACAGTCTCTTTCTGATTGTAGAGGCATGTACTTCTACATCAACAGTAGCCAGAGCCTGCTGTAGTTCTCGAGATGACACTTTAGGGTTTTTGGATACCTCTTTTAGCATCTTGCGGTCTGCTCTTGGGGTGAACTTGCTGGGGCGACCAGTCCTGGGCATGTTGGCAGTTGTTTTGAAAGCCCTCCACTTGTAGACTATCTTCCGGACAGTGGAATGGCTGATTTCAAAATCTTTTGAGATCTTTTTAAATCCCTTCCCAGACTCATAGGCTGCTACAATCTTTTTTCTGAAGTCCTCTGACAGCTCTTTTGCTCTCACCATGGTGCTCACTCTCACTTCAACAGTCAGGAGCACACCAAACTAAATGTCTGAGGTTTAAATAGGGCAAGCCTCATTCAACATGCAGAGTAACGATCTACTAATTATGTGCACCTGGTGTGATATACCTGTGTGAGATCTGAGCCAATTTAAGAGGGAATACATGTGAGGGTGTCCTATCTTTTTCCTCAGTTAGAATAGGCATTTTTGTAGAATGACATTTACAGAAGATCTTGAAAAGACTTTTCTTCAGTTTTCTTTGTTTAGTTGGATTACTTTAATCTCTCTGTATTGTTGAAACGGAGATGAAATAACCATTTATTAAAAATGTTACAAAAAACCACATGCTTTCAAAGGGTGTCCTAATTTTTTCACATGACTGTATATAGGAGGTCTGTGGCGTCAGTTCCTTGCTTGGTCCTCCTGTGTTCACATGCTTCTAAGACTGCTGCTGCTTCTGGTTCCTAATCCTGGCTTCGTCTGACTTCCCTGCTGGTTCCTGATCCTGGCTTCGTCTGACTACCCTGCTGGTTCCTGATCCTGGCTTCGTCTGACTACCCTTCCGGTTTCCTGACCTCTGGCTACGCAAAGACTCTGCTTCGGTTTCACCATCCATTTGGACTTTTGCTTTATAGCTTGATTTGCAATAAAGCCTTCTTATTTTCACTTATCTCTTGTTGTACGTCTGGTTCATGGTTCCGTGACAACACCTAGGTTTTAGAGGAGAACAATTAGAAATACATTTTTTCCATTACACCTCAGGTCAGACCAGCAATCAGACCCCTATTGTTAATCAGACCTCAGATCAGACCCCCATGTCAGCCATCACCCCTCAATGTCACATTTCTCCCCACATGGCCCCTCCATGTTCTCACATTGTTTCTCCCCAGATGGCCCCTCTGTGTTCTCACATTGATTCTCCCCACAGATTCATGGCCCCCTCCATGTTCTCACATTGCTTCTCCCCACATGGCCCCCTCCATATTCTCACATTGCTTCTCCCCACAGATTCATGGCCCCTCCATGTTCTCACATTGCTTCTCCCCACATGGCCCCCTCCATGTTCTCACATTGCTTCTCCCCACATGGCCCCCTCCATGTTCTCACATTGCTTCTCCCCACATGGCCCCCTCCATGTTCTCACATTGCTTCTCCCCACATGGCCCCCTCCATGTTCTCACATTGCTTCTCCCCACAGATTCATGGCCCCCTCCATGTTCTCACATTGCTTCTCCCCACATGGCCCCCTCCATGTTCTCACATTGTTTCTCCCCACATGGCCCCCTCCATGTTCTCACATTGCTTCTCCCCACATGGCCCCCTCCATGTTCTCACATTGCTTCTCCCCACATGGCCCCCTCCATGTTCTCACATTGCTTCTCCCCACAGATTCATGGCCCCCTCCATGTTCTCACATTGCTTCTCCCCACATGGCCCCCTCCATGTTCTCACATTGTTTCTCCCCACATGGCCCCCTCCATGTTCTCACATTGCTTCTCCCCACATGGCCCCCTCCATATTCTCACATAGCTTCTCCCCACAGATTCATGGCTCCCTCCATGTTCTCAAACTTCTCATATAGCTTCTCCCCACAGATTCATGGCCCCCTCCATTTTTGTTATGTTGTCACATTTCAATTTCAGCCCCTGGTCGGTGGTCCCCTCCTTTATGCCAACTTGTCAGTGTCACACAAATCACACTCAACCAACCAGGCTGTCCTGAGTCCTGACCTGTCCAGACTCCTTTCTGTTAGGCTAGGGGCCGGCTCTTCAATCTTTCATGGCTGTGTGTGGGGTGTGGACTGTCAGCAACTAGGGCACTCTGCAGACAGTGAGAGGACTCCTCTCTCCTTCTCTGTTCTGGGCTGGCAGCTTTGCGGCGCTGCTCACTCTCAAGACACTCCCCTTTGTTGCCATGACTGCGAGGCTGGGGGCGGGGGGAGGGCGGCAGCACTGTGGAAGACTGGCTGACACACACACAGCCACGCTCACGCTGACTGACTGTAAGTAACGGCCGCAGGCTGAAAAATACAGGGGTGCAGGCGCAGCTGCAGGACCGGGTCGGGATCCCTGCTTCTCACCGGTCCTGCGAACCGCCTGTAATATTAACAAACGGTTCGGCAGAACCGGAGAGAACCGGCTGGATCCCATGCCTGGTTGTAACGAGTGGTTATTTCAGTCAACGTTGCTCTTCTATCAGCTTGAATCAGTCGGCCCATTCTCCTCTGACCTCTAGCATCCACAAGGCATTTTTGCCCACAGGACTGCCGCATACTGGATGTTTTTCCCTTTTCTCACCATTCTTTGTAAACCCTAGAAATGGTTGTGCGTGAAAATCCCAGTAACTGAGCAGATTGTGAAATACTCAGACCGGCCCGTCTGGCACCAACAACCATGCCACGCTCAAAATTGCTTAAATCACCTTTCTTTCCCATTCTGACATTCATTTTGGAGTTCAGGAGATTGTCTTGACCAGGACCACACCCCTAAATGCATTGAGGCAACTGCCATGTGATTGGTTGACTAGATAATTGCATTAATGAGAAATAGAACAGGTGTTCCTAATAATTCTTTAGGTGAGTGTATATACAGTATATTGCAGTTGCCTGCCCGTGTGTGAGAGGCTGCAGGCTCACAGACTGTACTGTGTCCACTGGCCAGGCCACCACTCATACCGTTACAGGGTGTCACACTCACAGTACCTTGCAGATAAAAAAAAGCCAATAAATTTTTTCTCTGTGATATAATCGCAGTTGCCAGACAGTGAGAGGCTGCAGGCTCACAGACTGTACTGTGTCCACTGGCCAGGCCACCACTCATACCGTAACAGGGTGTCACACTCACAGTACCTTGCAGATAAAAAAAAGCCAATTTATTTTTTCTCTGTGATATAATCGCAGTTGCCAGACAGTGAGAGGCTGCAGGCTCACAGACTTTACTGTGTCCACTGGCCAGGCCACCACTCATACCGTTACAGGGTGTCACACTTACAATACCTTGCAGATAAAAAAAAGCCAATTTATTTTTTCTCTGTGATATAATTGCAGTTGCCAGACAGTGAGAGGCTGCAGGCTCACAGACTGTACTGTGTCCACTGGCCAGGCCACCACTCATACCTTGCAGATAAAAAAAAGCCAATTTATTTTTTCTCTGTGATATAATCGCAGTTGCCAGACAGTGAGAGGCTGCAGGCTCACAGACTGTACTGTGTCCACTGGCCAGGCCACCACTCATACCGTTACAGGGTGTCACAATACCTTGTAGATAAAAAAAAGCCAATTTATTATTTCTCTGTAATAAATATAATCGCAGTTGCAAGACAGTGTGTGTCAGGCCCACACAGACTGTACTGTGCCCACTGCCCACCACTTTATATATGGTGGCACAGTACCTTGCACGCATAGTACCTCTTATCTAAAAAAAATGACAGGCAGAGGCAGGCCACCCCGCAGGGGCCGTCGTGGTCGTGGTGCTGTGATTTCCACTGGCCCTGGAATAATGCCCAGTGTTCAGAGGCCACGTACCCTGAACCCGAAAAATTTGGAGAAAATAGTTGACTGGTCTACACAGGACACCCAATCTTCAACAGCTTCCGTTAAAGGGCTTCTGTCACCCCACAAAAGTGTTTTTTTTTTTTTTGGATAGTTACATTCCTTATAGCGCGATATAGGAGAATATAATCTTATCACTTACTTTCATGCGGCCGTTTCTTTAGAAAACGAAGTTTTATAATATGTAAATCCGGTCTCTGTTCATTCGGCGCAGGCGCTCTGAGATGAGGAGGCTCGTCTCCTCAGAACTCCCTCAGTGCGCCTGCGCCGATGACATCACCGAAAGAGAAGACGTCATCGGCGCAGGCGCACTGAGGGAGTTCTGAGGAGACGAGCCTCCTCATCTCAGAGCACCTGCGCCGAATGAACAGAGGCGCGCAATTTTTGAAATACTGACAGGGCCGGCCGGAGGAGGAGATCACGGCTGGCCCTGTCAATCAACACGGCGAGGGGGCGGTTTTCTGCTGCGGCTACCAGCAAGTAGACGCCCTACTTGCTGGTAGAGACCGGATTTACATATTATAAAACTTCGTTTTCTAAAGAAACGGCCGCATGAAAGTAAGTGATAAGATTATATTCTCCTATATCGCGCTATAAGGAATGTAACTATCCAAAAAAAAAAATATGAGTTTTGTGGGGTGACAGAAGCCCTTTAAGAACCTTGACGCACCATCCTCCTCCAGCTCAGCTTCGGTCACCTGCTCTCAAGTTACCACTGTCCCGCCCGCCGCCACCACCACCACTACCACCACAGCCACCACAGCCGCTTCACTTGATCCATCAGAGGAGTTATTTACACATCAGTTGGATGAAATTAGTGATGCGCAACCATTATTGCCAGAGGATGTAGATAACAGGGATATGTCTCAGTCAGGCAGGATTACACACATGGACGTACAGTGTGATGATGATGATGATGTTGTACCCGCTGCTGCTTCATTTGCTGAGGTGTCAGATACAAGTAAAGTGGTTGATGATGACGATGTGTCCATGGTTGCCACGTGGGTGCCTGCTCGAAGAGAAGAAGAAGAGGGGGAAAGTTCAGAAGGGGAGGCAGAGAGAAGGAGGAGACGAGTTGGAAGCAGGGGGAGGTCGTCGCAAGGAGCTAGTGGCACAGTCAGACAGCATGTATCGGCACCTGGGGTCAGCCAGACAGCACGCAATCAACGCATGCTGTTGCCACCACCAGAATGCCGTCATTGCAAAGCTCAGCAGTGTGGCATTTTTTTTGTGTGTCTGCCTCTGACAACAGCGATGCCATTTGCAACCTGTGCCAAAAGAAACTGAGTCGTGGGAAGTCCAACACCCACCTCGGTACAAATGCTTTGCGAAGGCACATGATCGCACATCACAAACGCCTATGGGATCAACACATGAGTACAAGCAGCACACAAACTCAAAGCCGCCATCCTCCTCCTGGTCCAGCATCTTCAGCCACGTCAACCACTGCTGTCCTCCTTGCCCCCTCTCAACCATCTGCCACTCCGTCTCTCGCCTTGAGCAGTTCCTGCTCATCTGCCCACAGTCAGGTGTCTGTCAAGGACATGTTTGAGCATAAGAAGCTAATGTCACAAAGTCACCCCCTTGCCCGGCGTCTGACAGCTGGCTTGACGGAACTCTTAGCCCGCCAGCTTTTACCATACCAGCTGATGGAGTCTGAGGCCTTCAAAAAATTTGTCGCTATTGGGACACCACAGTGGAAAGTACCCGGACGAATTTTTTTTTTCAAAAAAGGCAATCCAAAACCTCTACTCAGTTATTGAAAAGGAAGTCATGGCATCTCTGGCATACAGTGTTGGGGCAAGGGTTCATCTGACCACTGATACCTGGTCTGCAAAGCATGGTCAGGGCAGGTATATCACCTACACTGCGCATTGGGTTAACCTGCTGACGGCTGACAAGCATGGAATGCGTGGCTCTGCAGCGGAGTTGGTGACACCGCCACGACTTGCAGGCAGGCCTACTGCCACCTCCTCTACTCCTCCTACTCCATCCTCTTCGATAACCTCCTCGGCTGAGTCCTCTTCTGCTGCAGCGTCTGGCTGCACATCAACTGAATCCCCCCAGCTCCCCAGGGGCTATTCCACATCCCGGATACGACAGTGTCACGCTGTCTTGGGGTTGACTTGCCTGAAAGCAGAGAGCCACACCGGACCAGCACTCCTGTCCGCCCTGAACGCACAGGTGGATCAGTGGCTGACCTCGCACCAACTGGAGATCGGCAAAGTGGTGTGTGACAATGGAAGCAATTTGTTGGCGGCATTGAATTTGGGCAAGTTGTCACATGTGCCGTGCATGGCACATGTGTTGAATCTCATCGTACAATGCTTTGTGTCTAAGTACCCAGGCTTACAGGATGTCCTCAAGCAGGCCAGGAAGGTGTGTGGCCATTTCAGGCGTTCCTACACTGCCATGGCGCACTTTTTAGATATCCAGCGGCGAAACAACATGCCAGTGAGGCGCTTGATTTGCGACAGCCCGACACATTGGAATTCAACACTCCTAATGTTCGACCGCCTGCTCCAACAAGAAAAAGCCGTCAACGAGTATTTGTATGACCGGGGTGCTAGGACAGCTTCTGCGGAGCTGGGAATTTTTTTGCCATGTTACTGGACGCTCATGCGCAATGCCTGTAGGCTCATGCGTCCTTTTGAGGAGGTGACAAACCTAGTCAGTCGCACCGAAGGCACCATCAGCGACCTCCTCCCATTTGTTTTCTTCCTGGAGCGTGCCCTGCGAAGAGTGGTGGATCAGGCTGTAGATGAGCGTGAAGAGGAAGAGTTGTGGTCACCATCACCACCAGAAACATAGAAACATAGAATGTGTCGGCAGATAAGAACCATTTGGCCCATCTAGTCTGCCCAATATACTGAGTACTATGGATAGCCCCTGGCCCTATTTTATATGAAGGATGGCCTTGTGCCTATCCCATGCATGCTTAAACTCCACTGTATTTGCAGCTACCACTTCTGCAGGAAGGCTATTCCATGCATCCACTACTCTCTCAGTAAAGTAATACTTCCTGATATTACTTTTAAACCTTTGCCCCTCTAATTTAAAACTATGTCCTCTTGTAGCAGTTTTTATTCTTTTAAAGGGTTTCTATCACTTCGTATGACATAATTAGCTCTCAGACACTAGCGATCCGCTAGTGTCTGCTCTGGCCAACCATCCTAATATAACAGCTTTTGGGGCAGCCGTTTTGCAAAAAAAATAACTTTTATAAATATGCTAATGAGCCTCTAGGTGCTATGGGGGCGTCATTAGCACCTAGAGGCTCCGTCTACCTTCATACACAGCCACCGCCCAGCGCGTCCCTCCAGCCCGCCCATCTCCTGCTGAATGCGATCCTCCGTGTGACGCAACGGACGAATTCTCGCGCATGCGCCGTGCGCGGCTGTATTCGGCGCATGCGCAGTGAATGTCTGACCGCTTCCCTGCCCAGACATCTCCACTGCGCCTGCGCCGATGACGTCATAGTGCTCCAAGGAACAGGCGCAGTGGAGATGTCTGAGCAGGGAAGCGGTCAGACATTCACTGCGCATGCGCCGAATACAGCCACGCACGGCGCATGCGCGAGAATTCGTCCGTTGCGTCACACGGAGGATCGCATTCAGCAGGAGATGGGCGGGCTGGAGGGACGCGCTGGGCGGTGGCTGTGTATGAAGGTAGACGGAGCCTCTAGGTGCTAATGACGCCCCCATAGCACCTAGAGGCTCATTTAGCATATTTATAAAAGTTTTTTTTTTTGCAAAACGGCTGCCCCAAAAGCTGTTATATTAGGATGGTTGGCCAGAGCAGACACTAGCGGATCGCTAGTGTCTGAGAGCTAATTATGTCATACGAAGTGATAGAAACCCTTTAAATATTCTCTCCTCTTTTACCTTGTTGATTCCCTTTATGTATTTAAAAGTTTCTATCATATCCCCTCTGTCTCGTCTTTCTTCCAAGCTATACATGTTATGGTCCTTTAATCTTTCCTGGTAAGTTTTATCCTGCAATCCATGTACCAGTTTAGTAGCTCTTCTCTGAACTCTCTCTTAAGTATCAATATCCTTCTGGAGATATGGTCTCCAGTACTGAGCACAATACTCCAAATGAGGTCTCACTAGTGCTCTGTAGAGCGGCATGAGCACCTCCCTCTTTCTACTAGTAATGCCTCTCCCTATACACCCAAGCATTCTGCTAGCATTTCCTGCTGCTCTATGACATTGTCTGCCTACCTTTAAGTCTTCTGAAATAATGACCCCTAAATCCCTTTCCTCAGATACTGAGGTTAGGACAGCCTTGTCATCATCGCTTGCCAGACCTGCGGCAACGCTGGAAGAGGAGTATGAGGAAGAGGAGTCAGAGGAGGAATGTGGCTTTGAGGAGGAGGAAGACCAACCACAGCAGGCATCCCAGGGTGCTCGTTGTTGTCACCTATCTGGGACCCGTGGTGTTGTACGTGGCTGGGGGGAAGAACAGACTGTCAATGACATCAGTGAGGACGAGGAGCGGGAAATGAGTAGCTCGGCATCCAACCTTGTGCAAATGGGGTCTTTCATGCTGTCATGTCTGTTGAGGGACCCTCGTATAAAAAGGATGAAGGAAAACGACCTGTACTGGGTGGCCACGCTACTAGACCCCCGGTATAAGCAGAACGTGGCGGAAATGTTACCAAATTACCGAAAGTCGGAAAGGATGCAGCAGTTCAAAACCAAACTAAAAAATATGCTTTACACAGCTTATAAGGGGGATGTCACAGCACAACGGGAATCTAACTGGGAAAGAGGTGAAAGTAATCCTCCTCCTACCACGACCACGGCGGCAAGGACAGGACGCTTTACAGATGTTGTTGATGAAGGACATGCAGAGCTTTTTCAGTCCTACACATCGCCACAGCCCACAGCTTTTTCAGTCCTACACATGGGATCCAGCCTTAGAGAACGACTCGACCGACAGGTAGCAGACTACCTCGCCTTAACTGCAGATATCGACTCTCTGAGGAGCGATGAACCCCTTGACTACTGGGTGTGCAGGCTTGACCTGTGGCCAGAGCTTTCCCAGTTTGCGATAGAACTCCTGGCCTGCCCCGCTTCAAGTGTCCTGTCAGAAAGGACCTTCAGTGCAGCAGGAGGCATTGTCACTGACAAGAGAAGTCGCCTCGGTCAAAAAAGTGTTGATTACCTCACCTTCATTAAGATGAATGAGGCATGGATCCCGAAGGGACTGACAGTGGGGGATACGTTTGACTAACAAAAGGCCTGATGACATGCCTTGGCCTCAAAATGGTCCCCACGCTGCTGTATTTAATGTCTGCATACCAGATGACTTTCGTGAATTCTCCGCCACCAACTAGGGTTCAAGCCGCAATGTTTTAGTCACCTTTCTGCCTGGAAAACATAATTTTTTACGACCGCTGCTACAACAGCGGCTGCAACAATACCATTATTTTTCAGGCATGTGTATATGCCTAATTTTTCTGACCTCTGGTGCTGCACTGTGGCTGCAAAAACAAAACAAAAAAAAAGGCACATACATGTGTCAATTCCCCTTCGTGATCGTTACCTTGTCGTGGTGAAGGGGCTTGCGTATCACAATGAAGCGATCATCACCTCTATGAGTGTGTTGGCAATGTTGCCACACCCCAGATGATAAGGCCGTTGCTTCATTATGATCAGACCAAAAGCGATCGGCTGGATAATTTTTCATATAAAAAACATTAATTTTCTTTTTTTTTTTCTTTCTTTTTTTTAAGTTGTATGGGTTTTTAATACATAAAATATAAAAAATCATAATAAAGTCTCTTAATAGTTTATTAGAAATAATGCAGACAATTTAAAAAATCCCCATCAATTCCAATACAAAGCAAGAACAGAGCTCAGAACTAAATTATTTCAGGATGTCGTAATGGTTCGTTAATTCGACAATGGTTAATCAATTCGACACACGTCCCCGGATAGGGGACGTAACAGGGATTAAACTGATAGGAATAGTACTAGTTAAGACACCACTCATATAGGGTGTCACAGCACATTGCTCCGTGCACATGCAGTGCCCCAACTTGGGAGTAAGAGGACCGACCAAGCTGCTTTTTCCATCTCCCGGTTCCTAAAATCATTTCAGTTTAGTGTATCAGAGTTTGGTCTCTCACTGTGAAGGCAGTCGAAGGTACCCGGCCTTTAATCCCTGTTATGGGACGTAACAGGGATTAAACTGATGAGAATAGTACTACAGAAAATACCACTCATATCGGGTGTGAGAGTAAATTGCACGGTGCAGACGCAGTGACCGTGGATTAAAACAAAGGGGAGGGAGCCAGCGTTTTTTTAACCATCTCCCCGTTCGAAAAATCAATTCAATAAATGGACCCCAGATTGGGGACATAACAGGAATTAAACTGATGAGAATAGTACTACAGATAATACCACTCATATCGGGTGTGACAGTAAATTGCACGGCGCAGACGCAGTGACCGTGGATTCAAACAAAGGGGAGGGAGCCAGCGTTTTTTTAACCATCTCCCCATTCGAAAAATCTATTCAATTCACCTTTCGGGGACCCTAGGTGTTGTACGTGGCTGGATGGAGGAAGAAACCTTCAATGACATCAACGGGACATGGCTAGCTTGGTATCCAACCTTGTGCAAATGGGGAGTTTGCGGTTGGGCAAATGGTTGTTTGCGGTGCATTAAAAGGGGAGTTTGGTCTGTCAATGTCTGTGAAGCGGGCGTAACCCTTACACTACCTGATCGATACAACACCATACCTGATCGTATTCACACACTGGATGTTTTAAACCACGTTGTTCAAAAAAATTTGGGATTGTTAGGTGATTTATGCCCTTTATGGATTAAAACCCAACTCTGCGTCAACTATGTAATATTCCATGGGAGTTTTGCCATGGATCCCCCTCCGGCATGCCACAGTCCAGGTGTTAGTCCCCTTTAAAACAACTTTTCCATCACTACTGTGGCTAGAAAGAGTCCCTGTGGGTTTTAAAATTTGCCTGCCTATTGAAGTCAATGGCGGTTCGCCCAGTTCGCGAACGGAAAATTTTATGTTCGCGACATCTCTAGTGCCAAATGCTTGTTGTTTGCCAGGCTGGTATACCTTAAATGGAAGGCTTTGAGAGGCTAATAGTAGCATGGAAGGCCATGAAATATTGGTTTACAATCCACTGAATAATGGGAGCAGTGGCATGACTATAGGGAATGCAGAGGTGCCAGTCGCACCTGAGGGGGCCTAAAGACACCTGACACATCAAAATTGTAATTGTGCTTTGGTAGCTAGGGGCCTAATTACATATAAATGCTATGTGTGGACCTCAGCAAGTGAAAACAATTATATAAAGATAACGCTTAGTCCTAAAGTAAATGACTAAACATCAGGTATTCTCCAGAGAACTTACTGAGCACGAGTATCCACATTTACATTGGATGGGCACACTTTCCAGTCCTCCCTCCCTTTTTAAGCCTGCCAGCAAAGGTCACGTCCATGTTTCAAAGAGGCTCTGTCACCCGGTTCAAGCCTACCCTACCAGGCATATATCCTGGTAGGGCCGATGATGCAAAACCACACCTTTATTTCTCATGTAGTAGGTCCGGTATGGCCGAAAAAGCAACTTAAAAAAAATATGCAAATGAGGAATTCTAGCACTAGGAGGCGGGCTTATGCCTTCCGAGCACTGCTTCTGTGATGCCACCGTTCCTTGCAAATGACGGCCTTCTGCACCTAGTAATCACACCCCCATGTCCATTTATTGACAGTACTGGCCAGTATCTCCTGCAAAATAAAACCTATTCGAGGTCCAAGTACGGACCAGCTACCCCAGAGTACTTTGTTGTCATCGAACTGTGTCATCTTGCACCAGTGTTGACATGGGGTAAAAACAAAGGTCATCTCATCATGCCAGGAACACAATTTTGTTCCCACCAGTCCAGTTCAATTACATTTTCGCAGCCACAGCTCTGCATCCAGGCGGTAGTGATTCAAAATACAGAGGATTATGCCAAAGAATGTCGGAAACAATTGACGGATCAGAAGACATACATTAAATTAGATAGGGATCCAGCACATGATTTTTATAATTTTTTATCCGATTTATGCAACATAGGCAGAGAGAAGGTACTTTTATATGAAAGTGAATATAAGTATATATTGGATACAGAACAAAGGATTCCCGTTTTTTATTGCTTGCCGAAAGTGCATAAAGATAACAAGAACCCCCCAGGACGTCCCATTATTTCAGGGATAGGATCCATCACGTGTAATTTGTCGCACTATATAGACCAAATCCTCCAACCCTTTGTAAAAAAAAAAACTTCCTATATTAAGGATACGACCGATATTATTAAAACCATTGAGACTTTAACATATGATCCACAATGGTATCTGGTCACACTGGATGTTAGTTCTCTTTACACCTCAATAATACACAAACAAGGTTTGGAGGCAATACATACAGTGTTAAAAAGAGAGAGCCAATTAAAAGGGGATCAGATTAATTTTACAGTGGAGGGGATTCAACATATCCTATTACATAACTATTTTTGGTATGCCTCGGAATTTTACCTCCAGGCCCGAGGTACCGCCATGGGGACCAGGTTCACCCCCAGCTATGCCAATCTCTTCATGGCACAGTGGGAACATGAGGTGATTGAGCCCTGGCTGGGGGCCAGCCTGGTCCTATGGCGTAGGTATATCGATGATATCCTTTTTATCTGGAGTGGGGGAGAAGATGACTTGATAGGCTTTATATCTGAACTTAACCATAATGAGAAGAATCTAACCTTCACCGCTAATATCAATAAAAAACAGGTCGGGTTTCTTGATTTACTGATTACAGTAGAGGATAAAAAACTAGTTTGCAGTACATATCATAAACCAGTGACACAGAACAGCTATATTTTACATACTAGCTGCCACCTTCACAGGTGGTTAGCTAATATACCAATGAGTCAGTTCAGGCGCCTTAAGCGTAATTGCACACTAGAAGAAAACTTCAAAAAAGAGGCCCAACAGATGATGAAGAACTTCGAGGCTAAACAGTATCCATCGAGTTTATTACAAAATTCTCTCAATAAAGTAAAAGCGATGGACAGGACAGCTTTCTTTAAAGAAAAAACTGATATGAAACTGATACGGAAGGAAGATTCAGGAGAGAAGAGAAGACTCATTCTTTCGTTTAATTTACAATATAGGAAGATAGAAAATCTGATTAAAACTCACTGGCACCTCCTACGTGAGGATAAGATAATTGGCCCTCTCCTACCAATTTGCCCCGAAATTACTTATACAAGAGTGCCCTCTTTAGCTGTGAAAATAGCGCCAACTGTTAAAAATAAAAACAAAACCAATATTGGAACTTTAAACAAAAATGGGCAGCTCTACAGGGCTTTTTTCGATATGGTAGTTGCTCTAATTGTAAAACCACACAGAATTATAAACAGGTTAAATCAACGACTAACAATTATAAATGTGAAATCAAAGATTTTCTAACATGCAACACCACAGATGTAATTTATTTACTCCAGTTCACGTGTGATAAACAATACATAGGGAGGACGAAAAGGACATTAAAGAAAATAATTTCTGAGCATATTGCCAACATACGTAAAGGGTATGAAAAACACACGGTATCAAGACACTTTAAGACACACCATAACCAGGATCCTAGCACATTAAGATATGTGGCTTTAGAGAGAGTTCAACCAAATTGGAGGGGAACCATATTATGCATATGTCCCGCATAGAATCAAGGAGGATTTTTGAGTTTGGCACGTTAGTTCCGAACGGCTTGAATGCAGATCTAGAGGTATTCGGCTTTTTATAATTACGGGTACCTGGGACCGATGGGACAACAGGGTCCGGCTGTCACATTTCCAGCACCCTGATCTCCCCTTGCTCCCAGGCCCCAAAAATTCCCCTCCATCTATAATCATCAGTAGAGCAAAGAAGAAAAATTGAAAAAGTGGAGAAAATATTATGCACTGAAAAAACGCATTAATAACACAACAACCATACACTAAGGGATCGTTTGTTCTTGTAAAGTATAAATGAAAGTCCAATATTCTTTTATTTAATTTATCTTTTATTCATATCTTTTCATATATGTATATATGCTATGTCTTTTTATATAGTATATTCTTCCAAATGATTATAATATATGTGCACTTCAATTGGATTCGTATTTATACCTGTTTGAGAACTGTCTTATACATAGGTAATACCTCTGAATCCAATCCATGTTTTATTTGTGCCTTAATTATGAGACCTATAAAAGAACTCTGGAGGAGCACAGTTTTGTAGCCACTGAGGAAGAGGCAAGTTGCCTCGAAACACGTCTGACAAACTGCATCTTCTCTTCACTTTCTGCTGGTCCAGACCAGAAGCATAAAGAATCCTCTTTGCCCGCAAATAATTATTTCTTATCCACATCGAAACACAACATTTTAATATTGCCATATAAGACCTGTGACTGACAGGACCTGTGAGTCACATGACCATAGCAGCTGGCCGACGAACAAACCAGCTGATCGGATCATATGACCTTTTCAACTGGATCATCTGACTTCTACAACAGTTACACACGCCTACCAAGCAACGGAGCTGAGCGCTCCCATCACGTGGAATTAGCGTCCTGGGCGAATCGTCCTCACAGAGTTTTATCACTGTCCGCCTCCTGGAACCAGTGCCCGAATACACACGTAAATTGGCTCTTATGCAATTACACTGAACGGACACTGCAGCATCAACAGAGCGGTAAGAGCCTCAGTGAGGCAACCCTGAATCGCTGAACGTCTGTGCGCTTATCTACATTGTGCGCTTATCTACACTGGACTGTGATCAGATCCATTCCGTGGTGATCCCTACTTATGGCTGCATTTCTATATATACTGCTGTGTATTTAATACTGAGACTTCCTTTACACATATATTGCTGTGTCTCCGATATTGAGACTTTTCACATTGGATATCGATTTTTGATGAGTGAAATGGGCCTCTGATGTATTTATGAATTTTATGACTCTCCATCCAGAGATAACAATACATTTTTATATCTTCTTTATCAGTGGATTTATTTTTATACCTCCTCAGTCAGTGGATTTATTCAATTTTATTCGATTTTATTGTTTATTTTATGTATTGGGTTTATGCATTTACTCCATTTTATCCAATTTATGGTCTATTATTGTATTTAAATCACAGAAAATGCACCAAACGCATATGTCACTGACTATACTAGCTAGTCATACAAGCAGATATTAAAAGCTGAGACTTTTTTGCCAATATATTCCTGCCAGGAACATATCGGAGCCCATCATGCACCACGTCACGGTCTCTCAGCATGGCAAGGGTCCTACCTCTACGCTAACTATGGTGTGAACAAGGTCTGAAGGTGATGAAATCCAGCTCACAGCCAAGCTTCCACACAACCGCCTAGCAGGACAACTAGTGCAATGTGAACAAAGCAAGACTGTAAGCCACACCCATATCAGACCATGTGATGGAGGTTATCAGGTGCAAAAGAATGTTTAAATGCCAGGTAAAGGCACATTCCATACATATAAAACAATATCACAGAAATATAGTGGCAAATATGGGGGAGCTGCTCAAACCCCAAACACTGTAGCGTATTTTTAATTGGGGGAGCAGTCCCACCGCAAGTGGACCGCAGCAAACGACTATCCCCAGCAAAAAAATGCGTACAATGGAGGATGCCGGCGCGGTCCACATGCACCACAAGGGCATCCTACACAAAACGGAGCATTGTGCGGATGGCGTGGTGCGGATGACGTGGTGCATGATGGGCTCCGATATGTTCCTGACAGGAATATATTGGCAAAAGTCTCAGCTTTTAATATCCGCTTGTATGACTAGCTAGTATAGTCAGTGGCATATCCGTTTGGTGCATTTTCTGTGATTTATATAATTATATTTTCATCCGCACAATGCTCCGTTTTGTGTAGGATGCCCTTGTGGTGCATGTGGACCGCGCCGGCATCCTCCATTGTATGCATTTTTTTGCTGGGGATAGTCGTTTGCTGCGGTCCACATGCGGTGGGACTGCTCCCCCAATTAAAAACACGCTACAGTGTTTGGGGTTTGAGCAGCTCCCCCATATTTGCCACTATATTTCTGTGATTTTGTTTTATATGTATGGAATGTGCCTTTACCTGGCATTTAAACATTCTTTTGCACCTGGTAACCTCCATCACATGGTCTGATATGGGTGTGGCTTACAGTCTTGCTTTGTTCACATTGCATTAGTTGTCCCGCTATGCGGTTGTGTGGAAGCTTGGCTGTGAGCTGGATTTCATCACCTTCAGACCTTGTTCACACCATAGTTAGCGTAGTGGTAGGACCCTTGCCATGCTGAGAGACCGTGACGTGGTGCATGATGGGCTCCGATATGTTCCTGACGGGAATATATTGGCAAAAGTCTCAGCTTTTAATATCTGCTTGTATGACTAGCTAGTATAGTCAGTGGCTTGAGTAGGGTTATTGGTAGCACGTCTTCCAGTTAACCCCTGAGCTACTCTAGCCCTCGCCACCCAAAACCACTCATGTCTGCCTCCCCTGAAGCGTTCCGCTCCGTCCGGCCTCACTTGAGTAGGGTTATTGGCTACGCTCGGGTCCACTACCAACCCATTAAACTAACCCAACCACCCCACTCACCATCCCAAATAAGCACACACAGCCACTGTTCGGATTAAATCGGCCACAGCAGCCGTTTTTTATTAAATAATATAAATAACATGAACAAACATAAACAATTGATATAACAATGACATACCCTTTTATTTATACATATATATAACTGACGAGGGAGGTCCTAGAAGCCGCCTAAATGCACCTTAGACGACCACAAACCACCACGGCAATTCCATCTTGCCCCCAGCCGCGTAGCACAAGCTCGGGGACACCAACTGACGGACGCCACACCAAGCCAACCAGGTGCCCCAACTCTGAGAGTCCAGCCCCACCATTGAGGCCCTCTCATTCACCGGTACCATCCAGTAGCCCCAGCTTCTATGACCTCCCCCCGCCAACAATGCGCAGCTTGACACCAAACCTTAAGCTTGCGCGTTCCGCCACACACGGAGAGCTCTTTCAATACCTCCCTGCAAATCAAGGGACCACAAATCAATGCCCACCACGTTTAGGTGGACCCCATCCTCCCTCCAGAAACCTCCTGTCCCTGATTCCAAATCCGGGTGCCGCACCACCACCGCACCATGCTTGGCACAAAACCGCCCAATCACCCTGTTCAGCTTAATCCTGGCCTTATTAAACTTGTCCACAGATCTCGCCTCCCTCCAGGCCTTCCTTGGCACAATGTCGGACCACACAGTAACAACGGACGGAAAAAGGGACCACAACCGCAAAAAATCAAAACGAATATCCCGAATCAATTCCCTGCAGGGGCGAACCCCTAGGTCATTACCCCCGACATGCAACACAAGAACATCCGGGGCCCTATCCAACCTGACGTGGCGATGTACCTCCTGAAAAACACTACCCCACAACATACCTCTACGCCCGATCCATCTCACTATGGCCAACCCACGGTCAAACCCCAACTGACGCCCATTACACCGTACATCCGCCCACAAGGCCCCCCAGAAAATGAATGAATGGCCGAGAATCCACACTAACAACGGGGCGTCACCTGAAAGAGAACAAAACAAAACAATGGTTAGACACAGCCTCAAACCGCCCCTAGACGCACATAAAGGCGAAAATGCTCCGACTCCCACCTCCCAATACGCTTGATCACTTCATCCCGCACACCTAACCGAGCAGCCTCCGTGGCAGCACTAATTTCCCCGCCCATCACCTCGACCCCTAGGTCATCACACCACCGCTGCCACATACGCCAAGCCCTATCATACGCCCTCCAAGTGCCTTCACTCAACGACGCCTGCAATAGAACCCCTACGGTACCTCCAGGATCTCCCACAACGACTCCGGACACTCCAACCCGTCCTGACTTGCATCTGGGGCCAGCTGGCGAAACCACTCCCACTGCAAACGAGAAAGTGCGTCAGCAATACAATTAGAAGAACCGCAAACACCCAAGCATTAAGAGACAGACACCGAAGGACCAACTGCTGTAACAGGCAAATCACCGGGGGAGACGAGGCAGTTAAACTATTGATGGCTTGCACTACGCCCAGGTTGTCACAATGGAACCGAACCTTCTTGTCCCTAAACTTCTCCCCCCAGAGCGTGACCGCCAACACAATGGGAAAGAGTTCCAACAATGCCACATTTTTAACCCACCCGTTCAGAACCCAAGACTCCGGCCACTTCCCCGCACACCACTGTCTTGCACAGTACGCCCCAAAACCAACCCCGCCCGCAGCATCAGTAAACAACTCGAAATCAAAGGAATCAACAACCCCGCCCATAACTAACGCCCTGCCGTTAAAATGCTGTAGAAAAGAATCCCAAACCTTCAAATCCCCTTTCAATTCCCTACCTAGTCTAATAAAGTGGTGCGGAGCCACAATACCCCCAGTCGCGGAAGCCATCCTCCTACTAAAAATACGGCCCATAGGAAGAATCCTACATGCAAAATTCAATTTGCCCAACAAGGACTGCAAATCCCGCAAGCAAATCTTTTTTGCCCCCAATGCGGCCGCCACCCCGCCCTCAAATCCGACACCTTGTCTGCCGGTAGCCTACACTCCATCTGCTGAGTATCAATGACTATACCAAGGAAACTCAGCTCTGTAGCAGGCCCCACTGTTTTGTCCACTGCCAAGGGGACCCCGAACCACTCAAAAACAGACTGCAATGTAGATAACAGCAACGAACAAACTCTAGACCCCACCGATCCCAAACACAGGAAATTATCCAGGTAGTGAATGATAGAGGAACAACCCGATTCCTGAATAACCACCCACTCCAAAAAAGAACTGAAACGCTCAAAATATGCGCACGATATTGAACAGCCCATTGGCAAACACCTGTCCACAAAATAGCCGCCATTCCAAAAACAACCGAGTAAATACAAACTATCCGGGTGAACCGGTAACAATCGGAACGCCGATTCAATGTCAGATTTTTCCAACAGGGTACCCGGACCCAACTTCCTCACCCATTCTACAGCCGCGTCAAAGGAAGCATAAACCACAGAACAAAGCTCTGGGTCTATGCCCTCGTTGACCGACGCACCCTTAGGGAATGATAAATGATGTATAAGCCTAAATTTATGTGGCTCCTTCTTAGGGACTAAACCCAAAGGGGAGACACGCAAATTACTGATGGGCGGCGTAACAAACGGACCATCCATCCTTCCCAAAGAAACCTCCTTAGCTAACTTCTCCGACACGATGCTTGGGAACTCCAATGACGAGCGCAAATTCTTCCGCGTCTCCACCACTGGTAACGGGTGAGAAGGGATATGAAACCCAAACTCAAAACCCAAACGCAAAAATTCAGCTAACTCCTGGTTAGGATATCTATTTAGATGACCCACCATCCTTTCCACTCGCACTGGAGTCAGCCCCTTTTGCAAAACTATCACCCCTTCTTTGTCTACCCCCTCTAAAACATCATCTGGCCCCATGTCCACCCCCACAAAATTTAAATTTTTGTCCGAATTTGCAACTTCCCTCGTTAAAAAGGAAGCAGAAACCCTTTCCAACTGGGGCTGTCCCTGTAGCTTGATGCTTCCCCCCCCGACTCACTCCGAAAGGACTGACCACTCCTACCTGGCGCTGTAACCCTCATCCATAACGCAATATCTTTATGGTCCCATCTCATGTTAGGGCGGACCGCTTTCCTCTGACGGAATTGTTTGTCATACCGTAACCACCCTGACCCCCCATACACCCGATAGGCTTCACCGATAGCATCCAAATAACAAAACAGAGGGGAACAGCATTCTGGACTCTTCTCCCCAATCACGCTTGCCAGAATCGCAAAGGCCTGCAGCCAATTACTGAAAGTCCTAGGGATAAGGCGAAAACGACGCTTGTCGTCATCCTCCTTCCTAACTCCATCCTTCTTTACCACATCAAGATTGAAACGTTCAAGTGGAAGCAGCGAGAAAATTTCTATATACTCTCCCCTCCAAATCTTTTCACGCACCTCAGTCTTCAAATGCGCTCCCAGGGGACCCTCAAAACACACATACACTTCCCCCTTCGCCGCATCATCTAACCTGGGCCTATCCTCATCCCCTCCCGCCTGCGTCTGTACTGACACTGACTCCGCCATACCTGTGCTAGTGGTAGCAGGCACATTGCAATTCCCCGTTCCCAAACCCCACGCTGGTAAGGGGGTGGCCCCAACCCCCCCCCCCCATCCTGACTAATTCCAGCTAAGCCACACAGCAAGCGCCCCAAACCACCGATAATAGCACTATTGCTCCCCCCCGAACTGGCCGCCCCATTAAATAAAGATATCAATGTTCCCAATGATGTCTCACCTAGCTGCCCGGGTGCTGTGAACCCGGCAGCCGAAGATCCGGATTCCTGACGGACGACTCCTGGATCCGCGACGGTCTTTAGATGATCACTGGCGTCGTTCACCGGCAGCGCCCCAGCCGCATCACTGCTGGGCGCGTTGGACAAGACTCTGGGAAGCCCTCTGCCCTCCAAGCTGTCAGGCCCAGCCGCTAGCTGCCCGCCCTCCGAAAAAGGCCTGCGCACATCCCTGCCAGCCACATGCGCAGCCTCGTGCCTGTCTTCGCGCCCAAGAGGCCTGCCCTGGGAAGGGGACCCCGCCAGAGCAACCTCGTCCTCCTCCTCAGAAAATTGCTGATCAGGGCGAGGCCTGCGCCCGCCCCTGGCACCGCTAGGCGCAGCCTCGTACGCCACTTCTAGGGGCTCATCCTGTGAGGGCCTGTGAGGGGACAGCCCCGCTGTCGCCTCTGCTGCCGCCTCTACTCCCACGCAGAGCAGGCCTCCGCCTCCCACGGACGGGAGGGGATCCCGCAGAACCTGGTCCTGACTCCCCCGATGCTGCAGCAATGGGCTGGGAAGGTGGCTCCCCTGCCGCCACTGGGTCCTGCCGGACATATGGACTCCTCCCACACCGGGAGGCCGCAGGAGCGGTAATGTTAGAAGGCCCCCGGCGTGAAGGGTCCCCTGAGGTACCCGCCGCGGCCGTCTGGCTAATGGAGTGGGGCTAGAGGTACCCCCTTCCGCCCCCCCTAACAAGGCAGTCACCTGCTGTGCTAACCAACCCGGACTCCTGGTGTCCGCCGCCATTCTCAAGCGCCGCAGCATCGCCTCCACTGCTTCAGACATGGCAGTATGCGATGCTGCAGATGCCGGCTCTTTGCTCCACAAAATGGCGCCCATTATCCCGGCTCACCACTTCTTAACACCGCCGCTCCCCGCCCCTTCCTGGCTCCTCCCCCCTGCATGTCTTCCAGTTAACCCCTGAGCTACTCTAGCCCTCGCCACCCAAAACCACTCATGTCGGCCTCCCCTGAAGCGTTCCGCTCCGTCCGGCCTCACTTATCCGTTTGGTGCATTTTCTGTGATTTATATAATTATATTTTCATCCGCACAATGCTCCGTTTTGTGTAGGATGCCCTTGTGGTGCATGTGGACCGCGCCGGCATCCTCCATTGTACGCATTTTTTTGCTGGGGATAGTCGTTTGCTGCGGTCCACATGCGGTGGGACTGCTCCCCCAATTAAAAACACTCTACAGTGTTTGGGGTTTGAGCAACTCCCTCATATTTGCCACTATATTTCTGTGATATTGTTTTCTATTATTGTATTTGAATAAAGTGTAGTCACATTTTTACTCCAGAAGGTGGTGTGACTGCTCTTTTACTTGATTATTACTCTCAATTACATTTTCGCAGCCACAGCTCTGCATCCAGGTCAAGAGACTCAAGGGAACAAACCACCTCGTCTCAGTACCAAACCGGGCATTCAGGCCCAGTACAGTGCCGTAATCCAGGTGATCATAATGATTGTGGCTTATCAAAACGGCATCTATTTTGGGAAGCTGCTCTATATTGTCCACTGTGGCCCTCGAAAATGTTTGGGACCTGCAAAGCTAAACGGAGAGGCTCTCTCACTGAAGACGGGATGAGTAGGAAATACTAAATCATCCATTTCCATCATGACCCAGCCAAGTGATCCTTATGCCATTTTCTGTTTTGCCAGTCAGCTCAGGGTGCTGTACAAAATAGGGTTCAATAACAGGAAGTTCCCGGTCAAGTTCCTAAAAAGAAAAAAGATTCACATATTAAAACGTATTCAAAATGATGCAAAACATCACATCTAAAATACTATACTAAACCCATATATTTGAAGAATTAAAAGTACAGAATTTTAAGGGGTTATGTGGAACACAAATGGCCGGTATCCACAAGTGTTTTGCGGTCTGCAAAACATGGTCATGTGAATGTACCCTAAAGAAGAAGAGCCCTAACACTTCCAAATTTAAAGGGGCTGTCCAGCCATTAATATTGATATTAATATATTAATATATTAATATTGCCTATTGTCAGGATTGGTCATGAATATCAGATTGGCGAGGGTGTGAAACCCAACATCCCTGCCGATCAGCTATTTGAAGAGGGGGCTGGGCTCCATGCGAGCGCCGCTTCCTGTCCATTACCCTGCACTGCTTCTCGGAATTGCAGTGTAACACAAGTACCCAGTCCATGCAAATCAATGGAGCGTGTGCTTGTAATTGCACTACACCACCTCCCCACAGGAGACGAGTCATAGTGTGATGACCAAGAAGTGGAGCTTGCATGGAGCACAGCCTCGTCTCACAACTAATTGGCGGGGGCGCCGGGTTTCAGACCCCCACTAACAGATATTGATGACCTATCCTGATGGCTGGTCATCAATATTAAAGGGCTTCTGTCACCCCACTAAACAAATTTTTTTGTTGTTGTGTACTTATAATCCCTATCCTGCCATATTGCCATACATTATGTTATTAATAATTTTCGTTCAGTAGATTTAGCAAAAAACTTACTTTTATGATATGCTAATTAGCTTTCTACCAGCAAGTAGGGCGTCTACTTGCTGGTAGCAGCCGCAGAAAACCGCCCCCTCCTTCTGTTGATTGACAGGGCCAGCCGCGATCTCCTCCTCCGGCCAGCCCTGTCAGCATTTCAAAAATCGTGCGCCTGTGTTGATTCGGCACAGGCGCTCTGAGAGAAGGAGGCTCGCCTCCTCAGCACTTCCTCAGTGCGCCTGCGCCGATGAGGGAGTGCTGAGGAGGCGAGCCTCCTTCTCTCAGAGCGCCTGCGCCGAATCAACACAGGCGCGCGATGTTTTTTGCTAAATCTACTGAACGAAAATTATTAATAACATAATGTATGGCAATATGGCAGGATAGGGATTATAAGTACACAAAAAAAAATGAGTTTAGTGGGGTGACAGAAGCCCTTTAATGGCTGCACAACCCCTATAATTCCTTACTGCTATGTTAAAGGGGTTATCCCACAAAAAGCATGGCAGCAACGTTGAAGTTACTAGCTGTGTCCACTAAACAATGCCAAAAAAATGGACAGAGTTGTCTAGTTCCACCGCTGACTTCTGATGCCAGAGGTACAACAAAACACCCAGACCAGCTCATGGCCATCACTGGTGCATGGATGGGGGGATACAGAGGACACAGACGATACACCTCCCACAGAGGACAGCTTTTCGTTGCCTCTGGGCAGCCTGGCACACATGAGGGATTACATGCTGCAGTGTCTCCGCAACGACCGGCGAGTTGCCCACATTCTAACTTGTGCTGATTACTGTGTGACCACGCTGCTGGATCACCGTTACAAGGACAACGTACCGTCCTTAATTCCGTCACTGAAGCGTGATCGTAAGATGCGCGAGTACAAGCGCACGCTGGTAGACGCGCTGCTGGTGGCATTCCCACCTGACAGCAGGGGACAGTGGAAGCACAAGGCGAAGGCAGAGGAAGAGGTCGCCAACGCAGCTGGGGCACCGCCAGCACCTCAGAAGGCAGGGTTAGCATGGCCAACATGTGGAAAAGCTTTGTCAGCACGCCACAACAACCAGCACCACCAGCTGATGTGGAATGTCTTAGCAGGAGGCAGCATTTCACCAACATGGTGGAGCAGTATGTGTGCACAGGCCTACACGTACTGAATGACGGGTCTGCCCCCTTCAACTTCTGGGTCTCCAAATTGGGCACATAGCCTGAGCTTGCCCTTTATGCCTTGGAGGTGCTGGCCTGCCCTGCAGCCAGTGTATTATCTAAACGTGTGTTTAGCACGGCAGGGGGCGTCATCATAGACAAGCGCAGCCGCCTGTTCACAGCCACTGTTATACTGTTATACTGCAGCGCAATTGCTCATGTTTATATTTTGGATATTTCACACTCTTTTGGAGTGTACATAAATTTTACAAAATTAAATTAAAACAAAAAAACCTGTGTTGGCTATCTCGTCCTCCTTCACCGCCGCTTCCACCTACTCCGCTACGTCTACCGCCTCCTCAAACTCCTACTCCATATGGAACTCCACCTCATAAATCCATTTTTTTTTTATTTGTACGTGCTTTATTTTATATTTTATATTTCACTACTTTGTAATTCACATTTTCTGGTGAAATTAACCAATTTTTGGGTGTATAGTACCACTGCTATAATTAGTAGGCCGGTTAAAAAAATTTAAATAAATTGTCATTAACATTTTCGGGTGAAATTCACAAATTTTTGGGTGTATAGTACCACTGCTATACCTAGTATGACGGTTAAAAAAATAAAATAAATTGTCATTAACATTTTCTTGTGAAATTAACCAATTTTTGGGTATATAGTACCACTGCTATACCTATTAGGCCGGTTAAAAAATAAAAATAAATTGTCATTAACATTTTCTGGTGAAATTCACCAATTTTTGGGTGTATAGTACCACTGCTATACCTAGTAGGCCAGTTAAAAAATAAAAATAAATTGTCATTAACATTTTCTGGTGAAATTCACCAATTTTTGGGTGTATAGTACCACTGCTATACCTAGTAGGCCGGTTAACAAAAAAATTATATTTGTCAGTTACATTTGTAGTTGAAATTCAACAATTTTTGGGTGTGAAGTACCACTGCTATACCTAGTTGACAGGTTAAACAATAAAAAAAATTGGTCTCTTACATTTTATGGTGAAATTCACAAATTTTTGGGTGTGATGTACCACTGCTCTACCTAGTAGGCCGGTTAAAAAAATATATATATATATCATTAACATTTTTGGGTGAAATTCACAAATTTTTGGGTGTATAGTGCCACTGCTAAACCTAGTAGGCCAGTTAAAAAATAAAATAAAATTGTCATTAACATTTTCTGGTGAAATTCACCAATTTTTGGGTGTATAGTACCACTGCTATACCTAGTATCACGGTAAAAAAAAGAAAGAAATTGTCATTAACATTTTCTAGTGAAATTAACCAATTTTTGGTTGTATATTACCACTCTTATACCTAGTAGGCCGGTTAAAAAATAAAAATAAATTGTCATTAACATTTTCGGGTGAAATTCACCAATTTTTGGGTGTATAGTACCATTAAGTATAGATTGAGGGACAGGTTCCAGACAGGGTCATCCTTGTAAGGACGACTGCCCTCAGGCTGCTACCATATCTTTTAGTATCAGGGCTGACTGGCTAGACAGCTATAGGGACCGTGTTACGGCTACCCAGATAGTGAGAGGGTATCAGCCGTTGGGGACGTCCTTTTCCTGGCAAGCTGCTGGGTACGAGGGCAGCTGGTATAACCCCATCCACGCGGTCCAGAGGTAGAGTCAGGTTCAGCGGTAAAAAGAGCAGCGTAACGATCCCATATTTTCCCTCTCAAGAACGAGACAAGGCTGCGTTTTGAAGGGTTAGAAAAACATGAACTCTTTATTGAGGGCTACCAGCCCGTATTTATGCAGGTCCCCACAATGCATCATGGTTTCCTCCTCTCTGCCCTGGAGACACCCGAAGAGCAATTCAACTATCTCCCAGGACAAAGGGAAATCACCAATACACATGCGGGAACAACAGGAGAGGAATCCCCACCCGAATACACAAAATCCTCTCTTCTGTCTGTGATATAATTATGGATTAACATAACTATCACAGACAGTAAAAATACAGTTTGTAAACATACACTGTAACTTTAAAACCATACATTCCATCTCCATCAAAATTACATATTTAAACTCCGCATACATCAAACATAAACACTCCCAAAAATCACACAAATCCCTCCAGCGGATCAAAAGTTAAGTGAAGTCCTTTATGACCGACCGCAAGCACAATTTCCTGCCCAAAACAGTTCCATAGATTCTTTAGTATACACCGCTGACCGCGTTCGGTCCTATTAACAGTCCAGACATGCGGCATAGTTCTGTTACACTGCTCCCCTTTTGTGGAACACTCCGGCAGACCCGGATTGATCCTTTTCGGGTCAACTTGGGGCTGTCCGGTCTGCTGTTAAGGTAAAAGTTCCGTTTGTCTGGACAGTCCGTCTGCGTTCCCATTGAACCGGCCAGGGCGATATTGAATGGAAAAGTTATACGGTTGTAGGGCCAAGCTCCATCTCGGCAATCGTCCATTGTCCCCAGCCACTCGGTTCAGCCATACCAGGGGGTTGTGGTCTGTGATCAGGGTGAATTCCTGACCGTAAAGGTACGGTGTGAGCTTCTTTAGAGCCCAGACCAGGGCTAGACATTCTTTTTCCACTGCCGCATAGCTCACTTCCCTGGGTAATAGCTTTCTACTCAGGTATGCGACAGGGTGTTCCCCCCATCTTCTCCGACCTGGCTTAGCACTGCCCCCAGTCCGTAAATGGACGCATCTGTGTGGACGACAAATATTTTGTTAGGGACGGGGGCAGACAAAACGGGTGCGTTGATCAAGGCTTGTTTCAGGGTTTGGAACGCCGCTTCCTAGGCGGGAGACCACAGGACTACCCTAGGCAAATTCTTCTTTGCTAAATCTGTCAGGGGTTTGGCGATGGCACTGTAGTCAGGGACAAATTTCCTGTAGTACCCCGCTGTCCCTAAGAATGCTAACACATGAGTTTTAGTGTGGGGTGTGGGCCAATTGGCTACGGCCTCTACCTTAGCGGGTTCTGGTCGTTGTTTCCCACACCCCACTCTGTGTCCCAGGTACTGGACCTCAGCCATACCGAAATTACATTTCTCTGGTTTCAGGGTGAGGCCGGCGGCCCTAATCTGATCTAGCACAGTCTCTACGTGTCTCAGGTGCTCCCCCCAAGTCTCACTATAGATCGCAATGTCATCCAGGTATGCGCAAGCGAAATTCTGGAAGCCATCAAGGAGGCGATCCACTAAGCGCTGAAAGGTAGCTGGGGCGTTTTTCATCCCGAAGGGCATGACCTTAAACTGGTACAAGCCAAACGGGGTGACAAACGCCGACTTAGGGATAGCGTCCTTGGCAGGGGAATCTGCCAGTACCCTTTGCACAGATCGATGGTGGTCAGATAGCGTCCCCTGGCAATACGATCTAATAGTTCGCCCACTCGGGGCATGGGGTATGCGTCTGTCACGGTTCGGTCATTGAGGCGTCGATAATCGACACAGAACCGGGTCGTTCCGTCTTTTTTGGGGACTAGAACGACTGGGGATGCCCAGGGGCTGTCGGATGGCTCTATAACTCCTAGTTTTAACATCTCCTGAATCTCCTTTCTCATCTCTTCTTTTACGGCTTCGGGGATTCTATAGGGAGTCTGTCGGAGAGGGTTTTGTCCTGGGGTTTCGACATAATGTGTCGCTAAGGGGGTGTAACCGGGCTCCTGGGAAAACATCACTCTTTTCTCGGCTAGCAATTGTTGGAGTTGCTCCCTTTCTGTGGGAGTTAATCGCTCCCCTAGCTGTACTGTATTAAGCAGAGTTTTAGGCTCAGATTCGGCTAACAGATCTGGGATGGGGAGGCTGTCAGGATCTTCAGTGGCCGGGATACATATGGCTGCTATATCTTCGGGTCTTTCCTGGTACTCTTTTAATAAGTTTATATGAAAGGACTTCTGTATCCTTTCGTCCTTGCTACTGGCAATCACATAGGTGGTGTCACAGACCTGGGCCACCACCTTGTAAGGGTCTTGCCAGGAGGTCTGTAGTTTGTTCCCTTTAACTGGTCTAAGTACTAGGACTTTCTGCCCTACCTGGAACGTTCTCAGTCTAGCGCCCCGATCGTACCACTGTTTCTGACGGCCCTGTGCCGCCTGGAGGTGTTCTCGGGTCATCCTGGCTAGGTGCCCCATGCGGTCCCGCATCTCCAGCACATAAGGTACGATAGGGACCCCCTCATGATCTATCTCTCCATCCCAGTGCTCCCGGACGAGGTCGAGGGGGCCTCGTACCCGCCGTCCATAGAGCAATTCGAAGAGGGAGAACCCTGTGGATTCCTGCGGCACCTCTTGATATGCGAACAAGAGGTGTGGCAAGAATCGCTCCCAGTCTCTGTATTCCACCGTAAAGGTCCGCAGCAATTGCTTTAGGGTACCATTAAAGCGTTCACAGAGGCCGTTAGTTTGGGGGTGGTACGGTGAACTAAGCAGGGTTTTGACACCGCAGACTTTCCATAGCTGCAGAGTTAGATCTGCAGTGAACTGGGTTCCTCGGTCAGATAGGATTTCCTGAGGGAATCCCACTCTGGTGAATATTCCGACTAAGGCACTGGCGACAGTGTCAGCCTGGATATTCGTCAGAGCGACGGCTTCTGGGTAGCGGGTAGCATAGTCCACTACGGTCAGAATGTACTTTTTGCCCGAGGGGCTGGGGTTAGGTAGGGGTCCTACTAGGTCGACTGCCACCCTGCTAAATGGCTCCTCGATCACGGGCATAGGTGACAGTCGAGCTTTAGTATGATCCCCTCTCTTTCCTACCCGTTGGCATACGTCACAAGTGCTGCAGTAACGTCGCACATCCCTTGAGACCCCCGGCCAAAAGGTCTGGGTGATCCTGTGGGTGGTGCGGTTACCCCCTAGATGCCCTGCCAACGGAATGTCATGGCCAATTCGGAGAAGTTCCAACCGGTACTTTCTGGGCACTACCAGTTGGCGCTTCTGCGAAGGGACACAGCCTCTCTTTCTGCCTTTGGTCAGTCTATACAACCTGTCGCCCTCCCATATAAAACGTTCCCGCTCATCCCCTCTACTGTCGGCTAATTCTCGGTACCTTTGGAGGGTAGGGTCCTGTCTAGTTTCCCTCCCAAACTCTTCTGGGGTGTCCCAAGCTATGGGTCTCTCTGGGGTGTTGGTGCTAAGTGCCTGCTGGTGGCTTATCTGGGTCTCCCGACCTGTTGTAGGATCGTCCTCGGTACGGGCCTGTGAGCGGGTGGTCACGGGGCAAGCAGCAGCAGTCGTGGGTAAAAAAGCTGAGGCTAGAGGGCCAATGTCGTTGCCCAACACGACCTCCGCAGGCAAATTGTCCATGATGCCCACTGTGGTCTTTCCCGACCCGACTCCCCAATCCAAGTGGATCCGGGCGGTGGGTAAGCGAAAAACAGCACCCCTGTGACACGAACAGCAACGGTACTATTAGATACATGTTCTGGTTTTATCAGATGTTTCTGTACCAAAGTGATGGTAGCACCAGTGTCCCGTAGGCCTTGTGCTATCTGTCCGTTCACTCGCACCTCCTGGCGGTTATCTGGGGAGGCAGCTTATATGGGGTTGGCCTCATACAAGATTCCCAAACACTCCTCAGGGCTCCCTTCAATTTCCAGGCAGTGAGCACCCGAGGGCCGTGCTGGCGGGGTCCCGTTGTTAGGGGTTGTGCGCCTCCAGTTATTATTGGTTGATCCCAGAGGGCAATAATGGGCAATATGTCCTGGGTTGCTGCAGCGATGACATGTCACTTTGTAAAATTCCCGGGGCTGGTTGTTAGACCCCTGGGGGCGTGGCGGTCCTGGGGGTACTGGAGCCCGAAATTCGGTGCGTGCAGCGTAGGTTGGGGTGCGTGTCTCTGTTCTAGGTGCTGGTCGTGTGGTACCTTGGCTCACCTTCCTTGTTTCCGCGTATTCATCTGCTAGACGCGCTGCCTCAGTTAAGTTGGCAGGGCGGCGATCTCTCACCCAGTCCTGTATTTCCGCAGCCAGATCTTGGAAGAAATGTTCCATCAAGAACAACTGTAACACTTCCTCTCCGGTGTTGGCATTGCACCCTCGCACCCAATGTGACGCCACCCTTTGTATCCTGTTTGCCCATTCCATGTGGGAGTCCACAGCCTTCTTTTTGGACTCTCGGAAGTGACGGCGGTAGGCTTCTGGGGTTACGGCATATCGGGTTAGCAGCGCCTTTTTAACTTGCTGGTATTGCAAAATATCCTCTGGAGCAAGAGCCCGAAAGGCTTCATTGGCTTTGCCCGACAATTTCCCCGACAAAATAGTGACCCATTGGTCTGGTGGTACCTGGTGTAGTGAGCACTGTCTCTCAAAGTCCGCCAAATATCCATCTATTTCCTCCTCACTTTCTACAAAAGTTTTAAATGCAGTGAATGGTATTTTCTTTCCCATAGCAGGGGGTGTGGGAGTAGGCACTGCATGTGTAATGAGCTGCCTAGCTCTTACCAGTTCCAGTTCTTGTCCCCTCTTAGTTCGTATCTCTTCCCTTGCTTCCCGGAACAGTTGGTTTAGTAGTTCCACGGACGTTTCTGGATACAAGGATAACCTCCGCTGTACGATACCAGTAATTACATCGTCCTCGCTGGCAGGTGCAAGGGGCTCCGTTCCTTCCATGGATCTATCCATTCTGTCCAGCTCCAGCAGGTCAGCGATCAGCTCCCTCCGTGGTTTGTTACTGGCACTCCTACCACGACTCTCCAATAAATCCTTTAGTGTGGGTCTTTTCAGCCGGGCGTATTGAGACTCCATTCAGCACTTGCTCGTTGGATAAAAGGACCAATCCCACCGCTTGCCACCAATGTAACGGCTACCCAGATAGTGAGAGGGTATCAGCCGTTGGGGACGTCCTTTTCCTGGCAAGCTGCTGGGTACGAGGGCAGCTGGTATAACCCCATCCACGCGGTCCAGAGGTAGAGTCGGGTTCAGCGGTAAAAAGAGCAGCGTAACGATCCCATATTTTCCCTCTCAAGAACGAGACAAGGCTGCGTTTTGAAGGGTTAGAAAAACATGAACTCTTTATTGAGGGCTACCTGCCCGTATTTATGCAGGTCCCCACAATGCATCATGGTTTCCTCCTCTCTGCCCTGGAGACACCCGAAGAGCAATTCAACTATCTCCCAGGACAAAGAGAAATCACCAATACACATGCGGGAACAACAGGAGAGGAATCACCACCCGAATACACAAAATCCTCTCTTCTGTCTGTGATATAATTATGGATTAACATAACTATCACAGACAGTAAAAATACAGTTTGTAAACATACACTGTAACTTTAAAACCATACATTCCATCTCCATCAAAATTACATATTTAAACTCCGCATACATCAAACATAAACACTCCCAAAAATCACACAAATCCCTCCAGCGGATCAAAAGTTAAGTGAAGTCCTTTATGACCGACCGCAAGCACAATTTCCTGCCCAAAACAGTTCCATAGATTCTTTAGTATACACCGCTGACCGCGTTCGGTCCTATTAACAGTCCAGACATGCGGCATAGTTCTGTTACAGACCGTATAGGGACCCTGCACACTTGTGTATTATTGCCAGCCTCTTTTCCTGATGTTCATCCAGATATCCATACAGGATGAGCAACTATCAACACAGCGTGTGGTGAAGCATCTGGTAACCGTCCCTGGGTACCGGTAGGTTGCTGCCGTGCATTTCATTTTTTGTATATGTTTCATTTGGGATAATCATTGGCATTATTGATTAGTGGTTATTGACCCTTTATCCCAATGTTCGTCTTTGCACACTATATTTAGGATCTAACTATTTTTATCTACATTTCCAAATAAATTTTATGTTTTAAGATTATCCTTTCTGATTTATGTGTTGACTCCAGGTAATCCAGAGCGGAGACATATATCAGATCTAATCATGGTTTGTAGAGTGAAACTAAATCGCACCTCCTCATTCCTATACTATTGACTACTGTATGTAATAAGCAGCATTTCTTATGATAAAACATGGCTATACAGCGGTTATATCAATCATTTGCTGTGCACTATTAAGAGGCAATTAGTATACAGTTTGATCAAAGAGCATAGGCCCACTTACCGTGACAAGGTTGCCTCTTGTTAAGTGGGAACCTACTCTAACCGTAGCGCAGTGCCGTGTGGCGACCACCGCGTCTCCACACTGCTCCAGCAGGCAATGGGATCCAGCAGCCAACCAGTTACCCCGCTGTACAGCGGAGCCACCTAGGTCTCGGATCCCACAGCTCCACCAGCACAGCACAGAAACAGCGACGGCCGCCATCCAGCGCCGCATGTGAACTGGTGCTAAAGGATCACCTGTTCACAGCTTCTCAGGAACTCCAACTGAGATGTGGTAGGAATTAAAACCCTGTGCAGACATATATATCAGATCTAACCTCTCACTCATTTTTGATTATTGGTTGATTGTTATTTAGGTATGGCAGGCTTTCTGGATGGTGGTATTAATACAGAGACATGGTTGGAGGAGGCTAAAGAGGTCTTTTCTGACAGATCCTATCAACAGAAAAAGTGTATACCCTCTTTCAAGGTTGCTTTTAAAGAGCATAATCGACTCTATAAGGAACATCTGTCAAGTTGGTGGGAGGTACAATGCCTTGATAATTATATCAAGCAAGGCATTGTACCTCAGGGACTTCGTATTTCTGTTACCCCAGTGCATAAACAACGAAGCCCATGGTTTAATACCCATTGGGAGCAACTTGCCACAAAAAGTTCTCTCCAACTGATGACACTTTTATTGGAAGAGGAAAGAATTAATTTAACTAGCCTGACTGAAAAACTTAAAACCCAAGTTGAGGTTACTAAAACTTTTTCTAGTGATCCTGAATTTGTCAACAAGGAGAAACAACTGCAAATCACTGTTGAGAAATATCAGTATTACCTACGTGAACGAAAGCATAGACAGTTTAACAAAGACCTAGCCGAATTCAAAGAGAATAAGGCCTATTTGGTTTTAGTAAGGACTTAGGACGTACCGGTACGGCATGGGTCCCGAATCCTTAAGGACCCATGACGTACCGGTACGTCATGGCTTTAATTCCCGATTCCGGCGCCGCGGGGGTTAATCGTAACGGGATGCCGGCTGAAATCATTCAGCCGGCATCCCGTAACAACGCAGGGGGGAGTCATTTGACCCCCCCCCCCCCCGTATAGACGATCGCAGAAAACCGCAGGTCAATTCAGACCTGCGGTTTTCTGCGCTTTTAGCCGATTCTGATCCCCGCGGTCTCTGACCGCGGGGATCAAACTTTTAAATGCCCGAAATAAAGTTTTGTTAACCCCCCTGAATGATATTATGTGGGTGGGTGGTGCAGGGGGGGTGTTGCGGGAGGCGGGCGGGCGGTGCGGCAGGCGGGATCGCGATCCCCCGCCCGCCTCCCCTTGAATAATCGTTGGCGTCTAGTGGGTATACCAGGGTGCCAGCACATTGCTTACACCCTGGTATAAACGGCTGACATTGGTGATGCGATGTCAGCCGTTTAACCCTTTCCATACAGCGGTCCGTACGGACCGCTGTATGGAAAAGGTTAACAGCTCAGGGAGCTCCCTCCCTCTCCCATCGGGGGGCTGCTGTGCCTTTGCAGCCCCCCGATGGGAGAGGGAGAGAGCCCCCAGACAGCCCCCCGACAGCCCCGTCCTTACCCTTCCCCGTCTGCGAAGTTCTGACAACTACTGAGCAGACGGGGAAGGTTCCCATGGCAACAGGACGCCGTCTCAGGCATCCTGCTGTCCATGGTGCTGAACAGATCTGTGCTAAAGGCAGAGATCTGTTCAGACAAAGTGTAAGTAAAATACAGTACAGTACAATATATATTGTACTGTAATGTATTATACAGACATCAGACCCACTGGATCTTCAAGAACCAAGTGGGTCTGGGTCAAAAAAATGTAAAAAAAAGTGAAAAAAGTTAAGATTAAAAACACATTTATCACTGAATAAAAAAAAAAAATACACTACACATATTAGGTATCGCCGCGTCCGTAACGTCCTGATCTATAAAACGGCTGCGTCCGTAACGACCTGATCTATAAAACGGTCATGTTACTTTCCCCGCACGGTGAACGCCATAAAAATAAAAAAATAAAAACTATGAGAAAATTGAAATTTTGCCCACCTTACTTCCCAAAAAAGGTAATAAAAGTGATCAAAAAAGTCGCATGTACGCCAAAATAGTACCAATCAAACCGTCATCTCATCCCGCAAAAATCATACCCTACCCAAGATAATCGCCCAAAAACTGAAAAAACTATGGCTCTTAGACTATGGAAACACTAAAACATGATTTTTTTTGTTTAAAAAATGAAATCATTGTGTAAAACTTAAATAAAATAAAAAAGTATACATATTAGGTATCGACGCGTCCGTATCGACCGGCTATATAAAAATATCACATGACCTAACCCCTCAGGTGACCACCGTAAAAAATAAAAAATAAAAACGGTGTAAAAAAAGCCATTTTTTGTCATCTTACATCACAAAAAGTGTAATAGCAAGCGATCAAAAAGTCATATGCACCCCAAAATAGTGCCAATCAAACCGCCATCTCATCCCGCAAAAAATGAGACCCTACTTAAGATAATCGCCCAAAAACTGAAAAAAAATATTTGTTTTCAAAATGAAATCATTGTGTAAAACTTACATAAATAAAAAAAATTGTATACATATTAGGTATCGCCACGTCCGTGACAACCTGCTCTATAAAATTACCACATGATCTAACCTGTCAGTTGAATGTTGTAAATAACAAAAAAAAAAACGTGCTAAAAAATCTATTTCTTGTTACCTTGCCGCACAAAAAAGTGTAATATAGAGCAACCAAAAATCATATGTACCCTAAACTAGTACCAACAAAACTGCCACCCTATCCCGTAGTTTCCAAAATGGGGTCACTTTTTTGGAGTTTCTACTCTAGGGGTGCATCAGGGGGGCTTCAAATGGGACATGGTGTAAAAAAAACAGTCCAGCAAAATCTGCCTTCCAAAAACCGTATGGCATTCCTTTCCTTCTGCGCCCTGCCGTGTGCCCGTACAGCGGTTTATGACCACATATGGGGTGTTTATGTAAACTACAGAATCAGGGCCATAAATAATGAGTTTTGTTTGGCTGTTAACCCTTGCTTTGTAACTGGAAAAAAATTATTAAAATGGAAAATCTGCCAAAAAAGTGAAATTTTGAAATTGTATCTCTATTTTCCATTAAATCTTGTGCAACACCTAAAGGGTTAACAAAGTTTGTAAAATCAGTTTTGAATACCTTGAGGGGTGTAGTTTCTTAGATGGGGTCACTTTTATGGAGTTTCTACTCTAGGGGTGCATCAGGGGGGCTTCAAATGGGACATGGTGTCAAAAAACCAGTCCAGCAAAATCTGGCTTCCAAAAACCATACGGCGCACCTTTCCCTCTATGCCCTACTGTGTGCCCGTACAGTAGTTTAAGGCCACATATGGGGGCTTGAGAAGCGGCATGACGTAGGTCAGCCGCGCTCCTCCTTCGGCTGCCGTCTCCTCTCTCCCTCACCTCTCTCCGCCTCGCTCGCACTATTCGGCTACCAGGCCCGCATGGAACGCCGATGGAACGCTGTCCCCTGGCCAGGCCTGGCTAGCCGACTACAGCTGGAAGACTGACTTACTTGCCTGCTGCCTGCTGCCTGCTGGGATCCGCTGCGGCCTTCGGGCTGAATGTTCCTGTCCTGTCGCTTGAGCCCGCCTCCCAGCAGTTGCCCCCAGCGTGGTGTCCTGCTCCCTTTCCTGCGGAGGTGCCGGGTGCTGGTGTTTGGCCTTCTCTCCTGCTCCTGCTTCTGCTGAGGTGTCGTGTCCCGGTCGGCGGTGGTAAGCTCCTGATGTGATGGATTGTTGCCCGATGTCTGCCTCCTCAGCCGTTTGCAGTACCCAGCCTTCTATTGTACAGTGCCCCACTTGTTACGCCATTGTTGTCCTGATGCCCGATGTCCGCTCCTAGTCCTCACTTGTTGCACTTGATTTTATGTCGCCCTGCTGCCTGGGGGGTGTGAGGAGTCGGGGCTGGAAAAGTTACTGGCTAAACCAGGTTGCTGCCCGCGCGGGCGAAGTAGGGGCCAGATCTTAGGCACTCTGCGGCTAATTGGCTGTTGTGACCCCTAGACGGAGTGCTGTGGAGTGTGCTGATCCCCGATGCGGCCGGGCAATGGTGGTGGCGTGGAATCCTTAGACTTCCGTGCCAGCGTTCCCTACCTCGCTGGTGAGCCCGGTGGATTGCGGTGGCTGGTTGCGGGACCCGGGGCTGATCGCTAGGGTCTGGGGCTGCGATATTAGTTCAAATAATGAATGTAAAGGCCCAAAAAAAAGCCTCAGCGGAATAAGTGGTCCTAACTAAGAATAACAGTAAAGGCCCATAAAGCTCTTCTTTAATTTTCAGACTCCCGGACTCTAACCGCCGATTCCCTGGATGGATTGACGCCCTTTGATAAACCTAGTCGCCAATGGCAATTTGATTCCTCAACCATATATTTGAAAAGCCAAACTTTGATCTTCTCATATTGAGTGCAAGAAGGCTCCCCTCTACTGGGTGCCTTCCTCCTGCATATTGTTTATGGGACATATTCTTTAAAAAAACGGTTTTGATATTTTGTTGTACTCTGTACTCTGTTTGTTATTAATTTGATAATATGCCTGCACATTAATATGGTTTGATCTTGCCCATGTTTTTTTTTTTTTTTTTTTTTACCACTATATGACCTCTGACTACCTCTTCTTAGCCGGTTAGTGGTTCATCTTCCCTAACTTCACTAGGAAAAATTCAGGGCAACTCTATTGTGACCTTTAATTGGGGGTGGTAGCCATTCAACTTGCACATACCTTGGGCTTGTGGCAACCACACCTAATTAGTGCTTTATTCCCTGATATGTTATATGCATATGTGTCTGGCATCTGCCTTCTTTTTTTTTTTTTTTTTTATATGCCAGCATAATATGGATGGGTGTTCTTTACACATTTGTAGTTGAGATATAGTCGTCTAGGAACGGTGTTCATAGTTGTAATATATTGGTTTTTAGAAAGCAGAGAGGAAGAGAAAAAAAAAAAAAAAAAAGAAAGAAAATATGCCGCCAAAATATTGTAAATCAGGTGGTTTATCCCCTCCAAGAAGTGGATCAGGAGGGAGTCCACATGCTCCGTTAGATAAATTTTTGAAATCGCCACCCCCTAAAACTAGAGGAGGGGTTCAGAGGTCTGCTCTTCAGGCTGAGACAGGACCTGACAATGTGGAGCGGTCAGAGCAGGGGCTATTAAAGACCAGCTCATCCCATAGTGACGGTTTTGAGAGTATTAATAAAAAATTGCAGGATATACTGGGAGTAGTAAATGCTACCAATACCTCGGTTGTAGAGTTGGCCTCCTCCCTCGCAGTAGTACAGGGGGACGTCACTATAATAAGAGATGAAATGTCGAAGCTCAGATTAAAGGTGAAGGAACTGGAAACGTCTGTTAATTGTATTAGTGTGGAGAATAGTATATTGAAGAACAGACTTAAAGAAGTAGACGAGGATCGTATATGGTTAAGAAAGAAAGTGGTAGAATTGGAGGATAGATCACGTAGGTACAATCTGCGACTTGTTGGGTTCCCAGAGGGGGCGGAACAGGATGACACGCCGAAGTTTATACAGAAGTGGCTTGTAGAGAATCTGGGGCCAGAGCATGATATATCTACCTTCTGTGTGGAAAGGGCCCACAGGATCCCTTTTAAAAAACCGCCCCCAGGTGCCCCTCCTAGGGCAATACTAGCTAAATTTGTTTGTTCAAAGGATCGGGACTGGGTCTTCAAACGTAAAAGAGAAGTTCTAGAAACATATTATGATAATAACCTGATATCGATATACCCTGACTTTTCTCGAGAGACGCAAAACCAAAGAAGATCTTTCTTTGAGGTTAAAAAAAGATTGATCTCAGCCAACATTAAGTACTCAATGTTATACCCCGCTAAATTAAGAGTGGTAGATAAAGATACTGTTCGCTTCTTTTCTAGCCATGAGGAGGTGGCACAATGGTTGGATTCCAGGGGTTTATGAAATACTAGGAAGATGAGGTGGGGTGGGGTGTGGGCGAGGGGAGGTGGCGGGGGGGAGGTTTGGTGGTAGGTGAGAAGTTGATGGGTATTGCAAAACGCCTTGTTAACCACATAGGGGGGTTTTGGGGGGTGGGTTTTAGGGAGGGATTGGCTGTCGTTCTCCGTTTCGTGGCTATGTGTGCCTCTCCGCTGGGAGCGTAGATATTCTTACTCATATGTATGCCATGTAACATTCTATGTTGGAATGTGAGAGGGTTGGGGGACAGAGTGAAGAGGACGGTAGTATTTGACCTTGTGACCCGTCATTTGCCCGCGATTGTTGCATTATTAGAGACTCATGCAACAGAAGATAGGATTTATACATTGAAAAAGAAATGGGCCTCTCTGGAGTACCACGCTTGTTTTTCATCTTACTCAAGAGGTGTCAGTGTATACATACATAGAGGGATAGAGTTCCAACCGCTAGACAGTGTAATAGATAAAGAGGGACATTATGTATTCCTTTATGGGCTTTGGAAGGGGCAGGAGGTGATACTGGCCTTTATATATATTCCCCCTCCATTTAAATCGAATGTTATGTCACACTTAGCTCAATATATTTCTACTAAAAATCAATGTGCTCTATTGGTGGCAGGTGACTTTAATGCGGTACCAGACCCGGAGCTGGATCGGTTCTCTTCACTCTCTGGGCGCGCTCGCAGCGGGTCCCCTTTGACTGCGGTGTGCCAGGAGCTGGCGCTGGTTGATATCTGGCGCCACCTCTATGGCAACAAAAATTTTTTCTCATGCTTTAGCCAGTCACACGGGTCTATGTCCCGTATTGATTTGGCATTTGCTAGTCGGGATCTGTGCGGACGTGTCCGGAGAATGAGGTACGAGCCTCATGGAATCTCGGATCACTCCCCCATGTTAATTATGTTTGTGGAGGCTCCAACTTTAAGTAGAGCCTTTAAATTGAACTCACACTGGTTTGAGGTGATAGGGGAACAGGCCGGGGTAGATCATGATATTCAGGAATTCTGGGGCTTCAACGTAGGATCAACACACATCAATTTTGTGTGGGACGCGCTGAAGGCACATATTAGGGGTCTGTACTTTAACAAAATTCACAGATTTAGAACTGAAATACGTCGTAGTGAAAAACAGTTGACAGACTCAATAGGGAGTTTGCGTGACGCATTGATTAACTGTCATGAGGAGCAACTCGTTGCTCAATTAAAGGAGGCCAATTCTCAGCTTAAGACAATGTTATATAAAAAAGCACAACATAAGCTCTTCTTTCAGGGTCAGAACCGATTTTGTGAGTCTGGTAAAACAGGTAGATTTCTGGCCCGTTTGGTGGCCAACCAGAGAGAGGTCACCACTATAAAAGAAATCAGGAACTTCCAAGGAATTGGGGTGAGATCCGTAGAGGAGATAAGAGAGGAATTCGTGAAATATTACTCTACCCTCTATAAATCTGACTCTATGTTTGGACGTACGGATATGGATCAATATCTCCAACAATTGGCGCTCCCCCAGTTATCTACCCAGGAGAGAGCGATGTTGGACTCCCCTATTCTTTTGGAGGAACTCCAAGCGACTCTTCCGGTATTAAAATATAGTTCTTCGCCCGGCCCAGATGGGCTACCGTTTGAAACTTATAAATTCCATGCCAAATCTCTCTTGCCAATTTTGTTGCAGGTCTTTAACGAATCCTGCATAACTGGTTCGTTACCACCATCATTCAAAGAGGCAGTAATTATCTTGGTCCTGAAAAAGGACAAGGACCCTTGCGATGTGGGGTCATATAGACCCATATCGCTCTTAAATACGGACTATAAGATCTTTGCAAAAATTTTGGCTAGTCGCCTGAAGAGGGTTATAGCCGGTCTGGTCCACCCTGACCAGACGGGCTTTATCCCTAGTCGCCAAATTCAGACGAGCATATATAGGGTCCATCTGAACTTGTCTGTTGGGGGTGGTGTGGACCACTCCATCCTGTCATTAGACGCCGCAAAGGCGTTTGACAGGATGGAGTGGTCTTTTCTCTGGGCTACGATGTCCCACTTTGGTTTTGGAACTCCATTTTGGAAATGACTCAGATGCTATATGCACAGCCAGTTGCACGTATTAGCATCAATGGTATGAGCTCCTCTCCTGTGTCGATGTTCAGAGGGATGAGACAGGGGTGTCCCCTGTCTCCCCTTCTCTTCGCGCTCTTTATCGAGCCATTGGCTTGTCGGATTCGTTTGGAGAATCGTATAGAAGGCTTCGGAGTGGCGGGAGTGAGCGATAAAATAAGCCTATATGCAGACGATGTGATTCTGTTCCTGGATCAGGGATGGAAAATCCTCCCGTATGTCATAGAGGTAATAGAATCCTATGGTAAATTATCAGGATATATGATCAACTGGACAAAGTCATCGCTCCTCCCTCTGAACCGGAAAGCTGTAGATGTGGGGAGCCGAGTCTGCATTTTGGCCCCTAACGATTCTTTGAACTATTTGGGGGTTAAGATCGGGGTTCCAATAAGTAGATTTTACGATCTGAATCTTGCCCCAGTTTTGCATAAAGTAAGAACTAAAGTTGGCGCTTGGCGGAAGCTAAGATTGGCACAGACAGACCGAATTGCATTGATCAGGATGATTATTCTACCTATAGTCTTGTTCCCGATGTGTGCTTCCCCTATTTGGATTGATGACATCTTTTTTCATAGATTGGAGACTCTGATTAATGACTTAATCTGGGGTAGGAAGAGAGTTCGTATAAAGCAGAGATATCTATGGTTGTCGGAGGCAGATGGTGGGCTGGCACTACCCTTCTTTCAAGGTTACTATTTTTGCGCACAGATTCAGCGGTGTTGTCATTGGAAAGAGAGTTTATTATCACAATACTTGAATAAAGTGATTGACACACCAATAGATAATATTTTTGTATGTTTGGAAACTGGTACTATGGGAATGAGGAGGTCCTTGCTGGTCCCTTACTCACTGCAGAGGGTGTGGAACAGGCTGAAGGAGATTTTTAAAGTCTCCGGTCCGTTTGGTTTCACTCCCCTGTGGGGGAATGGGGCGCTGGAGGAGTTCTTCAAAATTACAGATTTTGGTTACTGGACACGTAAAGGCATCTATATGGTGTCTCACCTTTTTTACTTAGGTAAAACACTTTCAGAATTTGGATTTAATTATTGTTCACCATTGGATGTATTTATGTATGCACGTTTGAAACACTTATTTGAAGCCTCCAGGAATAGGGGGTGTATTTTCCCACGAGAGAATATATTCCTTGATTACTGTTATGCCCAGAAGGATGAGAAGATGAAAATATCTAGATTATACTCTAAACTCCGTATAGCATTGGTGGCTGTAACGCCTTTCAAAAGTCCAAGTAAATGGGAGCAAGAGCTGAATTGCCCCCCTTTGCATTGGTCTTCTATCTATAGGAACGTGAGAAGGGCGACAGTCTCCAGTGCACATAGACAAATACAATTCAAGATCCTCCATAGACTCTATTATACGCCCCAAATTCAAGGAAAATTTCCCCAAAATAGGGGTCGGGACTGCTGTTGTCCTAAATGTGGTCATATTAATGCGAACTATGTCCATTTGCTCTGGAGTTGCAATAAAATAAGTAAATATTGGGGCGAGGTATTCTCTGCTCTACAAAAAGAATCCTCAATGAAATATAACCCGGGGATATTGACAGTGATTTTAGGAGAGTATGGTTCGGAAACAGAAGTCCCCCCCCAGGTTAGACGGATTTGGATGAGGGGTTTGATGGCGGCGAAAGCTATATTGGTGAAGCACTGGGGCTCAGCCTCCCAGCCCTCTTCAAGGGAGTGGGACTTATACCTTCAACAAATAAAAATTTATGAGGATATGGAAAGGCAGCGGAAAGCAGCACGCAGAGCCACGTAGGTAGATATTTCTGAATGTATTTACTGCTATGTCGTATCTGAGGAATTAAGGAGAACGACAGCCAATGGGGGGGGGGGGGGATATAAGGATACGTATGTCTGTTTTATTATATATACTGACTTACTTTAAATGGGTTTATGTATTAACTTTGTATATTTTCAAAATAAAAATGTAAAGAATAAAAAAAAAAAAAAAAAAAAAAAAAAAGAGTATAATAGTAAGGTGAACCAATACTATTGTAAGCTAAATTAATCACTGAAGTTGGGAGGTATGGATGTTAACTGTACGACTGGTGTGTGAAATGGGATTCTGAGGTCTGATCATGACGAATTAGAAGCCCGTGTTTGCATGGGACATGCAGGAGGAGATCCATCGTGGAGATAAATTCTGGACTTTAAATGGTTTCAGGACTGAAGAAGGAATAGGAGGGAGGGAGAGGGTGGGTGAAGGGGAATGTTATTGTAATACTAAAATGTTTTTTTTGCAAAACTTTAATAAAAAATATCTGATTTAAAAAAAAAAAAAAGGCCACATATGGGGTGTTCCTGTAAACGGCAGAGTCAGGGCAATAAAGATACAGTCTTGTTTGGCTGTTAACCCTTGCTTTGTTAGTGGAAAAAATGGGTTTAAATGGAAAATTAGGCAAAAAAAATGAAATTCTCAAATTTCATCCCCATTTGCCAATAACTCTTGTGCAACACCTAAAGGGTTAACAAAGTTTGTAAAATCAGTTTTGAATACCTTGAGGGGTGTAGTTTATAGAATGGGGTCATTTTTGGGCAATTTCTATTATGTAAGCCTCGCAAAGTGACTTCAGACCTGTAGTGGTCCCTAAAAATTGGGTTTTTGTAAATTTCTGAAAAATTTCAAGATTTGCTTCTAAACTCCTAAGCCTTGTAACATCCCCAAAAAATAAAATATCATTCCCAAAATGCTACAAACATGAAGTAGACATATGGAGAATGTAAAGTCATCACAATTTTTGGGGGTATTACTATGTATTACAGAAGTAGAGAAACTGAAACTTTGAAATTTGCAAATTTTTCAAATTTTTCGGTAAATATGGTATTTTTTTTATGCAAAAAAATTTACTTTTTTGACCCAATTTTAGCAGTGTCATGAAGTACAATATGTGACGAAAAAACAATCTCAGAACGGCCTGGATAAGTCAAAGCGTTTTAAAGTTATCAGCACTTAAAGTGACACTGGTCAGATTTGCAAAAAATGGCCAAGTCCTTAAGGTGAAATAGGGCTGAGTCCTTAAGGGGTTAAGAGAAGTGCCCCCTAAAGAGGTGATTTCCGAGATCTCTACCACTGAAACTTATTTATCAGACAGTGACAGAGAATCCGCCGGCAACTCAAATAGAAATAAGCAGAAGAACTATAATAGAAGAGGGAGAGGTAGGGGAAGAGGAAGAGGCACAACCAGTGTGAATAGAGGAGGTTTTTTAGATCAAGGTGTGAATTACCCCCTGAGGAATCGCCCCAACACTCGGGATCAATTGGGCCCGAAGTAATCAATCTCTCCAGCCGCACTCTCTCTAACAGCGAAATGGCGGTATTATCAAAGGGACTTTCATTTGTCCCAACCCGCCATTATGATATGTTCACTTGGGTAAAGGATTTGCATATGTTTATTCGTAAACTTAGGTGGCACAAGCAATTCAAGATGGTTGATAAAAAGAAATGTCAGTACTTAGGCATACCTACAGACCTCCTTGCAGATGTGGAATTGCTGCATAGCCTTTCGGCGGACTTGCACACTTTGCAAGGTTCTGGTCCGTTCACACCCCTGTGTAACATCCCAGAGTATGTCACTAAAATCTCTGTATCCCTGCTACAATAATGTCAAGTGTTAATATGTTTCCATCTGATGTAATATAACTGTGCATTGCCATTTCTATGTCTGTATTTTATATATTTGCTGTAATTTTCAATGTACACCAGCAGGTGGCAGCAATATGTAGGCAAACCATGGTTAGAGTTAGACCTAGACTGGAATAAACCATTCCAGGCTAGCTTACCCCTATCTGAGGAGGAGTGGAATGTTCCCACATCCTACTTCAGAAGGAGGAAAAAAAGTTCTAGGCAGTGTGAGCCATCCCCTGTTGGGGTAGGCTGTGTTGATAGGAGCTCCCAGAAACAGGGACCCCAACCAGGGATCCAAGCCTCTGCTGAGGCCCAAGATCAACCTTCCCAGCCTGAGTCCCTTACCTCAGCTGGTAGACCAAGGAAGCAGCCAACTTCAGAACTCCAGGACGCCACCATCATTCCCTGCGAGCAGTCCTGTAAGTACAGATTCCAGAACAAGGAGAAGATAAGTACCTCAACAGCTAGTCAGGCCCATATCAAGCAGAAGACAGATACCTGCCAGATTCTTAAAGGCGTATGTACCAGATGCAGAATATACACTCACCTAAAGAATTATTAGGAACACCATACTAATACGGTGTTGGACCCCCTTTTGCCTTCAGAACTGCCTTAATTCTACGTGGCATTGATTCAACAAGGTGCTGATAGCATTCTTTAGAAATGTTGGCACATATTGATAGGATAGCATCTTGCAGTTGATGGAGATTTGAGGGATGCACATCCAGGGCACGAAGCTCCCATTCCACCACATCCCAAAGATGCTCTATTGGGTTGAGATCTGGTGACTGTGGGGGCCATTTTAGTACAGTGAACTCATTGTCATGTTCAAGAAACCAATTTGAAATGATTCGAGCTTTGTGACATGGTGCATTATCCTGCTGGAAGTAGCCATCAGAGGATGGATACATGTTCTCATTCTGTTTACGCCAAATTCGAACTCTACCATTTGAATGTCTCAACAGAAATCGAGACTCATCAGACCAGGCAACATTTTTCCAGTCTTCAACAGTCCAATTTTGGTGAGCTCGTGCAAATTGTAGCCTCTTTTTCCTATTTGTAGTGGAGATGAGTGGTACCCGGTGGGGTCTTCTGCTGTTGTAGCCCATCCGCCTCAAGGTTGTGCGTGTTGTGGCTTCACAAATGCTTTGCTGCATACCTCGGTTGTAACGAGTGGTTATTTCAGTCAACGTTGCTCTTCTATCAGCTTGAATCAGTCGGCCCATTCTCCTCTGACCTCTAGCATCCACAAGGCATTTTTGCCCACAGGACTGCCGCATACTGGATGTTTTTCCCTTTTCACACCATTCTTTGTAAACCCTAGAAATGGTTGTGCGTGAAAATCCCAGTAACTGAGCAGATTGTGAAATACTCAGACTGGCCCGTCTGGCACCAACAACCATGCCACGCTCAAAATTGCTTAACCACCTCAGCCCCCCTAGCTTAAACACCCTGAAAGACCAGGCCACTTTTTACACTTCTGACCTACCCTACTTTCACCGTTTATTGCTCGGTCATGCAACTTACCACCCAAATGAATTTTACCTCCTTTTCTTCTCACTAATAGAGCTTTCATTTGGTGGTATTTCACTGCTGCTGACATTTTTTGTTATTAATCGAAATTTAACGATTTTTTTGCAAAAAAATGACATTTTTCACTTTCAGTTGTAAAATTTTGCAAAAAAAACGACATCCATATATAAATTTTTCTCTAAATTTATTGTTCTACATGTCTTTGATAAAAAAATATGTTTGGGTAAAAAAAAAATGGTTTGGGTAAAAGTTATAGCGTTTACAAACTATGGTACAAAAATGTGAATTTCCGCTTTTTGAAGCAGCTCTGACTTTCTGAGCACCTGTCATGTTTCCTGAGGTTCTACAATGGCCAGACAGTACAAACACCCCACAAATGACCCCATTTCGGAAAGTAGACACCCTAAGGTATTCGCTGATGGGCATAGTGAGTTCATAGAACTTTTCATTTTTTGTCACAAGTTAGTGGAAAATGATGATTTTTTTTTTTTCTTACAAAGTCTCATATTCCACTAACTTGTGACAAAAAATAAAAACTTCTATGAACTCACTATGCCCATAAGCGAATACCTTGGGGTGTCTTCTTTCCAAAATGGGGTCACTTGTGGGGTAGTTATACTGCCCTGGCATTCTAGGGGCCCAAATGTGTGGTAAGTGGTTTGAAATCAAAATCTGTAAAAAATGGGCGGTGAAATCCGAAAGGTGCTCTTTGGAATGTGGGCCCCTTTGCCCACCTAGGCTGCAAAAAAGTGTCACACATGTGGTATCTCCGTACTCAGGAGAAGTTGGGCAATGTGTTTTGGGGTGTCATTTTACATATACCCATGCTGCGTGAGAGAAATATCTTGGCAAAAGACAACTTTTCCCATTTTTTTATACAAAGTTGGCATTTGACCAAGATATTTATCTCACCCAGCATGGGTATATGTAAAATGACACCCCAAAACACATTGCCCAACTTCTCCTGAGTACGGAGATACCACATGTGTGACACTTTTTTGCAGCCTAGGTGGGCAAAGGGGCCCACATTCCAAAGAGCACCTTTCGGATTTCACCGGCCATTTTTTACAGATTTTGATTTCAAACTACTTACCACACATTTGGGCACCTAGAATGCCAGGGCAGTATAACTACCCCACAAGTGACCCCATTTTGGAAAGTAGACACCCCCAGGTATTCGCTGATGGGCATAGTGAGTTCATGGAAGTTTTTATTTTTTGTCACAAGTTAGTGGAATATGAGACTTTGTAAGAAAAAAATAAATAAATCATCATATTCCGCTAACTTGTGACAAAAAATATAAAATTCTAGGAACTCTCCATGCCCCTCACGGAATACCTTGGGGTGTCTTCTTTCCAAAATGGGGTCACTTGTGGGGTAGTTATACTGCCCTGGCATTTTCCAGGGGCCCTAATGTGTGGTAAGTAGGTAAATGACCTATGAAATCCTAAAGGTGCTCTTTGGAATGTGGGCCCCTTTGCCCACCTAGGCTGCAAAAAAGTGTCACACATGTGGTATCGCCGTATTCAGGAGAAGTTGGGCAATGTGTTTTGGGGTGTCTTTTTACATATACTCATGCTGGGTGAGAGAAATATCTCGGCAAAAGACAACTTTTCCCATTTTTTTATACAAAGTTGGCATTTGACCAAGATATTTATCTCACCAAGCATGGGTATATGTAAAATGACACCCCATAACACATTGCCCAACTTCTCCTGAGTACGGCGATACCAGATGTGTGACACTTTTTTGCAGCCTAGATGCGCAAAGGGGCCCACATTCCTTTTATGAGGGCATTTTTAGACATTTGGATCCCAGACTTCTTCTCACGCTTTAGGGCCCCTAGAATGCCAGGGCAGTATAAATACCCCACATGTGACCCCATTTTGGAAAGAAGACACCCCAAGGTATTCAATGAGGGGCATGGCGAGTTCATAGAACTTTTTTTTTTTTGGCACAAGTTAGCGGAAATTGATTTTATTTATTTTTTTCTCACAAAGTCTCCCTTTCCGCTAACTTGGGACAAAAATTTTAATCTTTCATGGACTCAATATGCCCCTCACGGAATACCTGGGGGTGTCTTCTTTCCGAAATGGGGTCACATGTGGGGTATTTATACTGCCCTGGCCTTCTAGGGGCCCTAAAGAGTGAGAAGAAGTCTGGAATATAAATGTCAAAAAATTTTTACGCATTTGGATTCCGTGAGGGGTATGGTGAGTTCATGTGAGATTTTATTTTTTGACACAAGTTAGTGGAATATGAGACTTTGTAAGAAAAAAAATAAAAATTTCCGCTAACTTGGGCCAAAAAAATGGCTGAATGGAGCCTTACAGGGGGGTGATCAATGACAGGGGGGTGATCAATGACAGGGGGGTGATCAATGACAGGGGGGTGATCAGGGAGTCTATATGGGGTGATCACCTCCCTGTCATTGATCACCCCCCTATAAGGCTCCATTCAGATGTCCGTATGTGTTTTGCGGATCCGATCCATGTATCCGTGGATCCGTAAAAATCATACGGACATCTGAATGCAGCCTTACAGGGGGGTGATCAATGACAGGGGGGGTGATCAATGACAGGGGGGTGATCAGGGAGTCTATATGGGGTGATCACCACAGTCATTGATCACGCCCCTGTAAGGCTCCATTCAGACGTCCGTATGCGTTTTGCGGATCCGATCCATCTATCAGTGGATCCGTAAAAATCATGCGGACGTCTGAATGGAGCTTTACAGGGGGGTGATCAATGACAGGGGGGGTAATCAATGACAGGGGGGTGATCAGGGAGTCTATATGGGGTGATCACCACCGTCATTGATCACGCCCCTGTAAGGCTCCATTCAGACGTCCGTATGCATTTGCGGATCCGATCCATCTATCAGTGGATCCGTAAAAATCATGCGGACGTCTGAATGGATCTTACAGGGGGGTAATCAATGACAGGGGGGTGATCAGGGAGTCTATATGGGGTGATCACCACCGTCATTGATCACGCTCCTGTAAGGCTCCATTCAGACGTCCGTATGCGTTTTGCGGATCCGATCCATCTATCAGTGGATCCGTAAAAATCATGCGGACGTCTGAATGGATCTTACAGGGGGGTAATCAATGATAGGGGGGTGATCAGGGAGTCTATATGGGGTGATCACCACAGTCATTGATCACGCCCCTGTAAGGCTCCATTCAGACGTCCGTATGCGTTTTGCGGATCCGATCCATCTATCAGTGGATCCGTAAAAATCATGCGGACGTCTGAATGGATCTTACAGGGGGGTAATCAATGACAGGGGACTGATCAGGGAGTCTATATGGGGTGATCACCACCGTCATTGATCACGCCCCTGTAAGGCTCCATTCAGACGTCCGTATGCGTTTTGCGGATCCGATCCATCTATCAGTGGATCCGTAAAAATCATGCGGACGTCTGGAGCTTTACACGGGGGTGATCAATGACAGGGGGGTAATCAATGACAGGGGGGTGATCAGGGAGTCTATATGGGGTGATCAGGGGCTAATAAGGGGTTAATAAGTAACAGGGGGGGGGGTGTAGTGTAGTGTGGTGCTTGGTGCTACATATTGCTGAGCTATCTGTGTCCTCTGGTGGTCGATCCAAACAAAAGGGACCACCAGAGGACCAGGTAGCAGGTATATTAGACGCTGTTATCAAAACAGCGTCTAATATACCTGTTAGGGGTTAAAAAAATCACATCTCCAGCCTGCCAGCGAACGATCGCCGCTGGCAGGCTGGAGATCCACTCGCTTACCTTCCAATCCTGTGAACGCGCGCGCCTGTGTGCGCGCGTTCAAGGAAATCTCGCGTCTCGCGAGATGACGCACTGATGCGTCCAGGAGGAAGGAATCAACCACCTTCCGGACGCATCCGTGCGTTAGTTGGTCCGGAGGTGGTTAAATCACCTTTCTTTCCCATTCTGACATTCAGTTTGGAGTTCAGGAGATTGTCTTGACCAGAACCACACCCCTAAATGCATTGAAGTAACTGCCATGTGATTGGTTGACTAGATAATTGCATTAATGAGAAATAGAACAGGTGTTCCTAATAATTCTTTAGGTGAGTGTATATATAATTCCTGCCACATATTGCCAATACCTGCTGGGATCCTAGACTACTGCTGTAAATTGTATGGATCTAAAGCTGCATATAATAACATCAAGTAAAGACAAGTTGAACCCTATTTTCTGTGTGGAAATCCCATCATTCCTATTGACAGCACTCAATTTTGTTGCATATGAGCCAGGATACAGGAGTCCAGCCGTACTACAGGTAGGAGACACCGTTGACACAATACAGAGACAATCTCCCCCTCTGGCATTCCTTACCTAGTACGTGTGCTCATACCATCTTAAAGGGCCCTGCTACAGTACCTGCGCAAGCTGCAACTGGCGTCACGAACTTATATACACATATATTGACCCACTGCATAGCATGCCCAGTGTCCTGCTCATTGCACCTGCGCAACAAAAGTAACAAAATGCCGCCAGCAGGGGATATTTCATGTCTGGACGTGTTCTTGCAACTTGTCACTGCCGACATGATGGCAATGCAACAAACTCTGCAATTCAATAACTGTTCATCTGAGGAACACCGTGCAATTAGGTCCTTGAGAGAGGACAAGGATATAGTTATAAAGCCATCCGATAAGGGTGGAAACACAGTGATTATGAACCGACAAGGCTATCAGTCTATGTGTGAACATATCCTAAAGGATAGGAACAGTTATCAGGTATTGACGTCCAATCCCACAGCAC